>NW_017728991.1:889876-896510 GCF_001723915.1 Gavialis gangeticus | reverse complement strand
AGAGTAGGTTTAGATCAGACATCCGCAAGAACTACTTCACAGTTAGGGCGGCTAGGAGCTGGAACCAACTTCCAAGGGAAGTGGTGCTGGCTCCTACCCTGGGGATCTTTAAGAAGAGGCTTGATGCCTACCTGGCTGGACTCATTTGAGTCCAGTTTTTCTCCCGCCCAGGTGGGGGGTCAGACTTGAAGATCTACAAGGTCCCTTCCGACCCGACTTCTATGATTCTATGAACACAGAGCTACTTGGATTTAGCCACTTCAGACCCATCTTGATCAGGGATCTACCAAATAGGGAGGTGGCTTCTGTAAAGAACCCATACACCATTCATTGAAACCGCGCAGTTACACACCTAAATACCCTTCTTTTCCCCAAGAACACAGCAAGAAGCAGAGTTGAAATGCCCTGGGGCTGGCACTACACTACCTCAGCGTTGTTGCCTATCAGGCATCTGGAGCAAGAGCAGCAGGAAGCAGCACAGTTCTTGTTTTTGGGGAGATCAGCTTTGAGCCATGCACCAATCCTGCTAATACAATTAACAGGTGAAAAAACAAAACAAAACAAAAACCACCTGGTGAAAGCAGTCAGTGGGTAACAGGGCACCCAGTTACTCAAGCAGCCTGATCTGAAGGTGCTGCACCAATGGTACTGTTCCTCCAACTGCAACACATGCAGTGATGGCAGAGCACAGGCATCCCTGCCTCTCCTCTGCATTCTCCAACTGGTCCAGGAGGGATTTCATTTTCAAAGGATAAATAAAACATCCTCACGTTGACTGATTAGCAGGTAAAACAACAACCTCACCAAGATGAGTCTTGCTGGGGGGGAAAACCAATTCACGGTGTTCATCAACTCCTGCCCTACTGGGAAATGTTAGTATTTATTGGCTGCATAGAGCCAGCCTGCCTTTCTGTGGATTTTTGTGCCTAAATTAATGGCCTTGCTTTGAAAATCCTTTGCTTAATTACATTTTTTTTCAACTTTGAAGAGGGTCAAAGCATAAATCAACAGCAGTCAGGAAAGTCAAGATGAAAGGAACCACTCTGCAATGAAAACCCTGTGCTGCACTCAGCCCAGCACGAGTGGCCGCAGCCGGGCGATGTGGTGACAAAGTAGTGCGGCTGCCACCGAGCAGATTAGAAATTGAAGCATTATCTGTCTTACGCTCTCTAAGGGGCTCAACCTTGCCAGATGCTGAGCTCAGGGAGCTCAGCTGACAGCAGGATTAGTCCCTTGAGCAGGGAGGAAGGGGAGAGGCTCCGAAGGTGATAGATAGAGGGAACAAAGCATTTTTGAATTACTAATGCTGCAGGTGCTATGAATAGGATAGGGCAAGAAAGAGGGCTCAGAGGCTGGGCCAAGTTCCTGTCCAGGCTTGGCAGTGGCTGCCATCGCATGCAATAAAGACACACTAGGGCTGCAACCTGGCATTTTACTCAAGAGGCATAATCCTTGGAGAGAGAAATGTAAAGGGGAAAACTGATCTTGTTGCAAGGTCACAAGATTAAAGCCTTGATCCGTTAACCCCCTGCAGCTTAACACCTGGATCCAGGATGGGCTCCACAACAGCTAAACCATGAGGGGTACAAGGGAGGGCCAGGTGCCAAAGTAGCAATCTCAGCACACAGCTGGAGTGAACTAGGGAAAAAATGGTAGCTGTAATGGAATAGCTTAGCTTCATCAGGACTTTGTTACTTTAAAACAGTTCTTTGCATTACAGTATTACTTTATGTAGCATAGCAAAACATAAACCCACTCATCTTTTATCACTGGGATCACTTGCTGATCCTGTTATTCTGATTTATTGAGTCTATGCATTTTCCTAATAGAAAGTTATTTTGCACTGATGATTTTTTCCACCATAAAAATAAATCCTCACTTCTTGGACAATTTTTATACTTCATATGGGTTCATCATCCCAAAATGACATACCCTAGACATGCCACGGTTTTAATATTATGATTTTGGTGAAGCCTGGTGCTTCTGGCTAGTTTAGGGTAGATGCAAGTGCAGAAATTTAGTTATTACAAGAGCTCACTTCAGTTGCCATAAAATTGTGAAGATCTGGGCTCCATGTGACACCAACCTAGACTGCCAAGAGAAAAGGAGCAGCAGGGCATATACAGAACTGAAGTCATCTACTATGGAGTTACCTACCACTACAAATAAGAGAGGCAAATAAAAGGGAATGCATAGGTCTGTACCCAGCAATGCTGAAATTTCTTATCTGATCCCCTTAACCATCAGTGGATATTCAAGGTATAATCAGTTAAAGCAGGGCAGCTGGATAGACAGTTCAGATTCTTGGTAACCTGCACAGTCCCATGCTTAATCTCAATTTTGACTTGCCAAAATATTTTAGAAAATTATAATGCTCTTCTGTAGATATTTTCCTTAAATATTTTTAGCCTTAAATCCGTTTTAAAGATGTTTCCATCAGAACACAAATGCTGACTAACTTCTGCAGTTCACGGCTGTTGGGTTCTCCCAGATTGCTCTGTGGCATTTCAAATCTGACAATTAAAAGCAGGGCAAAATTAGGAAGTGCTACTGCTTTGCCAATCTGGTAAACTAAAATAAAATTAAAAGGCCAGAAGAAACAGCCCCATCTTGTAATTAAATGTGTTTTTATGTAATTAATTTAGACCTCTCCGGGGTTTTCTGTGTGATCTTACCCTGCCTGAGTGCACAGACTAACATCTAAGGAAAGGAAGTTGTAATGGGAAAACCCACAGGACAGGAAATAGTGGAACAAATCCGACCCCTGCCACAAGCCACATCAGAGGAGAAAGGACACCAAGACATATGGCATCATGTACACAGAAGATACTGAGCTGGCCCAATCCAGGTGGAAGCAGTGAACTCATCCCTCCAGCCCAGCCCAGGAGCAAGACAGACTTCTAAACCATACCCAAAATCCCAGGTTCAGGAACGAGGGAGGGAGCTGCTGGGGCGGCCCCAGGAACGTCAGGCAGACGAGGCGAAGGCCCAGAAGGTGCAGTGGAGCAATCTGCTTCTCCCAATACAATGAGGGAAGCAACCCAGCAGGAGTTCGAAACTGTACAAAGAAAGAGGGGGTTAGGCTGACATAGCTCTGCTGGCAAAACTGTGAGTGGGTCTGTATTCAACGCTGCTGTGCAGCAGGGAACCCCCTTTCATCCTGCCAGCCGGCCGGCTGGGTAACACCACCTCTTCAGTTACAAGAAGGCTTCTGCTGCCATCCGGCAGCTGACAGGTGTGTGCAGACATGCCCCTCCACCACCTCAAGCACTGAATCTGCTCAGAGGGGTCTGGTGGTGAGAGAAGTCTGTTCATCAGAAGAACATCTTTGAAAGAAGAATTTGAACCACGGATGTAATGTCTCAAATCCGCACACTGAACATACTTCTGAATCCCTGACTTTGTTCAGGCCAGCTCAGAGAGTATGATCCACAAGGTGTAAGGCATGTAACTGCAAATAAAAATGCAAATCCTTAAAGAATGAACCGGATGACAGTCTAACCTGCCTAGGGAAGAAAGCGACTGAATTCAAGGTAGTTGAAAAATTCTTTAGAGTCCAACATCTAAGATTTCTTCTCCTCCTGGTTTCAATAAAATGAAAAGTTCCAATGGAATTTATAACAAAACATGTGCCAAGATAGGGAGGGTGAACTTACAGAAGTTAAAGGGTTTCTGGCAGACAAAGGTATTACTTTCATTGCAAGCCAAATACCCATCGTCTGTTAATTAAGTTTTATGCTGGTCTGCAGCTATCCCCGGTACTCTACCCAGAGCAGTCTTGACCTGAAAAACCAGCACTACCATTTTAAAGCGCAGGCCACGTGGTCTTGACTTATGTTCCCTAGCTGCTGCACTGGACAGCTGGATGGACACAAACCCACACACACAACGTGCTTAGATTTCTACAAGGAAAAAACCTTTACAAAGGAATAAATATAGGTTTGAAACTAAAGAAAGAGTAGGAAGGCCACAGGCTGTTCTAGGTCCTGATAGTTAGCAAATGCCCGGCTACCCTTCACAGGGCAGATGGCCTGTCATCTCAAAGGACCTCACCAAATCAGTGATCCTACAAGCATACAACTCCCCAAGTTGGGAAACCACAGATTACTACACCCATAGAAAGAAAATTCTTCCAGTTCAAAAGTTTTGTGCTCCTTCTTCTGCCTCCCTCAGCTCAGCACAATATGTAGTGTAGTGACCAGGATGTTCTTACACAGAGCCTGCCTTGAACTGTAACTCCCCTTTGAGTTGTTATTTCATAATAGGTGCTGTAGGAAAGACAAAGTCTCTGCCCCTCAAAGAGCTCACGCACAGTCTGAATTAAACATGCAATCGTGTGCAAAGACGAAATCCAGCAGATATAGGCTGGGGCAAGACCGAACGAGGATCTCAGCTCTGTGACGCACCTGTTACCAAGGGTCCACACTGATGGAGTTTGGTGGTTCTGGGCAGGGGCATGTATAGAATATATAAATTATCTGATACATTATGGATGCATGAGTTTTAAGTGGCTACAACTGGGTCCACCCTCAGACCACCACAGAACAGGCGAGTTTTGAAGAAGCATTTAGACAGATCAGTGACTTAACGCAGACTGAAAAAAGAAACTAAATCGAGATGTTTGCTGGAGAAACAGGAAAAAAAAAACAAGGGGAATCAGGAGAGCTCATTGGCCAAATTAATAAAAGGCGCTTAATGAAAAAAAAGCATCCATAGAACAGAGGATTTAATTGCTTAAACATTTACTAAAGCCTTAGTTGTCCTGTCTTCTGTTAGTTAATGCTAGCCTGGGGAAGCAAAATAATCCCACAAGACTATATTCAGAAACATTCCAGTGTTTGGGAAGCTAAAATAATTAATTTACCATTGTTCAGTCGCGTGGCAGCACAGCCCCTCTTTCAGAGCATAAAGTTTTCATTGCAAGTGGCAGGGTAGCAAGATTTAAATGAACAAAATATAATGAACATGCTATTCTTGACCAGTGAATTAGTTTAAGTGGAGAAAGAAGCCTTTCAATTTTTGATGACAAAATTTAGGCTGAAGCTTCATTTATTGTTAATGATTGCCAAACCAACACAAGTCTTTAGACTGAAGCAGTAGAAAGTCACTTTACACAGTTGGTTCAGCTCTGCAAAGTGCGAGCTAATATTTATTACTAAAATAATGTTGACCAAAAACAGGGGGTTCTCCTTTTATATTCTTGATTTGGACTTTTTTTTTTTTTTTTAAAGTACTGGAAGATCCAGATGCCTGTTAGGTTACAGCCTATCTAGCCTTTGTATAATTCAAATGAAAAGGTAAAGCTAAATGTTAACATGGTACAAAATGATTGAAAATTAATCTGGATTAAGATGAGTTGTGAATTTAAATTACTGTATGCATAAAAAAAACATGCATCTAAAAGCAGGGGAAACTAAAGAGACCAGCAGTGAATAATTAACAAGAAGCGCAGAAAAGTAGAGCTGGAAGGGACTTCAGGATGTCTTATCTTGGCCAATTCCTTGCTTAAACTGGTCAAGTCCAACCTGCTCCTATAAAGGATGGAGAGTCCAGAACCTCTCTCTCTAGGTTCAACCCATGACTGGGAGGTAAACATAAGGGGCTACAGACTGCAGGCGGGATAGAGCGGGGAGGAAAGGCAGGGGTGTGGCGCTCTACATCAAAGAGCAATACACATCCTCAACAAACAGCACGGGGTCAGAGGAGGGGCAGACTGAAGTGCTCTGGGTCAGAATACAAGGGGGTCAGGGGAAAGGGACTTAATGGTGAGGATCTACTATCGACCACCCAACCAAGGGGAAGAGCTAGACCAGGAATTCTCAAGTCAACTTGCAGAGGCAGTTAGGTCAAGGGACGTGGCCATCGTGGGTGACCTAAACTACCCGGACATCTGCTGGGAGGAGCAGTTAACCAAGTTGGACCGCTCACGTAGGTTCCTAGCCGATACAAGACCTCCACCTAACCCAGGAGGTGCACAGTCCCACCAGGGGAAATGCCATGCTGGACCTGGTCCTGGCCACAGGTGATGACCTAGTGAGGGGGCTGCGGGTGCTCGACCACCTGGGCAACAGCGATCATTGCCTGCTGGAATTCACCATCCAGCGCAGGGCGGCAAAGGCCTGCAGCAAGGCAGCAGCCCTGGACTTCAGAAGGGCAGATTTCAAGGAGTTAAGGAGATTAGTCAGGGAGGCACCGAGGTCCCGGAGGGAAGGGGAGTTGGGAGTCCAAGAAGAGATGTCGTTCCTTAAGGAGACAATCCTCCGAGCCCAAAGGGTGACAGTCCCAATGCGAGTCAAAGGGGGCAAGAGTGCTCAGAAGCCCCCATGACTCACCAAAGGCATTCAGGATCGCCTGAAAGCTAAAAAGGAAGCGCACACCCAATGGAAGGGAGGGGCCATCACCAAGGAGGATTATACCTCCATTGCTCGAGACTATAGGGGGGCTGTTAGGAAGGCCAAAGCGGAGAGGGTACTGGGA
Source organism: Gavialis gangeticus (assembly GCF_001723915.1). NCBI lineage: Eukaryota > Metazoa > Chordata > Crocodylia > Gavialidae > Gavialis > Gavialis gangeticus. The sequence goes on along the minus strand of NW_017728991.1, from coordinate 890,033 downwards.
CCAGCGACCAGGATTAAAGATAACAAGAAGTCCTTTTTTAAATATACAGGGGGTAAAAAGAAAGCACCGGGTAACATGGGGCCCCTGCACGACACAATTGGCAATCTGGTGGTTGCACCAGACGGTAAAGCTGACCTCTTTAACAAATTCTTTGCCT
>NW_017728991.1:886589-889487 GCF_001723915.1 Gavialis gangeticus | reverse complement strand
CATGCATCCACAGATGCATCATGAGCAGGGCCAAGGAGGTGATCCTCCCCCTCTATGTGACACTGGTCAGGCTGCAGTTTAAGTACTGCATTCAGTTCTGGGCACCGCACTTCAGGAGGGATATGGACAACATGGAGAGGGTCCAGAGGAGGCCACCCGCATGATCAGGGGGCAGCAGGGCAGGCTCTATGAGGAGAGGCGACGGGACCTGAACCTGTTCCGCCTCCACAAGAAAAGGCTGAGAGGGGACCTGGTGGCCATTTACAAACTTACCAGGGGGATCAGCGGGGGATGAGAGAGTCCCTGTTCCCCCAAGCACTACTGGGAGTAACGAGGAATAACGGCCACTAGTTGACAGAGTAGGTTCAGGCTGGACATCAGGAGGCGCTACTTCACAGTCAGGGCGGCTAGGATCTGGAACCAACTTCCAAGGGAAGTGATGCTCGCTCCTACTCTGGGGGCCTTTAAAAGGAGGCTAGACACCTTGCCAGGGTCATTTGACCCCAGCGCTCTTTCCTGACCATGGCAAGGGGTCGGACTTGATGATCTGCTCAGGTCCCTTCCAACCCGACCAACTATGAAACTATAGTAGCATGTTCTGCTCCTTAAACCAGCCTCGTAGCAAGAAAATTATTCCAAATATTCAACCTAAATTTCCCTGGCTGCAAATTTAAGACCCTGCTCCTGGTCCTGTCCTCTGTACCCACAGAAACAGTTTCTCTATTCTCTTTACAACCGTCCTTTGTATATTTGAAGACTGCTAACACATCCCCCCCTCAGTCTTCAGTTCTCTGGGTTAAATATACTGCCAGTTCTTTTAGCCTTTGCAGTAAGCCACGTTTCCCAGACCTTTCAACATTTTCACTGCTCTCTAACAGACTCATTCTAATCTGGTCTCATCTTTCTTGAAGTGCAGCCCCAAAACTGGGCACAGGACTCCAGGTGAAGCCCCATTAGTGCCAAACAGAGCAAAAGGATGATTTATTTCCCTCGATTTGCAAGTGACATTCCTGTTAATACAACCCCGTTTTCCTGTTGGGTTTTTGGTTTGTTTGTTTGCAAAAAGAGCACACTGATAGCTCATATTCACCTTATGGTTCACTGTAACCCTACGTCCTTTTCTGCAGTACTACAGTCCAGCCAGTCATTCCCCCGTTTGTATTTGTATATGCAACTGTTTTGTCACAAGTGCATAACTTCACATTTGTCCTTGTCAAATTAAATGCACGTTTGGAAAAATCCAGAGAGTTAAGGAATGGTTTAGTACAGCAACAGCAAGATGAGTGAACGTATAATTAAATGAAGCCTTAGACAGGGAAGGAAACATAGATGATGAAGAGATATTAAGTCTTAACTCTGGGGGGTTGCAAAGAGGATGGAACTGGGCTGTTCTCAGTGGTGGCAAATGACAGGACAAGAAGCAATGTGCTCAAGTTGCAGCAAGAGAGGTTTAGGTTGGATATTAGGAAAAAACCTCTCACCAGGAAAGTGATGAAGCACTGGAACAGGTTACCCAGAGAGGTGGTGGAGCCTCAATCCTTGGAGGTTTTAAAGACCTGGGTAGACAAAGCTTTGGCTGGTCCTGCTTTGAACAGGAGGTTGGACTAGATGTGACCTCCTGAGGTCCCGTCCAACCTGAATTTTCTATGATTCTGTGATTCTAACTCATGCTAGTTTGAAGCCAAGCAGAAGGTAGAACAAGGTGACACCTTAGGGACTAACTGGTTCAGAGATGCATGAGCTTCCATAGGCAACAACCTACTTCAGAAGATGTTATGAAAGGACTGGCAGAAAGAACAACTTTTATACAGAATGTGGACAATACACTGCTAAGGTGCCATCCAGCCCTAGCTTCTGCAGATGGCAAAGTTTTGGGGGGAAATCACAGCAAATTATTTTTATAAGTACAAAGATTATATGATTTAAGAAACATGGAAGCAACAGGTGACTATAAGGTTTACAACAAAAGATAATAAAGAATTAAAAATAAGGGCAGGGGGAGGGGGAGGGGGAGTATGATTGGATGGTACACTGACTTCCCAATGAATTTGTTGCCATTATTCACTGAAAATTAATATGCCCTGTTGTGATGTACAAAGACTGGGAAGCTTGTAACTGAGACCCCGACTGACCTGAACAAAGACTACGTGAAGGAAAAAGATTTTACAAATACTTCAAACAGCTGAGAGATCCTACCCCAGGGGGAACGGGTCTAACCTGATTAAAAATCATTTTTGAAAACTTTCCAAAACTCCACAAGAAGTAGATATCTGGTCCCTCAGGCAGATTTCAGAAAGTCTGGATTTTGAGGAAGCAGTTTATCTTCTGCCTAAACAATCCTTTAAAAATATTCTACTAGAAATAAGATTTCACTGCATTTTTTAAAATGAATTGCATGGCTATAAAATGCCACTAGCCTGAAAAATTGTGCACTAAAACCCATCCTTAGCCCCCAGTTGATATATCAGGGACAGTTCAATTTTCCCACCAGAATCTCTCAAGTTTCACCAGGAAGGGAAAAATGATGATTTAGTCTCTGCTCCTTCAACCTTTACTCCCCTCCTGAACCTACTGGTAAATGGCAAATATTTGCCAGTTCCAAAAAATAGCTTATTTTTGTTTTAACCAGGATGAAATGCTGTTTGTCAATCTGGCAGGAAGAATTTTGTCATGAAGGCAAAGATAACTTCTGATGAACTTTAGTCAGAGCAACATGGACACAAACATCAGTGTAACCCCTGCCATACATACAGTGAAGTATGAATTCCCCTGGGTGTCTCCAGGGTTGTAGGAAGAGTTTAAAATTGGGCTACTGATCAGTTAAAAACAGTTCCCTTCAGGACTTGATTGAACCCAATGCAGCCTTTCCCTGTTAAAAAAAAAAAAAAAAAAAAAAAA
>NW_017728991.1:873105-886521 GCF_001723915.1 Gavialis gangeticus | reverse complement strand
AAAAAAAAAAAAAAAAAAAAAAAAGGATGCATAAAAATAAATGACACAACTAATATTAAAAAGGCAATGTATGATTACCAGCTGTAAGATTTGAAAAAAATGAGCCCTCCAGGGCAGCTTTCAGTCACTTGTCCCAAGGCACAATTTTGCTGACACGAGTTACTAGGTGCACAGAATTTGGGACTTTGCTGAACAAGTGTCCTGCCTATGAAGATTTAGAAACGTAGTTAACGATCTGTGTGAGCTGTGACAGACGTGGAACTGCTATGTAATCTAAGAATACCGAGATGCAAGCAATAACTTCACGAGCTCTGCATGTGACCCAGCCAGAGAGGAGAAGTTGTAAACTGGAGTCGCAGAACGGTCATTAAACACTTCTGCTGCTTTAATTCAGTCGGGGCTGCTGGAAGAACAATCACTCAGGCAACCCAAGAGCTCCCCAAATGAAAGCATACCAAGCAGAGCCTAGAAAGACAATGACAGGAATGATTAGCTATCAAGATCCTATCTCCACAGAAGATGCAGGCACCCAGTGCCCAAAGAATCAGAGTGAGTTAGAAAGCCCTGCAGAGCAGGGGCAATGGGGGCCAGTTATCAGCAGCCATGCAGGAAGACTAACAGGGCATCTGCCAGGAGAAACTAGAGAAGTTGGGTCTTTGCCCAGATCCAGGAAATAATGAGCCTTAGGGAAAGACTAGTATGCATCTGGATTTTTTAAAGATGTGTTTTCTTCTAAATGATCTTGTTTTAAGTGATACTTTGATTATTGGATACTTCTTCTTTTACCCCCAGAGGGAAACAAAGTGCAGGTACCTAACCTAATTCAGGCTTGCTGAGTGGATTGCAGGAGACAGTAGCCTAGGGCCAGGTCTGAGAGCTGGGAGAGTCGCATGATTCTGCCTTAAAAAAGGCAATGGCTAAAAGCCAAGAGGGAATGCGCTCAACCTGACCAAGAGGGCTTGGAGGTTCAGTCATTGCAACACATGCAGCTTTGCGCTGCACAGACTGGATCTGCATATACACCTCTACTCACACCCAATCTACACAGCATCCAGTGCAGCAGTGGAAGGGCTGCAAACACCAGCTACTGTGACCCCAAAACCAGGCCAGGAAGTTTAGTCCTGTGCATCAAAAGGCAGTGCTACAGGCAGCACTCTTCAGGTCCAAATGACCCATATACCCTCTGGATCCTGCATGTCCCCTTATTGCAGTGGGGGGGACAACATTTTTCATAGGTGTAAAAGCAAGCTACACCCCTCCCCATGTGTTGCTATGATCCCCCTTCTCTATCCATTGCTCCGCTCTCTCCTGCCTGCCCTATCTCTATCTGTTTCTCTTTCTCCCAGATTTGCCACGTGCCATACAAAGTGAATGCGTGTGCCACTGGTGGCTCACATGCCGTGGTGCTCTATCACATTACTATATGGACTCTACAGAAGTGAAAGACTGGGTCCATTTTTCCTCTCTGACAAAGCTATTGATCAGCGTTAAGCTTGCAAAAACAAGTCAGTTCATTGTTATGATTGAAACAGTCCATTTGCCACCACTTTACTCAAATACAAAAAAGCTATCAAAAAAAGAATTTGTTTCAGAATCTGATGCTCTGAATCCAGATGCCCAGGTGGGGAGAGCTGGGGCACACCTCAGACAAGACATTTCAGCTGAAACAATCCCTGGGATTCTGCTCATTTCTTTCACATTAATAGCACGGACAATTTTTAGTTTTCTACTATAAACAACTTTTATTAGTGAACAGCTCTGTCCAAATTTCCACAAAAGCTAGAAACAGGCCAAACTGTATAGAGATCTGTGCATCTGAATGGAGGCCAGAGAGGAGCAAAGGAAGTAGTGATGAAGGAAGCTGAAAAGGGGAGATGAAAACCAGATCAGAACAGCTACATTTTCTTCCTTCTTTTGAAGGACAAACCAGGCTTTACATAAAAGTAATGGTTATTTTCCATGTTACCAAAAAAGGCTAACAAAGCATGATAATCCAAGATGACAAAGGCTCATTTAATACAGCAGTTTTACCACATTAAATTCCTAATGGATGTTTTCTTTTACTTATTTCTATCTTTCTGTAAAAGACCGTGTTGTGGCAGATGAGGGGACTGTAGATGACGGAGGGAACCAAGGGAATGCATCAAGACCAGCAGCTCTACACAAGGGGTTTTCAATGACCACACCACAGCCTGAAATGAGAAGATGAGAAAGTCCATGAGCTGAGCTGATAGCAGACTTCAAGTTTTGCTTCAAATTAGCCCCTCAGCTATTCCAAATCCAACGTACTGCTGCTGCACCAGAGAAAACAAAACATGCTGCCTGGAGGACTAAAAGAAATTTAAGAGCAGAGTTACTGCCTCCATTTTCGACTGGCCAGGACACCTACGCTACGGCCCATACCCCTAATGGAGTTGCATGTGCCGGTCCGACTTTGAAGACCTAGCAGGACAGCGCTTCAGGTTCCAGGGCAAAAAAGGGCAGCCGCAACAAAAAAACCAGCACTGTTTATTATGAAAGAATCCACTGGGAAATTCAGCAATATTACTGAAAGGATTCTAAACTCCAGTGCCCAAATGGATGCTATAATGGGGACCCTCTAACCGTGGTTACCAACCAGCAGGGAGGAGGAGATCCTCCAAAAGAGACACCACCCCCACCCTTTATAAACATACCAATTAATTAGCTCTAATATATAACCTAGACTAGAGTTTAGTGGTTCCAGGACACCACCCCGGCTACCTTGCATGTGTGTATTTTATTTGCTAGATTGGTAGACTTGCAACCATGGGTTTCTCATTATTTAAATCCATTAACTGCAAGCAAATGGTGCTTATTTATATGCAAATGTTTTATGGGATGTATTGTCTAGTAAATGGATGCAAGACTTTCAACCCGGCTTGCATTTTTATTAGTATACTAAGAGTTTACAATGCTCTTTATAAGATATCACGATAGGTGGCAGCACCACATGGCACTAACGGAGGCTATTACTGATATATTAATGTGCAAGGATAACGATTAAGTCATGTCCATGTCTCACACTGAGGAAACAGGAGAAAAGAAGGGTTTGAAGTGACAGCTGAAGCAAAGTGTTTAACAAGTTCATAAGACACCAAGTAAGAAAAGAAAAAAAAAAAATCAGGGGTTTGTAGAGGTGGAAACACATTCTCATAGAACTTCTCTTCTCAGATCAATAAAAGTGCTGTGGAAAGTTAAAAGTCAGAGCTGTAACCCGTATAACAATGTGCTGGGGAGGACACCGAGTGCAGCTGACCTCCATGGAAAAGCACACAAAGAAGTCTGTACCAGCTCCTTCTCAGTTCTAAGGAAGCAGAATAAGTAAGTACAAACATCAGATACTTTCTACAAACGGTGAAAGTCTCTGCTAGTGTTGGAGCAGGGGACACTGGGATATGCACTTTGTACTATTTGCACTTCTGGATGCTTCCTGGCAGAGGTCACTTTACAAGGGTCTCATACATGGGTACATCTACAACATCAGATTCCTAAAACTAATAAGGGCAACACTCATATTGGAATTGGGGAGAGCTGCAGGTTTTAGGGTAATGCAACAACAGCAACGCATGGGTAGAAAGAGCTGTTAATCACCTCCTTTCACTGCTGAACTGGATGCTGTCTGACCCAAATTCAGCTCCATTTCTGCAGCACACTTTCATATTCCATACTTTGGGGGGTGACTTAGAGTTTGATTTAACATGTTCCCCAGGAGGGTCGGGAACAAATCCCAACAAGAAAGTAACCCTTCCTCAAACACAACATTGGTAACAAACACAACATTGGTAAAAATGTTGTGTAATACAGTACAGCAACATCACTGACTGTTTCCTGATTTGTTGGTTTTTTTTAATTATTAAAGACACCGACTACACCAAGTGCAAACATTTTAAAAGGCAGCACCAGTGTCCTAAAGCAAGGTATGTTGTTGGAAAGCTGATGGCACAGCTCTTACATCTGGGTTTTACTGAAATTAGGGAGTTATGGTTGAATATAAAGAATCACAGACAAGGAGGGCTGGAAGGGAGGTCACATCTAGTCTAACCCTTCTCCAGGCAGGACCAGCCCCAACTCCATCATCCCAGCCAGACTAGATCATTCCAACCAGTAATCCAAAAGATGCCAATATAGCAATTCCAAAGATGACAAAGCCCAAAGAAAAGTAGAAGATATGGATTATTATCAAACACCAGATGTTATTGTGGAAGTTAAACCTGTGCATACACACCTGTGCACATTCACTATTGAGCTGACTCTCATTTTTGTATAAAAACTACCAAATTTTGGTATCAAAGGTACAACTAGGCAAAGTGAAGTGGCAAGGGGCCCCTATCTTTTATAAATGATTTCAGTGAAATTCACACCACTAACCATCGCCTAAGCCATACATTTCTTTCCATAACTTCCTTAGATAATAAATGCTGATCAAACAACAAGCATAACACACACTGCTCAGGATCGAAAACAAATTTGGGAAGCCAAATTACACTAAACACACCCGGATGCTACATATTGCACGTGTAGTTCATTTCTCGTTTTTTGACGCAAGAACAATTTCAAATATAGTAAAAACAGTCTCAGTAGCCAGATCTCATTAACCTGATGATTTTCTATAATTGTTCATACAACAGGTGGTTTAGAACACCTCCTGATAAACCCTATTGTTCTCACAATGGTATAGAAATAAATGGCTAACGGTGCAAAAATTATTTTTTTCCACGTAGATGCACTGCCCCAGCCAATTTAATTCAGTCCCTACTTCATCACTATTTCAAATGGACAATCTGTTTTGAATTCTGATGTATTAACAGCACCTCTACTAAAGCAATGGGTTTTAATTGCCATCTTAGGAATAATATGTACAACAAGTGTACTGGTAATAAAGGTGTATAGACTTCAAGTGCTCCAACAGAAAACATGATACAGTAAACAACACGCAGAGCCTTGAACACTGCTAGAATTCTGGAGCATGGGAAGGAACATTTTCTCGAGTGTAAACAGTCTTCCTGAAAGAGCAGAGAGAGTTTAAATGAAGAGCTCTTCATCAGAAGAGTGTAGATAGGCATCGGATCAGACTAAAGAAAAAGACAAACACAACACTGATGGAAACAGCAGCCTCTAAAGACACCTCCTGTTGAGTCCTGTACCTTCCCGCATGACCCTAGGAAAAGATCAAAGGAAATTCTAGAATTTTCTCCAAATGCAAGAGCTAGTACCCATCGCTGCCTCTGACTACCCTACAGTACAGTTTACAGTGTTCTTGTTCTAAGAAGAAAAGCAAGTTCCCTACCAATCCGTCTAGCAGCAAATTCTCATCAGGCACCCATTCTCTGAGATGGCAAAGCCAGAAGGAATTCTTGCTTCAGTAAAGTATCCGCAAGAATGACAATTAAAAAAAACAACCCAGCAGTTAAGGAAGAAAAAAACTAGCATTTTTAATAGACCAAATTACTACACAGGGATATTTTGATTATGCAGCATAAAAACAAATTTAGAAAAAGCATTCTGTAGCCACTGAAATACCATATTTTTTCACTACAACACACCCAGAATATAATATGCACCTAATTTTTTGAAAGGCAGAATGAAGGGGAAAAAAGATTTTTTTCAGAATTATGGATACATAAAGCAGGAATAAAGCCTGATGTTCAGCTGACTCACCTCCCTTTCCTGCTCAACCAAAGCTGAAAACCTGGCCTCTGCTCAAGGCTGATCTCCATGGGTGGATCTATGATTTTAAGAAGAGCTAAAGAGTCTTCCAGGCTGTGAAACAGGAAGAGAGAGACCAGGAGCAACTAACAGATAGCAAAACTGCCCTAAGAAAGGTGAGCTTGATTAGTGGAAATTTAAGACCATTAAAAAGGAGATGACTGTCAACATTTCTGGAGTGAAGGATTATGTGCTGATAAGTCAACTGACTCTCTCACCTGCCTGAACAGTAATGTAACAGCTCCTGCACTGTCAAACAGGAGTCAAACCTAATACTTCTATCCTGAGCAGAACATCAGCTTCCCCAATACATGCACCCCAATTCTGGGAGCTGATTTTGGGGGGAGGGGTGCATATTTTATTTGAAAAAATACAATACTGATTTTCACTAGTAAAAAAAAGAAGTAGGGAAACAACAGCACAGATGTTTGTGCAGCATCCACAGGAGGTGTAAGAAGAGTCTCAAATCACTTAATATTATAAACCCTTCCCCATGACAAGAAGGTTGGGGGAGGGGTTAAATATGCTCTACAGAAGATGGTGATGAAATACAGGAAGGGCAAAATAGGGAACAAGACATTTAAGGTACCTTCTGAAAGAGATACAGGCCACATTCAAAAGAGACAGAAAAAGAAGCATGCATACCCCACCTTGCACCAGCTCCCTTTTACACTTACTGGGAACAGACTTCAATCCAACTCCCTTGGACCCAGTGCTCAAAAACCAATGGACAACTCTTGAAGCCAACTCTTATAGACAGAAACCAGTTTTCTTCTCCCTTGGCTTCCCAAGGTATCCTTCTATGTCTGTACGAGAAACTCTGGGTATCTTTACTAAAAGATTGACATTGAGTAGTGCACGTGCGGCGGGGGGAACACATGTAAAAGAAAAGGGTAGGTTTAATAAAAAAGGAAAGTGAGAAGCAGAAGGGAAAATTAAATCCTATCTTAAGGTGTAAGCTATGGCAGAAAAAGATTTCCTACATTACATATATCACTCACAGTGACCAACAAGACTCCCACAGCTCTACTCTGCATTTACAGTTTCTTCTCCCTGTACTTCTGTACTTGTGTGCGTTCTTTCCATTTTGATTCTTACTATAAAAATCTTTAGATGCGCTAATGTTCAAACCAATAGTTCAACTATTGATAAAATCCTCATTTAAAAAGAAAAAAAAGGTTCCAAAGCATTAAAAAGTGTCCACTATAGGCAAGGAGCACCACCAGAAATGAAAGTTGAGACTCATGCACAGCAGGGGAGCTGCTCTAGTTTATTAGCAGTTACAGAATTTTAAAAAAAGAAATGCGTGCTAGCAGGTTTACCGGCTTGCCAGAAACAGTTCTTTAACACAAGCTAACACGGCCAAAAGTCAACCCACGTGGTTAGTATCTAGTCTTTCAAAGTAGCACCCATACCAAAAGGAAGTCCGAGTTAAAACTAGAAGTGACGCTAGCTTTCAAGGACACCAGTTGGTTCTAAAACACAGCATTTGCCATAGTTTTCCCAGAAGAGGACTACAGCCAGTCTCAAAATTATAGCAGATGTCAGACCCAGCCAGGTCAACATTCCCTCGTTCTACCCATATTAGATCTCCTGCTGTTCTGTGCTCCATGTCATCCAGTTATCTATGCAGAAAATTTGGTTACTTCTTTATTAATCTTGTTTTCCAGTCATTAATACCATGAAAGAGACAGTCACCACTAGAACTAATCCATGGGATAAACCTCTCTTGGGCTTTAGTCTTCCTTAATACCCACCCCAAGACACTATATATAGTCAGCGTGCTCTCTTTTAATCACTGTTTTGACAAACTTTACTACTGGCTTGTGTTCATATTACTGCACCCAGCCAGGTGCTTTTGGATAATCTAATTTCTTTTAAACTAATTGGATTGCTACAGACTTTTGGAATACTGTTAGCTCCACCCCACCCCTTCTTATTTTTAGACATGGTGCAACACTGGCCACCCTCCAAATCCACTGGTATGCAGCTGTTTTAGTGACAAACTACACACTTCATTAATGGCTCAGATACTTTGTTCTTCAGTTCCTTAAGAACACAGGCTAATATCTTGATGATTTATTGCAATTTAATTTCAAGAGCTGTTATAACACCTCTTCTTCTCTGCCTCAAAAGAAAGAGATTTAGGAACTTGAACTTACGCTGCCTTTGAAGAAATACAGAAGCCGAAGAACAGTCATGTTCAGAATTAGACCAGACTTCACTTCTGCACTATTTCACAGGAAATGATGAACAGTACATGGAAAACATGCTCGTGTACCTGTGAGCACAGAGCTCTGAATGTGGCAAGGTTTTATGTAATACCTTTCTCCGTAACAGGTGGCTTTCCTACTGACTCAATGCGTTAAGGACTCATTGGGTCTGACAAGCCCGCGTTGCATAACACAGTGACACTGCACTTAAGACTCCAAGGACTCTTTCTGATAGCTCAACCCAGAACAATTTGGCCAGTACAGAGGCCAGCTTCATTTTACCTAAATTACAGACATTTCAGCAAAAAAGATTTCATTAACATGTAATACATCAATTGTCAAGGACTTTTTAAACACATGCTTTCTATTGCAGGACCTAAGGAGGTTTTGATATCATACCCCCTCTCACATTTGCTTGATTCATAAAAGAATGACAAGGTTCTCTGGGTAAATGTGATATCTTTTATTAAGATCAACTAAATAGTTGGAAAAGTTGTTCCATGCAACCTTTTTGACATAAAAGAATGACATCTTCATTTTGCAACATTCATTTATACAGCAACAGACTCCAGTCAGGAAGACTACTTTTAGTTTCCCACTCCTTAGGAGTAGGAATGCACGTAGGTTAATGGAAGAGACCAAGCAGATTTGTTTTTTAATGCTCTGTTCTGTTTAGTGACAAATAAGCCGCAAATTGGTACTAAAAGAAATGTCCAATAAGTTACATGAGAAAAGAAAAAATAATTTTCTGGTTCCAGCATTTTTGAAGATATCACAAATCAGGGGAGTTTGTGGGACAGGAAGCTATACAACAACTTTCTTTCAGGTCTGGAGACCTGGGCTTAAAGACTGTGGCTCAGGGCAATGAGGCTTTTGCAAGGCTCAGCTCAGTCTTCTACGGACCTCTGGATACATCCAAAAATCCTCCCCATTGCCTCTACAACTCAGGACTGGTGAGCTACTGAAGGACAGCCCATCCTGAACCACACGTGTTGCTGTAGGTCAAGGCCAAGATGCACTACTTAAGCTGAGACGTCAGAGGGGGACAGGTCTCTACTCACCTGTGGTCAGCAGTGTAGTGACTTTAGCTTTCCTCTGCAAAATCTTTGACCCTGTTTGTAACCTCAATGTGAAATTAATTCTCAAGTACTTCAGCCTCACTGTGTGGATTTAATAGTCATATAACACTTGCTGAGAAGACATGAGAAGCCTATTCCTAAGAATTAGATGCCAACTCGGAGAACACCACCTTGGAAAGCCTACCACATTGCCATCCAAGAGGCCTGTACTGCAGTAGCTGCACTACATGCCATACCGTGAGGATAATTTACACACAGGTTGACAGAACAAGTGTGTGTCACAAAGGCCTGATCCCTGTCTGTACAAATTAAAGAAATGATCTGAAATGAGTAAACATCTGTTTACTTTGTAAAAAATTAAGAAAAACTATAAAAGCCCCAAGAAACAGAGGAAGTTCTCTGTGATGAGACCATTGTTACAAGACAGCATATCTGACAGTTTGGTGGCCTTAATGCGTTATCACAAATTGTCATAACAGGATTTTAGGTACATACGAGGACACAACTTTAAAACCTCCTAACTTCCATGCAACTATGTCATTTTAGTCCACTCCTTCTTGTAACCCCTATTTTAAGAGGTCTTTAAAAGTTTAAAGATGCTGGATATGTCCTCTCATTTCTTAAATATAAACCCAGGCATTACTGAGGGTTCAGTTCAGGCTGCAGGACCATATTGTGGTGCATAAGCACAACTTGACATTAGGTGACTTATCTCCTGGGAAGCAAGATGTCCTGTCCTAACAGGAAATACTGATAGCATATAATCCCTCTGGAGGGTAAAATTAAGTTGTTTCAATATTAACCTTTCAATGCTAGTTACTCTCTACTCTGCTGGTTGCACATCAAGTGTAGAAATAGAAAAATGGCTATGGGCAGGAGGAAGAGGTGGTCCTACTATCAAGGGTATGATAGCAAGGGGCATAGAAAAGGAGGAATGGGTTAAGTATATCTTGGCTTTTCCACTCGATCCTAAGGACATGGGCAGGAAAGCAATTATAATTAGCGTCCCCTGTATGTCACTCAAATTTTGTACAAAGCTTCTGAAACTATTCAGGGGGAAATCAAGGACTATGAATCAAGTGCTATTTGCATGTCCAAGCCCACAATCTTCAAATCTTTGTCCAGAAGACATCCAATGTTATTTACTGGATAGAGAGCACTCAGGTCACTGCAAGTGGATCTGCAGCAGGCTTCTCTACCTATAATCTCCACTGGGTCGCTGCACTTCACTGAACACAAAGACAGGGTATTTTTAAATAGGTCGGTCACCCACAGGCTGCATGGTAATTACAGAAACACGTTAATCAGATTTGAGCAGGCAGAGCAGCTTATCCCTTTCAAGAAGTCTCTCTGATATCAGGCCTTTCTGCACATCTCATATTAGGAGAGGCAGACATCAAGAGTGCAATGGTCAGACAAAGATGCCCTGACATGCAAAAAATCTCTAATGTCTGCCAATATTGTTACAGGATCATAGTCACAAATCCATAATTAAGAATCTAAAGACACTTTCCATAACACGGCCATTTCTGCACCATGGTGCAGCCTCAAAAGGGCATCAAAAAACTTTTAAAAAGAGGTGATAAAGAAAGAAAATTTCAACTTTTGAGGAGTCTAAAGCTTTTCCAGTGCCATCTCAAACCGTTTGATATGAGCCTCTCATTGGTATCACGACCTAGTTACTGCAACCAAAACATAAGACTTGAGTGAGGAAAACTGAAGCCAACAACTTCCTAACTGAAAGGGTTGAAACAGGCTACCCAGCACAGTTACAGAATCTCCAACCTTGGAAGTTTTTAAGACAGAGTTAGGCCAGACCCTTGACAGCAATAGTCCCTCATTGAGAAGGGGGTTAAAATAAATGATCTCCCAAGGTGTCTTCCAGCCCTATATTTAAAGACATTAAAAATGGAGGAAATTGCACTGTATTTCATAAAACTGAAGCTGCAAGCGTGAAGAGTCTGACATCTCCAGCACCATTTGTGTGTCTCCTCCCTCAATCCCAAACTCCAATCCAACTTTCAGCTATCAGCTAGTCTATGGCCTGCAAAAGAAAACCAAACAAAGACCTCTAACAGGTACATCTATTTACTATGCCAGAACTTCCACTGTCCTCAGGATATAGACCACAAACCATCATTTATATTCTGTGATCAATATATATAGAGTGACGTACTTTGATCACAACTCCTCTACAGACTGGGAACTCTGCTACCTGAATCCTTTTAGAACGAGTCAAGAATGAGGCGTGAACCTACTCTCCAAAGACAGGCAAAGGCTGGCTTTTCTACAAGCAACTTATTTGTCTAAGCTTGGGGCCCCAGCACAGGTGCGAGATTTCACCCACAAGCCCAGCACCCACTCCACGTCTAAAACCGTACAGAAAACACATGACAGCAGCTCTTCTATTGAGGGCAGAGCTGCTAGTGACACTGATATCTGAAGGTGGCCCACCAGCACTTTCTATTATAAGCCTGCTCTCAGTTCCTTATAACTTTACTGAACTTGAACCATTCATGTTATATGTTTGGTCTCTCTCTTCAGGGTGAATCCTTTTTATAAAGTCAATGACTTGTCAAGCCATTTTTGAGAACAGCAATAAGGGGGGAAATCTGATTTGCCATTGCTAAATTCTACAGTATTTATTAAGGATTCTCAGTTGCCCTGTGCTTTGGAGCAGGGATTTGGTGTTTGGCTGGGATAGCCTAATCAAAAAGATACTCTTTACAGATATTATGAAAACCCACCCAAAAATTCAGCCAAGTTATCAACAATAACATTATTGTACATTCTTGGCTGAAAAAGTTGCCAGCAAAATGCCCATCTCCTTTTGTCTTCTGTCAACACTGCAAATGTTCCAGGACTGGTTGTAGGCAGTGACTGAACAGACGCTCGGAAATTGTCGCTGAAGACAAAGACACTAACCACAGACAAGCTGGAATCACACTTTCCTTTACGACTCCTTGCCAAGTACATCCTTAATAAAACAAGCACCTGGAAGACTGTCGGTGTTCTTTGCTCTTTGGGAAGGAGCTGCTCACGTTGGTGCAGGAAGAGCAATAGCACACGCAGAACCTCTGCCCTCCAGCGAGTGACTCAGCTACGCCGCCAAAGGAAAAGGCACCTGACAGCTATGGGCAGTCAAGACTGGGCAACAACTGCTCGAGTAGTTTCTCTAGCTGCTACTTTACAAACAGCTGCTCCAGCTTCAGCAGTCACAGGACTGCAATTATCTTTACCATTTTAATTAGGAAAAAATGGGGTGGAAAAAAAGCAAAGGCCACTCCTGCCTGTTCAGAAGGCTAATGCTTTCTAATTGGTCCTGGGCTCTTCAGACTTTTGCACCAACCTCCCTTTTCCCCATATTCCTCCATGCCAAGGTCACTTTGCCTGCAGTGTTTGCAGCTGTCAGCAGGATGGCAAGACCCAAAGGATTTTCCTATTAAACTGATTTTGCAAGTTTGTTGACTTGGTTCCAGAATGCCAGGTCATTGTTAGGGAATGCAGGAACAGCTCAATGCCACTGCTCCTCTGTCTCCACAGCTCCTGAACAAACTGGAGAAAAGCTTCCGCCCCATCATCATCATCTCGTTAACAGGATTATTACTTGCGGATTCCACTTAGGACAAGAATCCCGTACAGAGTGGTCCATTTCTGTAGTTTGTCTCTATATTGTCCATGTTTTTTTATTTCATTTAAAATCCCAGAGGACCAAATTTTGGAGCTCAGTGTGCAGCAGGCTTCATTGATGATGCTATATGAAAGGCCTTTTCCTTGCTTGACCAGGACAGCCTGCAAATTATACACTTAATTTGTCCATTGCAAGGAAAAGAATTAATGGTTCTGTCACTAATGATCCAGTCTCTGCCCCCAGCTGCCCTGTATGATAAGGTAGTCGGTGAGCCCTTCTGCCATTAACATCTGGGGTACTAGGAAGCAGCTCACTTGCTAGGTTTGAAATACCAGCTCTTGCTCCACAACAGCCCCCAACCAGTTCCAAGTGGTTAGAAGGCCCTGTGGCAGGGGGGAAAAAATGGGCTTTGGCCTTAGGTAGATGAATCCAGAAACTGTTAGGCATTGCTAAAGGAAACAATGCTGATCTCGGAGCAGGAAAGACTATAAGGGGGTCGGACTTGACGATCTGCTTGGGTCCCTTCCGACCCTACCAACTATGAAACTAAGAGGGGTTTCACACCCTCTCATCTAACTTTTGTACAATCCCTAGTGTAGATGCACTTATCAGTATAAAGGTGTTTTATACCAATATAGCTTATTCCCCTACCTTGTAGGGACAGATATATACATATATCAATCAGAGTAAGAGTGACCTGCACTGGGGTGTGTGTCTGTACACACACACACACACACACACACACACACACACACACACACACACC
>NW_017728991.1:841321-873021 GCF_001723915.1 Gavialis gangeticus | reverse complement strand
ACACACACACACACACACACACACACACACACACACACACACACACACACACACACACACACACACACACACACACACACACACGCCACTCTTATTCTGACTGATACATATAGAGATATAAAAGAGTGGCCTTATTCTGATGGATAGATTTAGAGATGGACAGAGATATAGAGACAGCTATATCTCTATATCTATCAATCAGAATAAGAGTAACCTACACTGGTATAACATGCTTTCACACCAAGGAGGGTGGAACGATTACATGGATTAAAATATTCAGTTAAAGTGATATAACTTTTGTTTAGACAAGGCTGCTCTGCCCTGTGCTAGATTCTTTCTAAGCTTATGAAGGATTCTCATGTATTATGCATTCAAAGTCCACAAAGCACAGGCAACAATAGCACACACCTCACAGAAACCCACCTGTGAGTATTTACTATGTATTCACATGCCAGATACTGCACTGAGGCAGTGCTAGGAAGTGAACAGTTATTGCTGTGCCCATTCTTAATAGTCATTTATCAGAATTTGTCCTTCATTTTCAACACATTCACTAGAAATGGGAGGAGGCATACAGTTACCTTTCAGGATGTATAATATACTGGCCATGATTTGTGCATTTCTGACTGTCAACCCTGTCACTGTGAAATTTGTAAGAAAAGCAGCATGCATTAAAGAACCAGAAGTTCCTATTGGTTCCAATTTTTTATTTTTTTTCAGAAAGGAGGAAAAAGCTAGAGAGGCTATTAACAATTACACATGTTGACTGCACTTCCTATGGCAAGCTTTTCACTAGAAAGCATTATTTTTTAGTGAAGGCCGCCACCCCTAGCTTTACTGAAGTGCCGGTACCAAAGCTTCCCCAGAGCCTACACTAGTGATGATGTTCTTTATCGGGCTTACTATATTCAAGCGGATTTCAAAATAACAAGTCTTGGTCTGTTGAATATATTGCCAACCTTGTTTAACAAAACCAGATTTTCCCACATGTGCACTGTAGAGATCAAGCACAGGTTTTCTCCATATATTTTCTCCCTTGGGAATTCTGCAGAATTTCTCTTGCAATAGTAATTAATATTTGCTGTGGTTTTAAAAGAAAAACCCTCCAGAAATAAAGGAAGAGCGATGGCTTGGAGACGACTCAATAATTAGGTCATGTGTTCAATTAGCTTTCATGCTTAACTAGTTACTCTTTAGGAAATGCTCAGCCTTTGATGTACATACAGTAGGCAGCACACCAATTAATTAGGAAGAGGAAAGCAATACAAGGAGAATGAAACTTCAGAAACCATATCAAAGTCCAGAGATATCTAATGAGGGATACAACAGCATCAACAACAGCCAACAAGCAGAAAGAGGGAGGGTAACCTTTAAATGATGCTGCTTCAAGCATCTTGGCTACACCACCTTTGAAATTAAGACAAAGCTGTTGGGAAGAGGTAGGAACAAAAAGAGGAGAGACCTTGGGCAATCAGAAAAGCATCACTGTTTCCTGTGAGGCTTGGCACAAAAAATGAGATTTCTCAGTAATACATGAGCAATTGCTTTTTTTCTCCTTGGCAGGCACCTTGACTCATCAGTAGGTGCCAATTCCAACAGCCAAAGAACATCATATGACTCTGGCTACAGAAACCCTTCCTAAAAAAATGTATCATTAAGTTATAGTGGAGAATAGATACTACTGAAGAACATTTCTCCTGGGCATAACTGGCTAGGAAAAGTCTAAATACACCTAGAATTTTAATAAGACACTTCCATTTTGTTATTTATAGTGGGAATAGCATGCTTCTCTGGGGGAAGGGGATGGCATTTCATTTCTCAGTTGCCTCAGGCCAGGGCTCTGGTGCATGCTCAATAGGTGCTGGAGCTCCATGCATGGTACCCTGCCTTCCCCAGGCCTCTCTCATTTTGTCACCTGCCTGCACTGGGAGGCAATCATCATGGATCCCAGAGCACATGCTTTTAAACAGATTAAGAATCTCTGGATCTGTGAGGCCAGCAAGCTCAGATATTTCATGGCCTGTCTTTCACGAGTAAGGGTAAGCATCTGGTGGCCCCATCCCTTTAGCATCCAGTAATGTTGAACTGTGAGAGTGAAAAATTAAAGACGCAGAGTCATTCTTTAAAGTCAAGATTTGTTTCAACCTGCCCTTCCCAATATTCCTGTGAGAAACCCATTTCATCTTCAGCCTGCCAGATCCTTTGAGTTCAGTCACATGCCTGGCCTGATTGAAACCGCTCACTGCCACAGGCTATTACTCTTTCTGCTAATCTGGTCCGGTGGGGCTCCAATGAAATATTCAGAGTTCCCAAATGAGACTTCTCCAGTAATGCGTCTTCCACACACTCACTCAAGTAAACTAAGACGGAAGGGGAAAGAAGAAGATGTCACTCCAGCACCTGAATCAGAAAATCAATGCTGTACTCAATGATCTTCCCATGTTTGATTTAGGCTTAAAGGTGGGGGGGAAATCAATTCCCTTGTATATAGTGTTTAAAGCCAATTGGTTTGCTGCTGTTAGTTAGCATAAGGGTGAGTACAAGAGGCCCTCGCAGCTCGCAGCTTTATGAAGGCAGGAGGGAGAGAGGATGTGTGTTACATGGATGACAAGTTACAGATTTAGTGTGGCTGAATCCTGGAACCTGGAACCTCTCCCACTCTGCAACCGTTCAAGCATTTTATTACACACATAAAATAGCAAAAATCCATGCAAGTGACCTTTAAATGGAAACCTAAATCTCAATGCAAGGGCGACGATGCCATCGTGACAAAATCTGCAGGACCCCAGCTTCCCCCTCTCCCCCACCAATCAACAAAAAAACCCACAGCTGACACTACAAAATTCTTTTTAAAAAAGATGTAATTTCACCATGCAAATTAAATATGTTACCACAACTGTCCTTTCCTGGCCTCTCATTCCAACACTAGTTTTGTTAATTGTTCCCTAGCTGGGTAGACAAAAACAAACACCATCACTTCCTGAATGACCTATTCCCTAATGGTCTCCAACCTACTGCATTTCACCTCTGGGCATTGGAAGTTGATCCTTTTGTTAGTCCAGTTTCATAGTTTTACAGTTAATCGGGTCAGAAGGGACCTGAGCAGATCATCTAGTTCGACCCCCTGCCATGGCAGGAAACAGTACTTGGGGTCAAGTTCCTTCCCCACTCTTACAATCAGACTTTTGTCCACAGGCAGGGCTCTTTTGCTTTTAATGCACATTAAATACATGTCTTTGCTGGGCTCTTCCTTAAAGCAGAACCTGTTGCAACTAGAAGTCTGGGCTGCTGATTTTCATCTGTCACCTCTGAGGGGGAAAAAGCTGGCCTGGAGGGCTCTAGCATTTTCCTAGGCGAGTCATAGAACAACGAGGCATGAGGCTGGGCTGGGTGATGATTGTAGCTTATCTACACGCCTTTCAGTGTAGTCACTCGATACAGCTTGCTTCCTGAGCGCTTCACACCATTACACCCTTCACTGGCTCACTTCCAGTGCTCTCAAGAAGCGCGGGCTAATGTCTGCTCACTTCGGAGGTGAAAGTGCCTGCTTAGAAAACCCACAGCCTCTGGCTCAGTGCTCACACAATGACTGTAGAAACTTCGCAGTACAGCAGCACCACTACAGCTGGCTTCGGTGGACCAGGAATACTCTCACACAAATCTGCACGTGGGGCTGGATTCCGTTCTCCTGAAACTGTTGATAGTGAAAGACAGCCAACGGAGGTCCTCAGCTCACAGAGCTCATACAGACGGCTGCCAGCTTCCTTTTCCCCACACTCCCACTGGAGTCCCTGTCCTGGACGGCTCCATCCTGGTCCAGACAGACTGTCTGTCACAGTAAAAGGGTTAGTGCACATGCTTTTAGAGAGGCATAGAGCCCGACTGCCAAGCTAGCTTGCAAAACCAGAAGCACTAACACTGCAGAAATCTGTGGAAACGTTGTTATTTTCAACAGTATACTGTAACTGCTTTGCAATAAAGAACAGTAAGATGCCAAATATGGTCCAAAATGTGATCTTTAATCTAGTGAACTCCAGGCACCAGCAAACTCCACAGAAGCCCAAGTTAAAAGCTTTTGCATTCATGGTCCCTATTACAGCCCTAGCAGCATGTGCACAACAGACATCAGCTACTTTAATGCCTTCAGACTCATGAGCCAAGGAAAATAGCACAGCTCTCCTACCCTGCAGCACACTGCATTGCTACTGTTGGAAAAGACAAGAGATGGGTCAGGCCAGTATAAGAGAAAAGGTGTCCAAAGCCAGCTTGTATTTCTGCAACTTGTAGAAAACAGAGTGACTGCTTAAAAATGCTTGTGGGCATATTAAATAAAATGAGAGGAAGCCAGGAAGCAGTTAGATTTATTGCACAGAAAATAAAGTCAGTTTCTAAATCATTTTTCTTCATCAAATCCTGAGACAGAGCAACCAGAAGGGCAAAAGCTGAAGATTTTATATCCCAGGTGAGGACCAAGTGAATGAAGCGAATTTCCTATTCTTCCCCACTTTGTTCTTGAGATTGGTAATTTGTACATTAATGGGCTCCTGAAGTCTTCCAAGACAGTGTACAACTTAATGGAGAGGGTCTTGGGACCGTCTCCCTCTCCATCTGGAACCCGCATAAATGTCCCTGCAGCAAAAAAGCAGTAGCAAGAAACCATCCAGAAACAGGGAAGTCGGCAGCGCTTTATTGAAACCATTAGCAAGTTGTTTCAGACCAAAGATTTGGAGCCAGTAAGCAAGCACATCTTTAGTTATTTTTTTCCTGAAAACAACATTTAAAAAACAAATATTGTGGTAGCCCCTTTCATTTTAATAGGACCCTAAAGTGCTTGACTAAATTTACAACTATTTTATTTACACTCAGTGCCCTCTGCCCTGGCAGCTAAGTGCATAAAATACAGCAAGAACAACAGAAGTGGAACAAGCCACCCCCTAACAATGGCTCTCAACATGGCGATATTTCCCAGCATGCAATAAACCAAGCATTATCGCCTTCATAAACCAAACAGAAGTCAGAAACAAGGGGGAAAAGGGAACAAAGAAAGATTTAAAATTCATGCACAAAAGACAAAATGAAATGTGCACACATAAAACAAAAATCAGTTCCGACTGCTGGTAAGGGCAGGGTCCTGTTAGCACGTCACACACTGAAAAGCAAGCAGTCAAGAAAGCAATATCCAAAGATGGTGGGCCCAAGCCTCTGCCTACTCTAACAAAGCCAACCTTGGGCTTGTTAGTGCCCATGAGAAGAACAAAGCTAGGGCACAGAAGAAAGGTATTGACTGGGATCTGTACAGATGCAACTCTAAATGCCACCAACCGGATGCTAAGACGATTCAGTCAATCTCCACAGAGTTCGCATACTTCAGTAATTCCCACCCCCCCCAAAATCCTAGATTGCACCCATTGCAAACAAAGACTCTTTGGAGCCACACAAAAAAAACAACTGAAAAGAAGTTGCTCTTGGACACAGCTCTCTTCCCCACTTAATCAAACCTGCTGCCGCTGCAGTATGCTAATCATCCCATCCTTTTCCCTGATCTCCCTCTCACACAGTTTAATTTCCCCTCTCACTCTTCTGCTTAACCTCTTGCCCTCCACTGGTGCTTTCCTCTCATAATACCAACAGACTTAGTTCCTCCAGTCTTAAAGATGCCCCTGCCTCTGCCTCTCCAGCTACTACTATCTCTTTTCCTTTTCACGTCCAGGCTCACTGAACATACTGTTCACAATCATTATCCAGATGTCCTCTCATCCAGTTCCATTCTAGATCCTCTCATCTTTCTCCTGTCCCTTGCACTTAATGGTGTGAGGCCCATCCCAAAGAGGCCGCTGGGAGGAGGCCAAACTGACATCCCTAAGTGGGGGTAGCTTTGCAGAACCCAGAGGCCATGGGATAATGACCTAATGCATCTACTGATCTGCTGCAAATAACAAAAAGGGGAACTGCTTTGAGTAACTAACGGCATTGGAAAAGTATCCAAAATAACGGCTCTGGAAAAGGGAACTGCGGCAAGGGCTGAGGTAACCCTGCTTTGCAGCATATGCTGAGACTTGCTCTAACCCATAAAACATGATAAGGCTAGAAGCTTTGTGTGATTGGAGGATCCCATGGGGATGGGAGGCAGAAAGGTATAACAGGCATAAGGGCAAAGCCTTGGGCAGAACTACTTCGGGGAGGACAAGGCTGAAGACCTGAAAAAGAAGGTAGTGTCGCCACCCTGAACGCAGGGTGGGGTTCCCGAGACCTAGCAGGTAATATATGGGACAGGGTGAGGAGTGCCCTTCCTCCAGCCCGATGCGCTAGCAATTTGTAGGCATACTGTACAGAGAGAGAGAGAGAGAGAGAGAGAGAGAGAGAGAGAGAGAGAGAGTGTGTGTGTTGTTTTTTGCAATAAAAATTTTTACTTAAGTTTTACCTTAGCATGTGACTTCTGGGTTACTCACCTTCCCTCTTGGGAAGAAAGAGAGCCCCTACAAATGGAAACCTCTGTCACCAAAGTCTCTCATGTTTTTCTAGCTAATGCTGAGGAGTGGTGCCCTCTCTTTATTCTCCTGGTCTTGCTCACTACCTTTGACACAGCTGACCATGGTCTGCTTGGAGTCCTGTCCTGCTTTGGCTTCTGTGACTTTGTCCTCCCTGGGTTCTCCTCCTGCCGGTTCTGTATTTCTTTTGGAAGATCCTCCTCATTCCCCATTCCAACTTTCTGTCCTTAGTCCCCTCCTCTTATCCATCTTATTCCTAACCCTTATTCAGCTGCCACCTCTATGCAGGACACTCAAAGATATTCAATTCTGTTCCAGATGCATCCCCTTCTATAGAAGCTAGCATCAGCCAGGCTCCGAGTTCTCCATGTGGATGTCTAGCCACCCCGTCAAACTCAACGTGGCTGAGAGAGCTATGAACCTCCACTCTCACCTCCAAGCTCTCCCACTACAGCCTGCTGTCTCCATCACTGTGGATGGTAGCGACATCTCTCCAGTTCCTCAGGCCTCAGGGTCATTTTCAACGCAAATCGCTCTAGGTTCTCACATCTCAGCAGGGTCCCAGTACGGCAGAGCCCTTCTGCCTGAAATCTACTACATGGCCTTTTTCATCCATCCACACACAACGACAGCTCTTCTCCAGGCTCTCAGCTCAGTTACTACCTTTCCTCTGACTTTGAGGAACCCATTCAGGCTGCTAGTGCAAGGACCATTCTCCAAGCACATCACCCCTCTCTCTTAATCCTATGTACTTACTTTCATTTTCAAAACGCTTCACAACTTCTTCTCTCCCATCTATTTTCTCTATTCAATATAAAGAAGTCGACTCCCACCTTCAGTCAGCCCATATGCCAGCCTCTTCACCACTTGCTGAATCTGTAGGCACACTCTCCTCCATCCGTCCTTCAAGCTTGGAAAGAGCTCCCTGCAAATATCTCCAGAGCTACTTCTTCATGCTTCTTCAAAACGCTCTTTAAAAGCCTCCTTTGCTGCAATGCCTACAAAAACTGAGTGGTCAAGCTGTTGCTGTGCTGAAACTACTGCCTGCCTGGAGACCAACTTTATCTTCTTGTCTCTTTGTAAGCAGCTAGCAGCAGAGATTGCTTTTGCTCTGAGTCTGCACAGCAAATAGCAGTGTGGTCTTAGCCCAAAACAAGGGCTCCTATGTGCCATGGCAATACAAAGAAATAACAACCCTTGCCACAAACTTCCTAAAGGAATCACACCCTGTACCCCAGTCTTCTAGCACCTTGCCATGGTCAATTCTTAGGGTGCTCAGCCATTTAGTAATGAGTGCCATACATCTCAGAAAGTAAAGGTCAAATCTCTCCTTGGAGTTACGACACGAGGCAATGCACACAGAAGATCCCCCTTCAGAGGTATTATTAACATGCTGCAGCGGCACCAGTATCAGAACATGAAGGCTTCTGAACTAACTTTTCACTTGATCTGTATTCAGGGAGACATGAATGTCACTTCTTGACCTTACAGGGGTTTGGAGTAGGAAAAGTCACTGTCAAGGAATAAAAAATGGTATTGCAGAAGGAATCGTTCAGGGGCACAGATTCATGGACTAGTGGACATACAGCACAAGGGCCTTGTTCATTGGGCTGGGTGAGAAAGAAGGAAAGAAAAAGAGCACTGTTGAAAGGATAGTTGATTTTAATCCAAACAATATAATTTGGAAGAAATTATGCTCCAAGTATCCTGGACAGTCTGGAGTTAAAGGAACTGGTCAAAAGCCACAGTCAGCCAAAAGGGAAAAAAAAATCTGTAATTTCATGCAAATTTAATGAGCGTATGCTGCAAAATACTTCACACCAGATCCTGAATTATGTAAACTACGTGCCATCCAACCTACAATTCTGCCTTTGGCTACACGTCCTCATTTTCAGTTTATCACAAAGACATAAACAAGATAAGCTAAGCAAACGGGAATGTCTAGGGAAGGGTAAAAAGCCAGAGACTAAAGAGGTGACCCTCACAACCAAAGGACAGGATGTCTGGCACCCTTCTAAGGACATATCAGTCATTGCAAGGAGACTCATTACAGCTTCGGTAGGATGCTCATGCTCAATAGTTAAACTCCAGTGGGAATTTAGTGCTTCATATACCAAAGCAACTGTAGCCCAAATCAGATAACTCAAGCCAAGAGGCTGCAGAGAAACATTTGCGTTCTCTCTAGCCAGGTCATCAGAAAACAGAGCACTGACTTATAAAAAGCACAACTCTAGGAAGTTGGGCTCCTCCCTCCTCCTTCCCTATAGCCCTCCATTCCACTCCTGAAAATCTGCCCGGACGTCAGAACAAGAACTTGAGGCCCAAGCCCTGCAGACAGCTGGACTGAAGTCTTTGATTCACATAACAATAGGCTCTGTTCAGGGAACGCAGTAGCTTCTACAGGCTAGTGAACCCCCCTCACTGCAGCAGGGCTTTTAACAGTCGGCAGCTTTCCTCTTCCATGGTTCTGTACTGCATACAATTCATCTCTTGGCTTTCGACTAAAAGAAATCCATCTCCTTTGCACAGTATAACAGGCACTAGGGCTAAAAGAAATTCCAGCCAACCCCTCTCCCCTCCAAAAATGTAAGTATTCATCACCTGTTGCCATCACATGTAAGCCAATGTGCTTATCCAGCACATGGTTCCCTACAGCATTTTGCAGGCAATGGAGGGAGGGAAAGGACACCTGATGAGACATTTAAGCCTGATCAGTATCTCACCTCAATACCTTACACAAAGTACATGAAGAATCCCCAAAGTAAACCTGTCAAGGATTTCCCTCCAGGGGAGCGAGGTGGCAACATAAAGGCAAGACTCTTATTTTCTTAACTGACTTTTTCACCAACACCTAAATTATCTCCACGCCAAACTGCCAGAGCTCCAATTTGTTAGGAAAATTCTTTAGAGAGATAAATTCTTCATTGTGCGCCCGCAGCTTTGCAATCTCCTACTTCGTTCTCCTAGTAAAACTTTCACTTGAGACTTGCAATGAAATGACTGAATTTTATTTAACTGCAGTAGTTTGCAGATGAAACAATGGCTGAAGTGTTCCCCCCCCTCCTGCAGCACACAAATTTATGTAGCTACACAGCAATAAAGCAAAGTCTTAAATTTAATCAGAAGAAATACTTCAAGCAATGGCAAACTGATAAATTATTTAGAAAGGGGCTCAATAAGGCCTGGCAAGGAAATATGTACCAGACACACAGCCTGGGAGTTTTCAGAAACACAGAATTTGCAAGCCTGCCCCTCTTCAGAAATTCCACATCGGCTATTTGTAATGTTTAAACCAACAATTATCTAGACCTTGATTCATACAGCATCCTGTGCTTAAAGTCAAACAAGACTGCACAGGCCTTCGATAAATCTTGTCAATCTTAAGGACCCTGTGGGAAGTTCCTCCTTTATTGGCCCTGGTCAGTTTATAGTTAATTAGTACTGTTCACACATTCCCAATTAGATAGTGACAACAGGTATTTTCCTCATTTACAGGCACACATTGGCAGCTCCATAATGCAAGTTTTCTCACAAGGTTTTAATGATCCAGCCTCAGTACAGTTTGCTTAGGTGTCCTCTTTCCAAGTCTTCCTCCTCCTTCCAAATCTCCAACCATGCCAAAACACAGAGAAAGAGACAAAACTAGATCTATTAGTATTTACATGAAAGGTCTAGGAAATTCAATAATGTTCCTATTGTTTTATTGCAGATGGCACATCAACTTCTCTTTATTACTGCAGAAAACTCAAAAGCCCTGTAGAGTGCAATAAAGTGGTACGTGTTTAGCCTCGCAATGTTTCAAAGGGCTGTGATTTACTGTTAAGAACTGGGCACCTTGCACACAAACATCTGAGCTCGGTAATTGCCTCATGTTTTGTGCAAACTCTACAAGGCGGCGTGAGGTCTGCCCACACGCAGAATACCTGCTGCTACCAGAATCCAGTCCCCATCCTCCAGTACCATGGGCTCTATTATTAACCAACAGAGAGAAGTGTTTGTTTTTACCACTACATCAAGGTGTTTTACTACTATATTAGATTCCACACACCATATTTGCTTTTCGGTGTCAGCCAGTCCTTTTACTCAATAAAGAGAAATTAAGAGTCAATTCCAGCACTCCAAAAGGAAAAATGCAAAGGAACATTAGCCTGTCTTAAATATAATGTCTACCAATAAAGACAGGGCTCTCTTAAACAAAGACCTATTAAAAAAAATGCCACTGCAAAAAAGTACACTCACTGAACACTTGTATCAAAGAGGGACATTGAGGAAATCATCCGTGGATTTGTCTTTTACCTTGAGGTAGAGTTTCACCAACAAATACTACAAATTTTCTGCAGGTAATGCCTTTGGAGTTGAGTTTTTACTCAGTGGGTGGATCTACACATGCAATTAGCATGTAGAAATAGACTCCAGCGCAGTTTGCGCCAAAGTTTGTTACTCCCGGGTGCAGCATTTACACATGTGCCCAGGACCTCAGCACATTGAGGCTAAGCCAGTGGCTGGCAGGAGACCTAGGGGGCCTGCCAGCCCAGGGCTGCTCCACCCCAGCTCAACATGCTGTGGAGGGGCTGGCTGGAGCACAAGAGCACTACAATGCAGGGTTAGCAGGCCCTGGTCACCATCTACACGTCCACTGCAGTGCATGAAATGACTCTGCTGTAGGATAGAACTTGTCCCAGATAGTACTATCCTACAGTAGAGTTAGTTTACTGCACCTTAATACTTTTACAGTGGAGTTGGCTTACCGCACCTTAATACTGGGTTGCATAAAATATCGAGACTTTTGAAATTGTGAAACATTCATAATGCATACACAAAGCAAGATTTTAGCCAAAAAAAACCCCAGCACATGTAGATGGTGACGCTTTACTAAGGAGCTAATTAGTCAACTCCACAGTAAAGTGCATGTGTAAAGGCACCCAGTAAAAGAAAAAAATTAAAAGGTTGTGAAGAGTGAAAAAGTCTATATCAACCTTATGTTCATTAAACTGCTCTGAACAGATTACTTTTCCTCATCTTTGAGACAGAAAATATAGAGACTTTGATAAAGACCATCCAACAACAATGTCTGCACCCTCTTCATACACCAGATCTTGCATTTCTCAGTGATTTTCCTAGTGTATCACCAGAAATAAACTGATGCCTTCTGCAGAAAAAAATGCCCTAAGGGAATCATTTCTCCTTTAATGGAAGAATACTCCCATCACTGGATCAAGGTATTAATCCTTTATGAATTGCAATCAGCTTGAATAAAGGCTTTAAAAAAAAAAAGTTGCTCAGGAAGAGATGCCTGCCATGAGAAGAGCAAGACAGGGCATCTTCAGGCTCAAGGACCAAACAAAACATTTGCAGTAGCAATTTATCTTTATTGATTTTATAAATTATACAGAAACTAGTAAATTAATTATGAAACATCCCTAAGTCTGTGTGTAACCAATTAGATTTTAGAGTGACTGATTAAAATTACCTAAAGGCTTGCTAAAACCAGGACAAAGCCTTTTCCACCAGGGTTTCCTCAGAGTTTCATAAAATATCAAGAGACTCTTGAAATTGTGAAACATTCATAATGCATACACAAAGCAAGATTTTAGCCAAAAAAACCCCCAGCAGACTGGCCATCTTATTACTCCATGTACAAAACCCAGACAGTGGACAGGAAACACAAGAGTCCTTTTGCTGACAAGCAAGGTGTACAAAACTTTGAAACATGCTGAGCACTGAAGAGAGAAGTTAAAAAGGAAGGGATGAAACAATATCCCTTCAACATACTCTGTTGTGGATACTGAAGAGGAGCTCCCAGACCTAAGAGGATAAATCTATTCCAGCTGCCAACACAAGATGTAAAAGGAATACATGAGTGTGCAGTTAAGAGCCCATCTGGTAAAGCTGCTTCTCTCCCAATCAGATCAGGCCACATCAGAACTATTTTTTATTGACAAGTTATTGTTTAGTAGTGGATGTGCTTTGTGATGTGCAGTACACAAGAAGGAAGTGCTTTGCTCCAACAAGGTTGCTGCCTAAGACCTGAAGAACAAGGCATAGGCAAGTGTCTTAAGGAACCATGTTGGCAGGGATGACTCAATTGGGTTTGTTTTTTTAACTTTAATGAACAGGAAAAAGTTAAAAACATAAAACTCTCATCCTTGTACACCCTGATTGAGCACTGAAAAATCAGGAAACCACTACATTTACCAAAAAAACCAACATTATTTGTAATATAAGTAGGAAATGAAAGGACAGCTGCAAGTTGCTGGCAACTTATCCCTGCTTTATGCCATTATGATGATATCTTTATTTCATTTTCCATTCCAAAAAAATATGCATGCACCACACATCAGACAGTTACCAGTTAGTGACCAAATCCCTAGAAATATCTTTCTGAACAAAATCAAGAACATCTACTTGCTAGTGGCCTTACAACATTATTCATGTTACAGCAAAAATGTTAAAAGAAAATGTACTGCTAAGTGAGAGCCAAGAGACATGCCTCTGAACTAGCTGACACTGCAGAAATTCACACTGAGAGCAATTTCACTACAGAAGAGACAATGAACTGAAAAAAAAAAGGGGGGGGGAGAGAAAGAAAAAAAAAGATCTAAAAAGTCTCCAAAAATACAGTAATGGTAGAAAAGCTTAATAGAAGTGCCAGTGTAGCGCCTAGAACTTAGAACAATTACCTCTGCCCCGATTAAACAAAGTGGTAGCCATGCAGCAGACCAATCAGAGAGGTAATTGAGTTTGACAGCCTGCAAGAGTCTATATACATGAATGGATTAAGCAAGCAATGGATGCTGTGAGATCACTGAGTTACATAATGGTGAGTAACTTCCTTCTTAGCCTAAGCCAGAGTCTCTCTTGGAAAAGCTTTGAGTTGAAGGCAGGGTAGAGATGCTCCTTATAGACTAATAGTCAGAAAGGAACAAACTGTTGTGAGCAACACCCAGCTCTGTCAGAGGTTTATGCCTCTGATTTGGTTAGTCTATAAAAGGTGCACCTCTCTTGTGCCTTCTGCCTACCTTCATGTTACCACAGCTAACTACCTCTTTCTATCCTTGAGCTGTACAGATACTGGTACAAAAAGGAAAGCAGAGTATACAACTTACCCTTGGCTGCCAGTTTTCATACTGCTTCTGTAAATTTGCACCAATGGTTTCCAGTGCTTTTTGAGGACCCATTGACAGAGGATCTAAGAAATATAAAACACATGCATTAACACTTCTGACCATTACTCTATTCAGTTTGCTTTTATATTAAGCGAAAATCATTTCCACTGCCATGTGGACTACCATGTCGAATTCATAGGCCACATACACCTATTCCTGGTTTGGCTTCTGTCAAGTCCAGTGTGAGCTCTGACAGCACAATTAGAGATCTGGGCCATCAGTGTTTGTACCAAGGTAAATGCAGTAAGAGAGAATTGTTGAAAAATGTCTTGCTTTCAGTCTGCAGCAATTTGTGTGTGTAATGAAATGGATGTTATGATATTCTAATAAAAGGCTTCTTTCCCAATTTATGCTATTTATTATTTCAGGTAAAGTCATCAATTTCAAGTCCATACTCATTATGCTTCTCACTGCAGTTATTTAAAGGAGACAGTAGAAACTAGTTTCATATTCTGCATTATTATACAAAATTAACACACACAGCAACGTCTGCCAAATTTGCAATGAGCATTATGTTCTCCAAAGTGAGAAGTAAAAATCTGCTTAGAGAAGTGAGAGGTGTAACTTTTGTTTCTGTAAATATTGAAACTATGCTTCCATAAGAACCGACAATAACAATGTAAATAATGTAGACAACAAAAAGTTACCAATAAATAAAGTATCATCCCTGAAACTAAGCAATGGCAGTGAGTGAAACAAGATTTGATATTACTGGAAATAAAGGCTTATTACTAGAAACTTAAATAACTTTTTAAAAGGTATTATACTTTTCAGCACAAAGTTCCTTCTCTTACACCACCATACCAACACATTCTGGAAGGCCAGCTTCTGCTCCAGCGCTCTGCTCAAAACCTGGGGCCATGGAATTGACTGAATGAATAAGTATCAAAAATCTAGAAGGGGGTAGTGGGCAGATTAACTGAAAAAGCAGTATATAAAACTGATGAAGTCATATGGCCTTTACATGTTTTTAGAATAAATATTTTACTGCATACCTCAAGCTGTAGAAGTTTATACCATCACACTATGAAAGTATGGGAGAAAACAGGAATTTTTTAATCATGACTTCCATTTTCTTAAGAAAACAAAGGCTAACACTGAAGTATAAACATAGTATTTTTATTTCTTCACAGTAATTTTTTTTTTTTGTGAGTGGATCATTAACATTTCTACATGCTTGAGATACCAGAAGGGATGCACAGAACAGTATATCCATAGGTTTTTCTGCTCTGTTTTATACAGGCAGAACGTTCTAGGTAAACTACGGGTTGCTCCATCAGTTTAACCACAAGCTTCATGGAGGGGTGCCGGTCCTTCAGTGCAAGAACAGGACATTTATTCAGCTCCAGTAAACACCCGGTTCCAACACTGAGACCTTTAGACAGAAAGTCTATTTTAAAAGGCAGCAAAATCTTTGCCACTCAATCCTGAAAACAAAAGCTGTGTAAAAGCTGCTTGAAGCCTACTGTCACTTAAGCCAAATTTTGGCCAGAAGCCTTTGGATCTGGTTAACAATAATCTCTTAACAATCCCACAGACTCCCTCAGAACTGATGGCAGCTTCGCTATGCAACAGTGCTGCCAGGGTACCCTGCAGTTAACAAACCAGATTGATACACACTCGGGATTGTTTTGTGTTCCTGGAAAGAGTCAAGCTGGATTTGTGAAAGTGCATAATGAGCCTAACAAACAACACTCCCCTTCCACTCTGCGAGTGAAAGAATTTGCCGTGGGCTGTGGAATGCCACAAGAGGCAGCAGGCCCTTTTTTAGCAGACCCTTTCCAAGCCGTGTGCAAACATAACATATAGCAGTACCATTTTGGGGGGAGCTGTTAGTATGCTGGAGTGAGCACCCAGGGAAAATGGCACAGGCACATTCAACAACTTTAAAGGAGTTTACTCAATCCTCTGAAGGGTGACTAAATTCTAGAGGAGTTCATGCCTGAGCAAAGCAGCACTAACATAAAATACCCTCTACTAAAGCTTAAAATTAACCATCAAGCCCAGGCCCAAAAATACTGCCAAAGTCTCTTGGACCATGAGAGAATTTAACTAATTAGGTAGTGCTTACAAAGGGTGGCCTTAGCTAGAGCTGGGGAGACCTCCAGTTTTATACAGGAATAAGTCAATCTGCTGAGGTAGATGCAGCAGGGGTGCAGCGATACAGTTGCACCCTTCTTAGAGTTCTGCTCCACTCAAACTTAAAAAAAACCTGCATGGAGGGAGAGCTGCATTGCTATTCAGGCAGTGTTGAGAGAGTCAGTTGCCTTAATGGCTCACTGTCATCTCCTGGATTCAGGCATTAACAGTCCTCTACCCTTTTTAATGGTCTTCATGTTCCACTGTTTCCATTTCAAGTTATCCTTTCTCCTGCAATTTTGCTGTCAGTTAGCCATTCCTGGTAATGTCTCTCTTCTATTTCACAGTCTGGCAGCCTGCTTTTAGCTCTAGCTAAAAACTTAACTCGGGTATGGTAATATTAACTCAAGTGTAGAAATGATTGACTGAAGTAGTGGAAGCACTGTCAAAATACTCAAAAAGGCTATATTTTGCTCTATGAATCTGAGTAAGAGATGTACATTTAACTCTAATGACTACAGGACTAATAAAAATCTTTTAACTTTGTTTTGACTAGTTTGTTTTTTAAAACTTTGTACACAATCTAGCAAATCAGTGCACATTCCAATAATTATATTGGTTTCTGCTTTAATCTTAAACTGAATAATATAGTGTTAGCCCTCTAGCATATTAATAAAGCATTTCTCTTCTCTTCAACTGGAGAACAATGTTTTGTGTTTTATGCAATGATGCCACACCATCTGCACACCCCTTTTCGAAATCTTAGATCCGCCCATGTCAACGTGTATATGTTTACTCTCCTTACCGAGATATGGAAGAAGAAGGAGAAGAAATCTTTCCATGAATCCTGCAGTTACAAAGTAAGATCAAAAATCATAAAAGATGAAGTTATGAGATTTTCCTCCCCGGTTAGCAAGGCATCTCAACCACAGATGTATTTTTGGCAAGGACCGAGGACAAGAACTCAAGTACAATGAAACAATGTACTGTTTTCCAACCAGTATAAAAATGTCACAGCACAGGTCTTAAAGTCAGATGGGGAACAATAGGCACCTCCTTAGGTATATCTAGCACCACTTCAGGGCTTATGCATTTCGAGGAACGCTTACAAAACTCCTTATGTATTCCTGCCTTGCTTTGATGCACAATTTCCATTAGGTGATGTACATAAAGAGATTTCTGTAAAATTACATTCCCCCCTCTTCAGCATTCAGCTCATTTATGCCATGCCTAAAAACACAGATTTTTCTTAGCATGCTACAGGGCATGCATCTTTTGAATGACATTTTCTACATTACTGTTACGGCATTTAATGTCCGACCATAAAACAATGCAAAAAGAAAGGACAGGTGTCGTTTCTCTAAAGAGGAGAAGAAATATTATAAAAACAGTATGTATTACGTGGAGTGAAAGTGTAACATTTAACAACCTTAGATTTCAAGAAGACAAATTGGAGACAAAAGCAGCAGTGCTTCTGTGCTCATTCAAGGCAAAACTACCACAGATGTGTAAGCCAATGCCTCACCTTGCTAGAATTCATAGCTGCATATTTGCTTTGACTGCAGTTCCAAGGAGATAAATGGAACAGATTGCAGGAAGAATTACCTAATCACTCGAGACCCAATATTTTTTAATGTATTACCTGCACATGAAAGGTGCACAGACTGAGATTCTCAACAGCAAGAGAAGGTACAGAGAGTCACCTTACATAAAATTCACAACCTGCCAAAGCTGTGGGCATCTGGCAGTTACAGTAAGGCCCTTACTTAACCTGGCTTGTTTTTTCAATATGCCTCTTATCCTTTGACTGAAGTACTTTTGAACAATAGTGTTAACTCTGACTACTACTGTTGGCTACAACAAGCCAAAAGAATGAACTGTCCAGCCAGCACCAGTTAGCCAGCAGACTATGGCAGGAGCACACGGGCTGTTCTTGGATGGATGGGTCCAGTCCCTCACTAAGGAGAGTTTTCTGAGAGTGCTTTTGAACACTGCTCATCATCCTGGGGGCTTCAGCTCATCTCCCTTCCTGTACAGTGCATAGCACAGGGCTACTGAAAGGATTAGGAGAGAAACCTGGGCAGAGTACCTGCAGTACAGTCATGGCACCAACTCTTAGAGTCTTTACTGGTGTCCAGTTGACATTAGGGAATGAATGCAAGGTAGCTAGCTAAGATTTAATCTGCACAAAACCACAATAATGCAGCAGTTTCAGGGAAAGTTTCAGCTAAGGCCACCCTTTGTAAGCATTACCTAATTAGTTAAATTCTCCCAAGGTCCAACAGACTTGGGTAGTAACCATTAACCCTGGACTCAAAAGGTAATTTTAAGCTTTAGTGGAGGGGATGTTATATTAGTGCTGCTTTGATCAATGATCAGGCATGAGATCCTCTAGAATTTAGTCATCACCCTTTACAGGAATGAAATCCAGAAAACATGAGAACTACAACTGACTTTGATGGTCTGTGGGCCTGTTGTTTGCCAACAGAAGCAGCGGCTCTCATTTGAAATCCTCAACTACTGTTGAACCATCATAACAGCAGTGCTCGCTGCCTCCTTTTGGCCTGGGTTTTATGTATGGTTCTTTCAGATGCAGGGGTTGTTACCATTTTGTCATCTCAGAACTAGACTGCTGTGTGGGGAAGGGAAACTCTTTTTCTTCTTACATGTTTATTTTAAATTTATGAGAAAGGTGAGCTAAGCCTCAGACAGACACTTACGTCGTATAAATTGAAATAAGAAGCTGTGCTCAGAATTCTCATTGCTGATTACAATCCTTAATTATCTCATTTTGATGAGTCCCAGTTGCTCCTGGTTTTCTCTTCTCACTCAGTTTACTTTTGGTTTCACTTTTTAACTTATAAAACAAACTAAAAGCTGTGTGTTCCACCAGATGGATTTACTTGTTGGTGCTTGTTCACAGCTTTTGAACCTCAATTATCTTCAGAATTTTGCCATCTTTGAGAGCATGCTGTCATCTTAGTGAGTGCAGAGCAAGAGAAAGGGTAGTTTTATAAATGAAGGAACTCCATTTATACAATGGAGCATTTGCTTCTGCAGCCTTCTGTAAGCCCCACAATTCTACATTCAAGATAGCATGGCTTAAAGCATCACTTATACAGAGGCTGGGCATTTTCAACCTACAGTTAAAAACAACACAGCTCTTTGACAGCTTACACACACCACATGCTTCAGCCTAGTATTATCAAGACCAGATGAATTTGACGGGAAACAGATTTGTCCCCAAATACAGGGAAATCCCCGTTTTCACGTAAAGGTTGGGCCTACTGTCCACTGCCATACTAATGAAGCAAGCACTCCAAAAAAGACTGCTGACCAGATGTTTTCTGAGAAGAAGCCTGGTCCTTGAAACTCACTTCCCCCTGTCCAAGATAACCAAGGAGGTGCCTTCTCAAACAAACAATACGACTTGTCTATTTTGGAGCACTTTGGCTAAACTGTTCCTTTGCAGTGATGGAGCATTATTTTATTTAATTTTCTTAATGTTTCGTACCACATGTTACTTTAAAACCCTAACAGAGTTCTGGTTGGGTAGTCAATAAACTTAAAAGAAATTTTAGAAAGACAACTATAGGCAAAAGAATCAGCTTTGGGTTACTGTCTTTTGGAAGAAACCAGGAAAAGTAGTCATTGGTGGATTATCTAATTTACACAGCCATAATCGAGTTGGATGTCACAGACTTCCTTTGGTTCAGCCCAGAAGAAACATGTTGGTGAGGCTGTGATGTCCTTATATGCTTGAGCTTTCATGTGAAAAAGCAAAATTTCCAAACTGCTCCTAAATATATTCAATGGACTTACCTATCCAGCATTCGAGCCGGGCACAGGGAGTTGTCTTCACCACATCAGGAGGATCCACACCAACGTTTAGGCACAAAACTAAGGCAACACTAACAGTCTTCATCTAGAAACAAGTGACAAGAACAATACTTAATGAAGAAACTCACCAATTACTACCAATGCTGTAATTCTTTTGCACCCTGTAACACCCACAGAGAGTAAGCTTTGTTATTCCCCTTCTTTAATGCAAAAATACCTTAAGCATATTTTTTCAGAATAGGGTGAAAAACCAGAGGTTAAAGCATAGAAGTTCTCTCTTTTTGTTCCAGCAAAACCTCATTAAACCCTACATTGTTAATCCACCAATTTGCTGAACTCTCACTAAAATCCAGTAGGCTCACTCCACTTGTCAAATGAAATGTAATAGAACTTCATTTAGGTTTGACATTACAAAGATGGTTTTCATTTCCAAGGCCTATACTGCTGCCTTACAGTATGGAAATTGGATGCCAGTGGACTTTGGCCAAGTATCTTAGATCAGCCAATGTCAAACTTAAATACTTTATCAAAAAACTAATGTGAACATACTGTTCAGGAACCCAATCCATAACAGAATACAGTGTGCCCTGGGGTTACCGCTCAAGTACCAACAAAAATAGTGGCCTAGATGTGCTACAGTTCTTTTAAAGATATTTAGGATACACTGCTAATTTGGGGTAGACCCCTTAAAGCTGTCTTTTAAAGGAGGTGTAAAAGCTTCCCTGCATCTATCTAAAGAAGTGACCCAAACTGAAATCTCTTTTCTGTTTTAATACTATACCTATCAGGCACAGTGGTCAGGATTTGACCCAGACAGAGGTGCATTCTTTACCACATTTCAGGAGTTTGCTTAGAGTATCAGAGCTTTCTGATAGGAGGCCATTGCTCATGACTCAGTCCACACCGCAGACTAGAAATCTCTATCACCTGCCTGGAGTGCCCAAGCCACCACTGCTTACTCTCACCAGCGACTTCCATTGTCAAAGGCAATAAAGACAAGCAAATTCTGTGTAAGGGTTAGCACAGGCATGAGACCACAGCAGGGAGGGCTGCAGAGAGGATGGGTGACTCAGTGCAACTTCAGGCTGCTGATCCCTTGGGTGCCATGGGTTGGAACTGACCTTCAAAGGGTGAATCCAACCTCTTCAAGGGTCGGATTCAGCCTGCTGGCCATAGATTTCTCACCCTTGGTCTAGAGCCTTTGAAGTGGAAAGAGAAGGAGAATGGCACAGAACACTAACCTAAAGTTTTGATAGTCAAAAAAGTAATAAATAATATTTAAACCTGTGTCCTTACCCCAAATATTCCATTAAAGAATTTGGATCCTAAATCCTTTTTAAAAATTTCCCCTTAGGGTCACTTTTAAGACTTAACCATGTCTATAGAGGTTCTCAAATAAATCTGAGAACATTAACACAATTTTTCTGATTAAACTAAAGCTCACTCTGCTAGACGCACCTGGTGGATCACTAGTTCCACTCACCATTATATGACCTTTGCTTAAAACAGAAATCTCTTTGCAAGAAACCCTAACTCAAAGATTGCACCAGAAGTTAATAGTGGATCTCAAAAACTAAGCTCTACAACAAACTATTTTATACTGCACAGAACACCAAAAATCTTTCAGCTAAACATTCAGTTAACCACAGCATCTGAAGATGAGCTGCCAAATAATGGATGTACTGGCCAACATCTGTCAAGGGGATCCCCACGAGGAAACAAGGATGGCCATGTTGGTCTTTTCATTAGAGCGTGCTCCTGTTACCAGTTTGAGTCTGTGTTGCTGCAGACACCATCACATCCTGCAGCCGTGCACACTACTACTGCCTTCCACAAGTGCACGTTTCAGTCTGAGGAATGCACCAGACACAGCTGTAAAACTCACAATGTCAGCTAACCAACTCCATATCCTTCTCCTCCTCTTCATGAAAAGGAAATTAAATCTAAAAATTATGACACTGCCAAGATTAAGGCTGCACTGTTAAAAAAAATTACAAGTCAAGAAATGCAAAATTGAGACTGCAACAACTGTGGTCTGTCTGCCGCTCCTCCCCCCACCCCCACCCCTTCCATTCTTATTCCTATTGCTGGCTCTTCACAAAGTTCAGAAACAGCTGTTCGGCAAGACACCATAAGGCTGCACTAAAAGTCTGCACTGAATATGCCAGTTGTGAACAAACATAAGCAGAGATACATCACTGTACATTTTAATGGATGTTTTTTCTATTCTGTATATCTATGTGAGCTGATATTTAACATAAAAAGTAAAGTATTTGATTTAAAGCACTCTGAAACGCTCAAAAGATGTTTGGAAGTGTATCAATACGTTGTGCCTGTGGTATCTAGATAGGATATGCGGTATTTTCATGTTAGGAGAAGTCACCACATGGCTTCTCTCCCAGGTTTTGCCTAAGGCTGCTGATTCAGAAGCAGATGAGTGAAACGAATCAAGCATCACATTCACACTTGCTTCCATCTCCACCAAGGGCACTGTGAATATATGCAACCCAAACCTGATGGCATCTTAACTTTGTTATCACCTCGGAACAGCATTAAACCAGCTACTAAAGGCATTAGTCAGTCAAAAATGCTGCTTAAAAATTACATTTTACACATTTTTCCCTTCTCCTCCTCAATACCTAAACTGGGATAAAGGAAAGGAAGCAGCCATGTGGTTCTCTATATTTATGTCAGCAGTGCTCAGCACTTCTGTGCCTGTCTGAAGCAAAGCCACCCGCATTTCCACATCCCCGGGGTGCTCATTAAGATTCAGAACAGCAGGCAAAAAAAAAAACAACAAAAACCCAAAACCTCACAGCAAATCTGGAGCCATACAAATGTATAATTTATAAAGAAAGCTAGGAAGTGGAGCATAGAGAGAGACTGTGCACACTTGGAAAGAAGGGGAGACAAGACAGCTCTATATCAGGATAAAAATTCTGCAGCCTCAGCCGACTCCTGCTTCTATCCCAGAGATTCTGCTGCAGAAAATTAACAGAAAAGCTGGTTCATGAGCTGCATCCCAAGTCATGTCCTTGATAAAGAAACTCGGCAATCAGGGATGCCGTACAAGTTATCCATCCCCGTATTATGTTAACAAGGATTAAGTGGTGCTTTCCAAGCGTAGGAGGAATAATGCAATCAGAGTGATTACCTTGTTGGCATTTCCTGGGAATTCCTGGAGGGTTGAAAAGCCCTCAGGAAATTATCTACTTTGAATTAGAATACAAATGTTTCAGGTATTTTATAAACTTTTTTCCTTGTCCAGAGAAAAAAGGAAACTGTTCCAATTCAAAATATACTCTCGTGTGTCTGTGGAATTCAACATTAAGCATGCACACACACTAAGAACAGACCCCAAATCTCCCTGAGAATGGCCCATGGGAAATACACAGTTGGTGTTCAACAGTTATGGTCAGTCATGAGACCCAGGTTTACCCCAGGTTAAGATTAGCTAACATAGATCACATTAGTTGAGGAAAAACTACAGGGAGGAGCCAGCCAGAGGGTGTAACCACTAGCAGGCAATACAAGCGCCATCAGACATGGATTGCCTTGGGCTGACTGAAGGAGAAAGAGGGTTGGCACAGCTGGCCCGCTCACCTCAACTTCATTCCATGTTCTGCTTCTTTTACCCTTTGCTCCCGTGCCCTCTGTCTCCCTTCCCATCCCTCATATGGCTCGTCTTGCCGTTGTTCCTTGTTACTTCTGGTAGTGCTTGGGGGAACAGGGACTCTTCCACTGCCTGCTGGTCTCCCTTGGCAAGTTTATAGATGGCCACCAGATCCCCACTCAGCCTTCTCTTGTGGAGGCTGAACAGGTTCAGGTCCCATCGCCTCGCTTTGTAGGGTCTGCCCTGCTGTCCCCGATCATGTGAGTGGCCCTCCTCTGGACCCTCCCAATGCTGTCCACATCCCTTCTGAAGTCCGGTGCCCAGAACTGGACACAGTACTTCAACTGCGGCCCGACCAGTGTCACAGAGGGGGAGGATCACCTCTTTGGCCCTGCTCATGATGCATCTGTGGATGCATGACAAGGTGCGGTTGGGCCTTCCTGACCATGTCCTCACATTGGCAGCTCATGTTCATCTTGGAATCAGTAACGACTCCAAGATCCTTTTCTGCCTCTGCACTGATGACAAGGGAGTTCCCCAGCCTGTTAGAATGGTGCTGGTTCTTCCTCCCCAGGTGCAGCATCTTGCACTTCTCAGTGTTGAATCCCATCCTATTCTCCTCCGCCCACCCCTGTAACCTGTCCAGATCTAGTTGTAACCTGTCCCTCCCTTTTAGCACGCCCACTTCTCCCCACATCTTAATGTCATCTGCGAATTTGAACAAAGTGCTTTTCACCCCCTCGTCCAAGTCGCTGATGAAGATGTTGAACAGTGCAGGCCCGAGGACCGAGCCCTGAGGGACCCCACTGCCCACATCCCTCCAGGTCAGAAATGACCTTGCAAGGGCAAGGGGTAAGACTTCTGGTGGCAAAGGTCAGGGGTTAGGGTGCAGGACATCCGGCCCCAAGATGGCAATCAGGAGGCAGGACACCCATCAAAGGGCAGGAGCACCAAAATTCAAGGGGCACTCGACAGCTCACCAAAATTCATTAAGCGGCCCTCCAGCCAAAATAACTGCCTGCCCCTGGACTAAGGTGAAAACCTCCCCGCTTCTTTCACAAAGAAAGAATTTTCCTTCAAATTGTTCTTTAAAAAACACTCCTTCCAATCCAAGGAAGTGTGAGAGGTTCAAGCCTGGTACATCTCACTGATCAACAGAAACTAAACCACTTCAGCTTGAACAAAAACCTGAATGACTTGCTGGTCTTACTCTGAAAACATTTCTCTGTATGCAAAGCTTTATAAATAGCCTTGAACAAAATAATTAATTTACTTGTGATAAATACGCATGGTTTATTTGCCCCTAGTACGATGCAAGTAACAAAAAGTTATTTTACCATCAATGTTTCCATTTCATTTCTTGCCTTATCTGAAGACTCTCTTCACGAAGCAGTAAGTCAAATGACACAGTGAAGAATCCTTCCTAGCTCAAGAACAGGTTATTACTACATTTTAAAAAAAGAATAGGTTCATTTCCCTGAAATTCTTTTCAAGGTAATAAAACAATGCTTAGCTCTAGGGAAAGGAAGTACAGTTCTGAAACTTTAAATATTTAAATCTATCCTGCATACATTTTATATTTCTTTCAAAATCAAAACAAAGTGCTCCCTGGTATTACTTATATAAGGATGCTGAAAACCGCCTGCCAGCTCCACTGAAGAATGTTCCACCTTGAGCAAAGCATGCATCTCTTGCTACTAATATACTCACATTATCCATAAGCCTGGTTTTCAAGAACTGCAGAGGAGGTACATTTTTCCAACAACAAATTAAGGATCTTCAAATAGCGAGTGAAATTCTATAGCTATATTCTGTAGGTGGACATACTCGATAAGCAGAACAGCCTCTTCTGGCCTTAAAGCCACTGGATGCATTTTTAATGTGTGCTCCTCTGCTAAACAGAGATTGGCATCTGATGTTTTGGTGACCTTGTTACACCCCATAATCGTGAAGGTGTGATTAAGGATGGACTGCCATTCTTAACTGGAAAAACCCTTGAGAGAGAATTTACTATGAAGTTTATCCTTCCACCATTAGGGCTGGGAAAGTGAACAGCAAGAAAAAAACGAAAGTCAGGCAAGCCAGAAGTAGTGAAGTCTCCCCTCTTCCCTCACGCCACTATTGGGCAGATTTAGTGGTTTGTCATCATGGAATAAGTCAGTTAATTTCTGCTGCTGCAAGCCCATGTATTACTGTCTGACCATGCCAGGGAGAAGGCAAGCAGCACTGCAGCTTAATCGCTTTTTAATTAACAATCAAGTAAATTACTGCTCAATGGCTGATTCTTACTAACAAAAAGTGTGATGGCGTATAACTAATGCAGGCTTGCTCATATTAATGAGCTACGCTGATTTACTACAGCAGTAACATAATGTAATTATATGAGCAAAAGCCAACACAACGTCTTTTGTCCACTTCTGTCTGCCTCGTCTTTGGCAGCATCAATGGCCCCAGACACTTTGGCAAACAAAAAGCAAGTGTCGCTCCCTGTCTTGGACTCCTTTTTCTCATGCAAAACTAAGGCAGTGATACTCCCACTGTCCTCCATGTTGGTGAAACCGCAGCTGGAGTACTGAGTCCAGCTCTGGGCGCCACACTTCAACAAGGACGTGTAAAAACTTGAGAGGGTCCAGAGAAGGGCCACCCGTAGGATCAGGGACTTGCAAGACAAGCCATATGAGGAGAGGCTGAGGGACCTGGGCCTCTTCAGCCTACAGAAAAGAAGGCTGAGAGGGGACTTGGTAGTGGCTTACCGCTACATCAGAGGAGTGCATCAAGGGCTCAGTGAACAGCTGTTCACTAGTGCACCCCGGGCAAGACCAGGAGCAATGGATACAAACTCCTGGAAGGCTGCTTCAGGCTTAATACCAGGAAAAACTCCTTTACAGTCAGGGTGTCCAGACTGTGCAACAAACTCCCTCCAGGGGTGATGCAGTCATCTACCCTGGAAATCTGCAGAAGGAGACTGAACAGTCACCTTGCTGGGGTCACTTGACCCCAGGTGTCTTTTCCTGCCTACTGGAGGGGGACTGGACCCAATGATCTACAAGGTCCCTTCCAGCCCCTGCCAACCTATGAATCTATGAATAAACAATGTAATGGATAGGCAGGATCATCTGTGCATGAAGAACACGGCTGACAGTGGTTTGAGACCTCTGTTAATCCCTTTCATGTTATGATCTGAGAGGATTCTGCTTCTCTTCCAAGTGGGGGTGACCTATCCTGCACAACAGAGTCCACAGGGGTTTTGTGTATCCTTAGAAATGCTCAGACTTGGACTTGGAACAATGTGCTAGAGGCAAGAGGGACTCCAGGCTCCTTTAACTTGCAACCTCAGACCACCCACAAACCCACATCTCTAGAGATTAAGCAGCCCATATGAGCTCGGAGAACAAATTACTTTCAGCCCTACAAGTGACCTGTCCAGGGCAGACTAGAGATAACCAGGCATGTAAGAGGTCTGCAACTTGCAGCTGCAATTCCACTGTGGCACCAGTTCTGTGGATAAACTCACAGTTTTGCTCCAAGAGCGACACTTGCCATATTCACTTAGAGTTAAAATCATGTCAAGTGTGCATGTCCAGCACCCAGGGGTGGGGAAGGCCCATTGTTTAGGACCAACTCTTTGACTCCCAAATCTGTAAATCTAGTGCTCCCCCTCCACCTGGAACACAAGACACTTTCTGAGCATCAGAAGAACAACAAACAGAAAACAAAGACCAAAGCTAAAGATGCACTGCTGGTTGGTCCTGTGATGCAAGGGCCTGCACTCAGCTCACAGGGCTTGTCTGCACCCCAGCCAAGATGGCACCAAATACACTCTCTGCCCACCAGCTCCCACCAACATACTCCAAATCCAGCAATCCACTAGCAAGGCCAATCTCATATATGCCAGAGACCAATGTTTGGACTGCACAAGGTGATGCACCTGGGGAGAAACAACCGGCACCATACCTACAGGTTAGGGAACTCCCCTCTTGTCAACACGGAGGCGGAAAAGGATC
This sequence comes from Gavialis gangeticus, assembly GCF_001723915.1. Classification (NCBI taxonomy): domain Eukaryota; kingdom Metazoa; phylum Chordata; order Crocodylia; family Gavialidae; genus Gavialis; species Gavialis gangeticus. Next base: position 845,831 of record NW_017728991.1, on the reverse strand, counting down.
ATCATTGACTCCAAGATGAACATGGGTCGGCAGTGTGGGGAGGCAGTTAGGAAGGGCAACCGCACCTTGTCTTGCATCCACAGATGCATCTCGAGCAGGTCCAAAGAGGTGATCCTCCCCCTCTATGCAGCACTGGTCAGACCGCAATTGGAGTACTGCGTCCAGTTCCGGGCGCCACACTTCAAGAGGGATGCGGACAGCATGGACAGGGTCCAGAGGAGGGCCACTCGCATGATCAGGGGACAGCAGGGCAGGAGAGGCGATGGGACCTGAACCTGTTCAGCCTCCAAAAGAGAAGGCTGAGGGGGGATCTTGTGGCCTGTTACAAACTAGTCAGGGGGGACCAGCAGGCATTGGGGGAGTCACTGTTCCCCCAAGCGCTGCCAGGAGTGATCAAGAATAACGGTCACAAGCTGGCAGGGGGTAGATTTAGGCTAGATATCAGGAGGCGCGACTTCCCGGTCAGGGCGGATAGGATCTGGAACCAACTTCCAAGAGAAGTGGTACAGGCTCCTACCCTGGGGGGTTTTAAGAGGAGGTTAGATGAACACCTTGCTGGGGTCGTTTGACCCCAGTACTATTTCCTGCCATGGCAGGGGGTCGGACTAGATGATCTACTCAGGTCCCTTCCGACCCTAGAAACTATGAAACTATGAAACATGACAGAGCAGTGGGTCTGGCATACTTAGAAGAGTCTGCACAGGGCACTGCTGCCACAGTGTAAATGAGCCCATAAGGACCTGGTTCTCTACTGTCTGGCACCATTAGTGATACCTGTGCAATGTGCCCTCCTTCCTGGTGTAAGTGAATATGGATTTGCCCCCTATCAGCACTGTCATCCCCTCAAAACTGAGGGCTACCATGCACAGAAGAACTGAGCAAAACTAGTTTACAGGGTTCCACTGAGACCACCAAGGGGGAAAGAAAACCATTGGTAAAGACCAGCCCATCTCCCAAGTTTCTTCTAGCATGCAATTTTTAATTAACACCTTCTTTGGGTGTCCTGACAAACTATTCCGTTTCATTCAGTAGGGATTAGTCCCTTCTGAAAAACCACAACACTTCCATTCCAGCAACCATGTCCTGAGACTGGCAGTTGAGAGCATCCATGACAGTGACCTCCAAAACAACCAGTCTCAGACCCAATGCAGGTTCTGACAGATGTATCTAAATACCTTGGGCATTTCTAATGTAGGCTTCACCAGAGCATCCAAGTGTCAATAAAGCCTACTGATAGGGAGAACATTGCTCAAAGTCTCACTGATGTCTGCTTATGACTTGCACACAGCCATCAAAACACAAGCCTCTGTATATCACTGTAGGCAGCAGATGATCTCTTGGGCCAAGCAACTCCCTCTAGAAATTAAAGGACTGTTTTCCAGTGCAAGCATAAGTCCTATTGCTAGCAAGAGTCATTCATACCAGTGCACACTACAATAAAAGTGTGACCCCCTAAGACCTTAAAAAAGTAAAATATAAGATTTATGTTTGTAGCAGACAGAATATTTCCCCAGTGAGTCATCATTAAATCTAAACCTTCCAGAACACCAACATCAACAGGCCCTTTGCCAACCAAACTAAATTAGCCAGTTTATTTTCTTTATTTATTTTTTACAATTGATACTTTAAAAGCAGAGAGACAGAACTAACTTGTCAAGGAGTTTTATTCTTTATTGGGATTGGGTGCACCCAGCATGTAGGATCACAGGCAGCTGGGAGGCAATGTTCTCTTACCCACCACATTTTTAACTCCTTTAAAATGCTTTCTGTCAAGATGCATGCAAAATAATTTGAAGAGGGAAAGCAGAAACAGAGGTAAGAATTAATCTACCATGCTTTCTTCTAATGTGTTTCAGGAAGGAGGTATGGCAAATAACGTATGGCTGTAGAAGCCTATAATGGGCCAAAAACATCTGATAATCCCACCACCCCCCTTAGAAGAAGTATTTTACCCAAAAGACAGACAGGCAGAGCTTGTGTTCAACTATTCAAAACTCAGGAAATACCACAGTCAAGGTTAAAATTGAAAACTTATCTGTTCTCCTTACAAATATGCACTTGCTATTTGTACAGCAGTTGTTTGCGGTCAGAAGCAGTCCCTTTGTGCTACGAAGTATACAGACTCCCAGGAAAGGACAGACTCTGGCCTAAGGTAGCAGTTGCACTACCATACAAGACAAAACCATGTGCAAGGCAAGCAATTACAGCAAGCTTGTATCTCTTTGCCAGTATACAAATTTGATGTTTGTAAAGCTTATCTAAAAATCGGTCAGGGTAGCCCTGATAATCTGGCCATTATGGGTTGGAGGATCTTCTGTGAGAACAAAGCATAAACAGATCTTCCAAACGTTTTTGAAGGAAAGTACTTTTATGGGTAAATCCAGAGAGGACATCCCATGCAAGAGAAATTGGAGAGAATGAAGTATGACAATATTTACAGGAGCTGAATTAGCTACATCACAAAAAAGGCAAATCATGTGTTATTTCTAAAGCAAAGAAAATGTAGTGGAAGTAATTTGTGTAAAATAAACAGATGGGGACAAAAACACTGTTAGATCTATTTGCAGTAGGGTCTACAAAGAAGACATAGTGAATTACTTCCTATAAAGGATGGAAGACTGGATCCACTTCCAAGGAGGAGTACTCTGCACTGGTCCGCACCTGTAGAGAGTGAACCAGGAAAGCCAAGGCTGAGACTGAACTCCAACTGGCTATATGTATCAAAGATAATAAAAAGTCCTTTTTTAGATGTGGGGAGCTGGAGGAAAAGCAAGGGTAACACTGGACCCCTGCTAAAACATATGGGACAACTAACAACCGACGCTCAGGAAAAAGCCAACCTGTTTAATGGGTATTTTGCGTCGGTTTTTCACCAGTCCCAAGAGACGGCCCTGCTCAATACGGTACAGGACGGCCAGGGTGAAGGAAAATTGTTACTCTTCATCAGTGTAGACCATGTGAAGGAACACCTTGAGAGGCTGAACACCTTCAAGTCAGCTGGCCCAGACAGTTTACACCCCAGGGTACGTAAGGGGCTGGCAAACAACATAGCTCAGCCACTGGCACGGATCTTCGAGAACTCATGGCATTCAGGTGAAGTGCCCAAAGACTGGAAGAAGGGCAATGTGGTGCCTATCTTCAAGAAAGGGAGGAAAGTAGATCCAGGGCCATCAGCCCGACCTCTATCTCAGGGAAGATCTTGGAAAAAAATTATCAAAGAGACCATTCTTGACAAACTGGATGATGGCAACATCCTGAGGGATAGCCAGCACAGTTTTGTTGGTCAGGTAGGTCCTACCTAACCAATCTCATCTCCTTCTATGACCAGGTGACATACCACCTGGACAAGGGAGAAGAGATTGATTCATATAACTTGATTTTAAAAAAGGCTTTGATCTGGTGTCCCATGATCATCTCATGGAAAAATTGGCAACTGCGGCCTCGGCTGCATAATAGTCCGATGGCTGGGGAATTGGCTCTAAGGTTGAACCCAGAGAGTGGCAGTCGACAGAAGTAAATCATTGTGGTGCACCGTGGCCAGTGGGGTCCCCCAAGACTCTGTCCTTGGGCCCATACTCTTTAACATCTTTAATAAAGATGTGGACATTGATATCAGAAGCGGACTGGCCAAGTTCACCAATGACACCAAACTTTGGGGTAAAGCGTCCACACCTGAGGACAGAAGGGTGATCCAAGCTGACCTGGACAGGCTCAGGAAATGGACGGATGGAAACCTGATGATGTTCAACGCTGAAAAATGCAAGGTTCTCCACCTTGGGGAAAAAAACCCGTAGCACGCTTATAGGCTCGGCAGTACTACGCTTGCTAGCACCACGGCCAAAAGGGACATGGGGGTAATGACTGACCACAAGATGAATATGAGCCACCAATGCTATGTCGCAGCTGGTAAAGTGACCAAAACCCTGGCTTGCATCCATAGATGCTTGTCAAGCAAATCACAGGATGTCATCCTCCTGCTTTACTCGGCCTTGGTGAGGCTGCAGCTGGAGTAGTGCATCCAATCCTGGGCTCCACAATTCAAGAAGGATGTGGAGAAGCTTGAGAGAGTCCAGAGATGAGCCACATGCATGATCAGAGGGCAAGAGAATAGGCTCCCAGGATCTGGGAGAACGCCTGTTCACCACAGCACCCCAAGGGATGACAAGGTCAAACAGTCACAAACTCTTCCAAGACCGTTTCAGGCTGGACATAAGGAAGAACTTATTTATAGTGCGAGCCCCCAAGGCCTGGAGCAGACTGCCGCCAGAGGTGGTGCAAGCACCTACTCTGGACTCTTTTAAGAGACATTTGGACGTTTATCTTGCTGGGATCCTTTGACCCCAGCTGACTTCCTGCCCCTGGGGCAGGGGGCTGGACTCAATGATCTTCTGAGGTCTCTTCCAGCCCTAATATCTATGAAATCTAAGCCCGCTGGGGGGACGGGGGGGACTACCGGCACTGTTGGCCCGTTGAGCAACCCTTGCAAAGCCAGCAGACCAAGGCACTTAAA
>NW_017728991.1:840868-841310 GCF_001723915.1 Gavialis gangeticus | reverse complement strand
CATTTCCTTCTACGACCAGGTGACCTATTACCTGGACAATGGAAAAGAGATTGAGGTCATATATCTTGACTTCAAAGAAGCCTTCAGTCTGGTATCCCGTGATCACCACTTGGCGAAACTGGCCAACTGTGGCCTTGGATCCACCATGATCTGCTGGCTGGGAAATTGGCTCCGTGATCAAACCCAGAGGGGAGTAATTGATGGAAGTCACTCATCATGGTGTCCTGTGACCAGTGGGGTCCCCCAAGGCTCTATTCTTGGACCCATATTGTTCAACATCTTCATTAATGATGTGGACACTGGAGTCAGGAGCGGGCTGGCCAAGTTCGCCAATGACACCAAACTTTGGGGCAAAGCATCCACGCCAGAAGACAGGCAGGTGATCCAGGCTGACCTGGACAGGCTCAACAAATGGGCGGACGAGAACCTGATGGTGTTTAAC
>NW_017728991.1:825096-835868 GCF_001723915.1 Gavialis gangeticus | reverse complement strand
AGATGCTTCTCAAGCAAATCCCGGGACATCATTCTCCCCTTGTACTCAGCCTTGGTGAGGCCGCAGCTGGAGTACTGCGTCATTTTGGGCTCCACAATTCAAAAAGGATGTGGAGAAGCTTGAGAGAGTCCAGAGAAGAGCCACACGCATGATCAGAGGTCAGGAAAACAGACCTTATGGCAAGAGGCTGAGAGCCATGGGGCTCTTTAGCCTGGAAAAGCGCAGGCTCAGGGGTGATCTGATGGCCACCTATAAGTTTATCGGGGTGACCACCAGGATCTGGGAGACCATTTCCGGCTGGACATAAGGAAGAATTTCTTTACTGTCCGAGACCCCAAGGTCTGGAACAGCCTGCCATCGGAGGTGGTTCAAGCACCTACATTGAACACCTTCAAGAGCAAATTGGATGCTTATCTTGCTGGGAACCTATGACCCCAGGTGACTTCCTGCCCTTCAGGTGGGGGGCTGGACTCGATGATCTTCCGAGGTCCCTTCCAGCCCTAATGTCTGTGAAGTCTATGAAATATTTCTGAGCACATACCAACTGCCTAAATTCACAGTCTGTTCCTCATCCCTGAATTACAACCAAGAAAGGATGTGCTGCTCCTTGAAACCAAGCTATACAGTATATGAGCGTAAAAACTAGATTTTTATAAAATATCCAAGTCAAAAATGTTTTGGACCAGTAAGATGGAGTGTGTGGGTTCACGTGCGTGCACACACCGGAAGTACTTAAGGCTGTACACTATCATGTGTCACCTGAATAGTAACAAGATTATCTAATTGAAGACCCAATAGAAACATGCAGCACATAGGTGCCAAATACATTACTGGCACAGATTAGCACGCCCAGATTCTTAAACATCAACCTTACTGTATTGTTTAGCTTTTCACGCAGAAGGCTTTTGGTTTTTTTAATATAGAAAAGAAAATAGAAACAAATTCATAATGGGAGTTATATATCACTAGACAGCAGTGAGGAATGCCTCCTCCAAGCCACAGGACTATGCCAGCACAGCTTTCCTTAGACTCATATCCCACATTTTCTATAATGCTCATTATTATATCATCATGATTTGTTGTATCACCATGACTCATTAAAATACTGTACTTTCCAAGTTACTGGGAGAAAATGATAAGGAGAACTGAAGCACTTGGAAAATGATGACATTCAGGTAAAGTTTTTTAAGCTCAGTTTTCTCAGCTCTCTCTCTAGTAAACCCTAATTAACAAAAAACAAATTACATATCTGTTCCATCAGCTTTGTCATCAAATGGTTAAGCAGACAACCCTATGAAGCTCTAGAATAGAAACTATAGTAAACTCTGGTTAACCCACAACTCTCAGGAGAAAGTCATTAATGGCAGTAGTGACCAATTAGTGGAAATTGATAATGGAGAAGGGAGAGGGAGGGAGAACAAAAAAGGGGGAAGTGGGTACTGGTGGGGAATCAGAACAGCAGCAAATTAAACCATAGTGGCAAATTATCACATAGGCAGATTAACCAGATTTTACTACATTTTACATCATGTACCACATATTTTCATTTGCACAGAACGCAACATTTCCACAGATATTACTGAAAACCCCTGCTAGGCCACTACTAGATTATCTACATATTTGTACTGACAAAGATGGAGCTTTAACCTATGCCTGTGCACCAGAAACAAAATTTACGACCCTAAATCAATTATGGATTCAGACAGCCTCCGAGAGAACATTGTGCTATAGAATGTTATAGAGCACTAATGTTCCTAAAAGTAATCATACATTGGTAAACAGGCACTAAAACACCCCAAAGAAAATAAAGAAAACTACATGTACAAGACAGAATATCTTATTAGAACTGAGAACACACAAATCATTCTTTGAAGAGAAAGTATTTTGCCAAACAATCTTTTCTTCCACCTCATTTATTTACTGCTTCCCTGTGTGGCCTTACCCAGCCTTATTTTTCAGTGTTTTACTAGAAGTGCCTGAACTGGGACTGGTGTTGCAAATGCCAATACTTATTTTCTATTCCTCAGTTCTGTGCGTTTTAAAGAACCTTTTTCCTTTGAAAACAGACACCAAACTGGCAAAGAAGAGTAACAGTTTCCCCTTGACCCCTTCCCCCAGCAAAGGAGGTACAACTACACCCATGGCTATTTGTTTCCCTCCTAGATAGCACATCTTTAGCTTGCCTGACATCTGCACTCATCCTGCCTCTAACCTCTCTTTTTCACTGTTTGCAATGGTTACAAAATCAAAAGAAACACAATGTGCCCAAGAAAGTTCTTCAGATTTCTAAATCCTTTCCAAATGTACTACTCGGAGCCTTAAAGATTCAAGAATACAAAATGTACCAGGACATTCTCACTAAAATATCATTTAAAATGGTAAGTTTTCAGCAGAGCTTCTGATTTCCACTTTTACATCTCACATATTCTGAATGTGTTCCAAGAAGTTTCCTTTAGCATATGCAAAGACCGGGTATGCCCAGAATACTTGCACACAGTGGTGCTGAGCTCAGCTTTCCCAGATCAAAGAGGTACAAGTCCACACCGACCGAGGGCACTTCTTTCTATACTGTGCTTTGCGTGAAAAAAGGTTAGACAGAATTTCCATCTTCAGTGGTTTTTAAATAGTTTAAATATCTACAGGTCACAGCCTGCAACACAAGCGAATGGCAAAATTCACCCATTAGTCAAATGGTGGTCCCCAGCATTTAAGAGACTGGAGAATCAGGTATTTCAGGTACAGGAGCAAGGAAACCAAAAGGCTAGCCATTTCTTTTTCACCTATAGTATCAAGATAAAAGAATTCCAACACAACATAAGAATCACAGCTTTCCTTTGCAGAAGCACAGCTAAATAGAACAGTTCTAGGACTCTGTATTGAACTATCCATGTAAACAGTGTGCCGCATACAGATGTAAGGCTTACACATTTCTAATCTCCCTTCCACCCCTTTTTAAAATGTAGCTATAATATGAGAGGTACCTCTCCCAGTGTGTTTTGTAGCAGATACTGCCATAAGCAATCATTTAACTTCCTTGTAGTGTTAATCCCTGGTAATTTTCTTGCTTCTGATATATTTAATAGAACCCCTTGATTTTTCTTTCATTAGCTATTTTGCTCCCCAAATTCTTTCTTAGATAATGCCTACTCTCATTTTACTCCTTTTTATTACCTTCACTGAGACTAGAGTACCATGTTTTGACTGGTGGGTAGATAGGAAATTATTCGATTTCTTTGAAAGAAATTTGTCATTTTAAATTTATGTATCCTGTTAACAATCTGGGCAGCTGTCTAGAAAAGCTTTTGTACTCACCTGTTAATTAGTTCCAAAATATAAATGAGAGACAGCTTTTTATGCAAAACAAATTTGCACATGGGGAAAAAAAAACATCTAATATCGCCTGTAACTGTTTGAAACTTCTAGGACCCAACACTACTTGGAGTTCCTGCAACTACCAGTGCTTAACAGTTAAAGAGGTTCTTAAATTTAACTCATAAAAACGGTTGATAATAAAGTCCCTGATCTTTAATGACAGAGTGCCTCATTTATGCTACTTCAGTGTACCTGGAAGCAACTCCATTGCAAACTAAAAACTTCAGACAGCCCTCTTCCCGTGCTTTCTTACAGGTTAAGTAAAAATACTTATAGAGTAAGTAATTTAAAAAGCTTGTCAAGGATCACTAGGGCTAGGTGATACAGCTATCAGCTGCAACAAATTTAGAGAGCAATCTCTGCTTTTTAGGTTAAGTCTCCAGTTACACACCATTTCAGAACAAGCATTTGTAAGACAAAAATATCTGGAATCTCTGCACCAATAGAACAAGTTTCAACTCGTATGTATAAAGATAGAAAGCTAAGAGCCCACAAGCAGAAACTGAAATTTCAAAATTAACAAAAAATGTCATTTTTAACTACACTGAACTGGCACACAACATACAAAAATCACACTCAGACACTTCAGAGTAAAAAGTCATGCAGTCTCGCTAACAATAAATATACCGGTAAGGACTAATTTCCAAGAAATTCCTTAACCCTCCCTCTTGCCAAGGTCCTCAACAGCCAACAGAGTTAAATCTGCAGAATCACCAGGCCAAAACTAACCCTAACATCTGGGCTAGGGTCAGAAATCACATAAGTGATTGGAAACTGGTTCAGATCTGTAGCACATCATAAGTTTAGTGCACATAAACCACTTTCAAAATAGCTGAAACCAGTTTAAGATAAACCCTGGATGGATGTAGTATCAGACTCAACTAATTTAGGTTAAATCAGTTTACTGAACTTCTGTCCCAGATCCCCTCCAGATTCAAGTTAACTCATCATCCCCCAGCATCCCAGGATGCTTTGTACCTCCCCTACAAATCCCCCTTCCCCACCCCCCACGGGGTGAGCGGACTAGGTTTGGCCCAAGCTGTCTGCTCCAGCCGAGCAGGGAGGTGTGCTTTAACGCTCTCCAGCTTCCAGCCTTGGCCATTGCAGGCACGTGGCTGCACTGTCAGCATCACAAGTGAATGTCTGTTCACTTGCTTATCAATTCAATCTACAGAGCTCAGACTAACCTAAGATTAAACTGCTTCAGCCTTGGGCTTTCGGACTGCCGGGGCTTAGCCATAGGGACAAACCAAATGGCTTTGCTTCCCCTCCCTGTCCTGATTTTTAAGCAATTCCTAGTCACCATCACCCCACCAGAGCCAGAGTAAGGATACTGATGAGGGCCAGCAAGGCATTTCTCTGAAGCACATCCGTGACCTATGCGACTCACCCTTATGTGAGTAGGGAGGGAAAGAGTGGGTCCTACTGCAGATGTGAAGCCCAACTCCTAATTCCTTCCACTTGCAGCAACCTAATGCTCTGTACCATGTGCAGTCATTCACACACCCCTGAATGCAAACTGCCACCATTCTAATGCAGCAACATCTTCCAGATGCCCTGCTCCAGTGCTAGCAACAGTGGAGAATCAGACCCTTTTCATGCAGATTCTCATCTGGACTGAAGGTCAGACAGATTAACTGGGGCCACATTCCAGCCCTCAAAACCTCACTGACTCATCAGTGGTCTTTACATGGGAAAAATTCTGAAAAGTAACTTTTCTCAGTTTTAAGGAAGCATCACATGTGAAGTTTAAGAAAATTCAGGTATATGCTTACCAAAAAACTCAGTGTGCTTTCTGCCACGGAGATAAATGTAACAAGATATAAACCATTTGTATGCCCATGCAGGTAATCTGCAGTCATCTGTAGCCCAAAAGGTCATATCTTTCTGTAACTGTGGTGACAGCATGCTCCAGAATCCTAGATCAGCTCCTTCGGAACATTTGTTTCTTTTTTAACCCAAGCGTTCTGCACTCCTGGCATGAAATTTCATCAGAGATATACCTGTGTCCAACACGCTGCCTACTTCCATTTCTTTATTTACCCAATGAATTCAGCTAAGCAAAGTTCAAGAACAGTCCGTAATACAAGCACAGTCTCTACCCAAACAGGTTTTCAACTGCTGGACTCACCCTTTACTTCCCTAGGCTTATAACTACATTAGCAGTATCAGTCGATATGCATGATACACAAGCACATTTTCTATTTACTTGCTCTGATCACAGCAAAATCCTTCTCTGCACATTAGGGAATAATATCAACCAACATGATATGGACAAGCCAGCTCAGACTCTGGAAACACCTTCAGAGGCCCAAGGTAATTGTGCGTGACAGAACCACTTTTTACTGAAAATTAAAAACCAATGTCAATGAGGCTTCCCTATACCTCTAGCACAGAGAAGGGTCAACGTCTTTCTGATACTACTTAGCCAAGGAATGGCACACTGGTGCTTCTCGGTTCCTGTTCCTGGCTCTGCATTAACCAGAGAGAAAAAGAAACCACCACAGAACAACTTATTAGACTTCTGCAGGCTTTTGTTCCCCAGTCTCCACAACCTTGCCTCTGTACATAAGAGGCAAAACAATTAACTAAAGACAGCTGCCAGGGCATCCGTCCCTTCTCCCATTAGATTTGTTGCTCCCTTTCTTTTCATAGATGACATTCAAGCTCCTTGTTCGTACTGCCAGAGGCCTCTAGTTCTGCCTCACCACATCACTTCCTTTCTTTTATACCCTTAGACGCTTTCCCCAATCAACTTCAGGGCTTTTCAAGCTATTCAGTATAGCCCCCTTCATTCTTTGTGCTGAGTAACTTTAGACTGGAACCCTGAGATGGGTTTGTCAAAAAGGGAGGATTTTTTTTTTCAGTGGCAGGCTAGTGGTTGCGGTCAGAGAGACAAATAGGAGAAGGCCATTATGCAAGCAAAGGCACTCCACCTGAGGAGCTGGAGACTAGAGGGGAAGAGACCAGATGATGATGGAGGGGGAGATGTGTGCCTGAATCCTGCTTGCCTCCCCAGTGACACATGGCCAGTTGAGCACTTCCGTGGTTTAATTTTCCACTGTTAATCTCTCCTGGAAGGAAGAAAAGCAAGGAGGAATCATTCTGAGCTCACCCTGAGGGAAGACAGTCCAGTTTCCCCAAGAGACCTAAGCAACGTTGCAGTTTACTCCCCTTATTGTGCCTGTCACATCAGGCCCTTGGGAGGCCAAGGAGAGGTGGCCCAAGGAGCACAGCACACAGCCTAGACAGCAAGGCACGGGGGGAAAGATTCCAATTATCACCTTTCAGCACAAGCCCTATTTTATACATTCCTGGGGGACTGCTCCTTTTTGCTGCATTGCACACTGTACATCCAGTAACACTGTCACACCTGCAAAAGCAGCTATTATTTGCTGTAGATCACACTGCCACAAAACCAACCAAACAACATCAGGAGTTAAAAATACTGGCATGGGTGTCATTGGCAGAACCACTGGGACAAGGAAGCTAAGAAGGGACAGTTATTTTGCCAAGTGCCAATGATACTGACTTATTACTCTGCCAACTGTAAATCCTCCCTGTATAATAAAACAGGAGTAGGTTATAGCACTGCATTACTTTTCAATGGACATGAATAACATTTATAGGGAAGACTTCAAAGTCTTTTAAAGAAAAAGCATCTACAAAAGATTTGTTGAGGAGAATGTTAATCACTGGCTTTCAGCTTTCAAAAAGCATCTATTTTCCATCTGATGATATCTAGGGTCATATAGGAGGGAAGCTTAGGGAGTAAAAGTAAAGTTCATAAACAAGATCTGCCCAGGACTCGGGAGTCCATCTGGCCTCCTGCTGCCACAAAACACAGGAAACCAATACAGAAACCAGTACATTAACTAGCAAAAAAAACAACGTAACACAGCCAAGGCCTAAAGGATGAGCAGAACAGGATGCTGGAACAAGTGGGCTGAGTGTAGTCTGGGGAACCACCAGCTCCTCCTGGCAAAAGAAGCAAAGCAGGGACCATTGAACTGTTTTCTAGAAGAGGAGCAGTGGGACTGGGAACCAGAGGAGCCACCTCGCAATTAAAGAGCTGGGGTCAGAATGGCCGTAGTTGTTGCTGTTTTTATAGTGGGAGTGAACAGCCAGGAATATAATAGCCTACCTGGAGAAAGAAGTTGTGATGGTAACTGTTGCAAGGAAAATTACATCTGGTCATGTCAAGTTGACCAAACTCCCAGAAGCCTTTTTGAGATGATTCAGAATTGGCAATGATTGTGGCTAACCCCAGTAAAATGCTGACTGAACGTTTAAAACAGAGCAATAGAACTATAACACGTTGACCATTGGGACTAATTAAATGTGGGAACAGGATAAGAACAGGATAACAACAGGAAAATATTCCAGGTGTGTAAGAATATGGTATTATATACTTAGAATCTATCAGCCAAAATATTATAATCAGCTTAGCTAGCCTTAGTGAGGGTGACATCACTAAAGGGTTCAATAGTACCTAGCCAGCAAGGGTTGTTGGTCACTGTTTGTTGTATGGATTTCTGAGGGAGACACTTGCATGGATTTCTAAGGAAAGATCAAGCCTTTGGGTGGGAGCAGCGCAACCCAGGCATCTTTCCCAGAAGGACTGGCCAAGGGAAGCAACTCCTGCATAACAGTTCTAGACAGACTGTGAAGCAGTAAAGAGTTACATTAATGTGCTAAGTCTTTGGTAACGGTCTGCTTATATTCTGGCAGTCCCTGTAAAGTTGACTACTTGTATTCTGGCAACCCAAGTTGATTAATTTCTTTGTGCTTAGTAGATGTTTTGTAGTCAATAAAGCTTCTGACTGTTTGTTGGACGAGCACCGGTGGTTAATCACAGAGTTCTCCTTGCCCACAGAGAAGTAGGGCTCCAGTTTCACCCCAACACTAATGGTTTCCTATGATGACCCCAGGCGAGAGGAACCTTCAAAGGAGCCCTAGAGAGAGTCTGCTGCCAGAGGGAAGGCAGCACTCAGTAATGAGCATGTGTGGAGGGGAAGTCAATGATGCACAGGGAGGAAGCAGAGCTGGTTGGAGGGACAGAGAGGATGCAACAGTATATCTTAAAATACTTGCATCCCTGCCTTAGAGCATGTGGGTGCACAAGTACTTCCCACCTAGGTTAGTCAAGGCCAAAGAAATTTTCAGGCACCAAAGAGATCCACTAGCTACTGGATGAATCCTACACCATAGCAAAAAAGACAGGTGTTATTACCATCTAGCCTTTTTAAATAACAGTAGACTCAATTAAGAGATGGTCAAGTATCTAGTAGCAATATCTCCCCTAGGCAAGCAAGATACCAGGGTTTCTAGAGTTCAAAGGGGTAGAGCAGCAGTGCATTCAAATTCAACACATATACACAGGTTTAAAAAGGGAAGGAGACTAGCAGGAGACCACCAAAAGGGCACACTCTGAGGAAGTTTACCCACAAACCCTCAACTTCCCCCTGCAGATGGGCTGAAGGAAGGAAGGAGAAGAATCAGGGAAGCATTACCAGAGCGCAGAAAGGTTGACATAACCCCTGTCTCTCAACTCCCGAAACAATACACAATGCCAAAATAAAAAAGTGGGAGTTGTCAAAAGAACAGATGTTTCACAGTTTTCTCTACAAGAGCTTTATGTGAAGCAGCCCACCTCCATCTGGCTATTTACCACTGCACTAGAGTGTTACCACTGTTTATTAACATTTGCCACACTTGAGAAAAAAGCAGGGGGAAAACCTCAAACTGAGAAAGAGATTTTTAATTAAAACATGTATCTTACAATCAGCGTCCAGTACTTCTGTACTGATTTCAGGGTGCATATGTCTCCCCTGTCCTTCATTCACAGGTCCTTCAGATTTCTACAGACAAGTGAAGGGGACATAAACAACATCCTCCACAACAAACATCATCACCAAGTTTAAGCAGCAATAAGCAAACATTGCACAACTCCACTGCGCTAGCCCATATGTTCATTTACCTTCAGTGCTGCAATGCTGGCTTCATCAACTGCGCCAGGCTCCAAAAGAAAAGGTTCAATACACTCCCTACAAAGCATGCGCCCCCCTTCCCAACATCTTAACAGAGAAAAAGAAACAGCAATAATATACTGTCCTGCAATTCATGAAAGCTACTTGCTCTCCTTGTTCCAAAGCTGCCACTTGTCAAGATAATGCCATCAATTTTACTTTTGGCATATTAATACTGTATTTCTCCCATTCATCACTCATACTGCACACATAATTAGAACCAAGTACTCTCAGGGCACTGTTTAAGTGAACTAGTCTCTTGGACATTTCTGTACATTAGATTATTGTAATTTTTAATTCAAAAAAGCATCTTAACCCTCACCACACTGGCTGAAGCAGAAACACTGAAGTTAAAGAACTTTCCAGAATTTACTATTTGCCAACCTGCCTTGAAAGGTGGAAGTAAGTCAATGCAGAGGCAATGAACTGATCTGCCTCCAAATTGCTAGGGAACAAAGGAAACTCACTCTGAAGACTGCTGGTCATGCAGGACCCTAGGGGGAGAGGCAGAGGATCAGAGTGAGCAAAGTGAAAAACTGCAGAGACAAGTGCTTTTTTACTTTGCAATCACCAACTTCCCCTAAACGAGACTGTAAATAATTTCTCAGTGTTACAGCAGGAGAGAGCAGGTTGCAGGTAAGAGAGGAGCAGTGGTGAATAGAACTAGATGGAGCAACCATCACATTTTAAAAGTAACAGGAAACAGTTGGGCTGCTGATTCCGTGCAGGGGTTTCTATAGCCTTTTACAATCTGAAGGCCTAATTTTTAAAAGCATGCCAAAAAAGATGCATTTTCAATCGCACACTTAATTTTTATGCTTAATTACCGTGACTGCAAACAAATTAAGCATATTATTACACAAAATTCCTCCTTGAAGTCATGTGCATATTTTGAAAACCTTACATGGGTTGTATGATGCTAAAGCAGGAGTTACTGTGATTTTTCAGCTGAACTATGCAATTAAGTTTATGACAGAAAACAAAACCCAATGCCCTAATATGTTAAAATATTAAGTGAGGTTGCCTACCTCTATTGAATTTTTTGCTATAATGCACACAGCAGATGGGGTATTTGGGAACTATTAAATGAAATGCATGAAAGAGATAGGAGTTATACAGTCAGTAATCTCCAAACTTTTATGTCCACAAACTCTTAAAGAAAATGAGCAAATTTTAGAGAAGAAAAGAAATTAGCTAGTTTAAATAGTGCAGTGTTTGCTAGCAGCATGCAAGTTCAGATCTGTCTCTTCTAAAATGTCTGCGAATTATCTACTCTGACCAGTGGCCAAAAGTTAAATCCATTCTCTATTTTGACATAAATATGTATAGACATTGGCAAAAATAGTGCAAGCTTTTGACTGCCCCCCCCCC
>NW_017728991.1:813506-824878 GCF_001723915.1 Gavialis gangeticus | reverse complement strand
AACACCTGAATGCAAGCTTCCCCCCCCAGTGCACAATAACTTATGTTGGATTGACTAGACAAACAAGGAAATCATTCAATCTAGAATTCTGATGATGACACATGGATGAGGCTGCCCATTAGTTCCAATTCTGGTGGTGACTGTGTGGGATAGGGGACGCAACGTGGACATTTGTTAACTAAGAACCAACTCATATTGCACACCTTACTAACAGTCATAGCTACTTTTGGTTACTACTCACCTAAGATGGACTTAATTATTATCAGTCTTCAAAGCCACAGCTCAGATCTGGAGCACTTTCTTCCTAATCATACTAACAGTCTTCCTTCATTTAAATGACACAAGTCATTTGTGCTTAGATCCCACCCTGGCCTACCTGGGTCTGACCTATTTAAACCTGAACACAGCTGGCAGTATGTAAGCCTGCCAGTAAATGTGTTATCAACCTGAGTAAACTCTTACAAATGTAACCAAGTCCAAGGAGAATTTCAAAACAACTACTGAAAGCTAAAATAATGTTCATAGCTAAACACTCAACTAACTACAAAACTGGGCACCACTCCTATTTACTGGCCTATTTGAATATGAATCTAGACATAATACATGAATCCCAAGAACGCTTTCATTGCTAACCCTCCACAAAATTTTTCATGCTGCTGCCTTCCATTATATTCCTCTGAAATATGGAATATTTACAAGAGAAGTGGGTAAGCTCCATAAATTCATCTGAATTAAAAGCATTCGCATACAAGCCTTTTTCAATCTAAATTTCTATAGATGCTCAATTGTCTATTCCTGTTCACATAAACGTAGAATTTAATTTTCACTCTGCAGCAACAGAAAGAGTTGTTAAAATAAAACCACTACAACCAACTCTTTTGCTCCCCGTGTATTTTAGAAACCAGCCTAAGAAAGACATGGCTCAATTTAAATGTCCTGACTTTAGCAGCAACTTGTCAGTAAAAATCCAGCATGTTTGAGATCTTTTTATTTTAATAGTTCCATGACTCACTTGTTACCAAAGCTGTGAGAATTAATTCAACATTCAAAGAATAATTTCAGTTCTCATGATTAAAAAAATCCTTAAATAAATAATACATCAAAGCAGTGCCACTATGATGGTATATATATTCCATGGAACCAGAAAAGGAGGAGGTAATCTCTGCAGAAGCAGGCCTTCAGAGCAACATGGGTGAACAAATTCTCATTTTATTTAAATTTATCAATGATTACTAGAAGTTGAAAGAGAGGCTTTCCCCCTTCTTATTAGATTCTTCTTTTCCCAAATACCACCTGGCTCCCATGGATTCCAAGTTCCTTAGGCTTAAAGAGCAAGAGAAAGAATACCATTCTACTCCCAAATCTTACTGCAGTCCTCTGCTGACCACAGTAACATTACAGATCTTTAACTAGCCAAATGGCACTACGAATATCTGAATTAAAAGACCCAGAAGTCACAACGGAGGATAGGCGGAGATACATTCTGTATGCATATTGGATAAGCGTACGATTCACCTGCCAAAAGTCCCAACTTTCTGCCTATGGTTCATTGCATACAACACACAATCAGCGCTGTATAGCTACTAGTGTCAGAATCTTTTTCCAGGTGCCCGGGGCCTTATTAACATCCAATGCAGATCTTCTACCTCTGTGCCCATATGTTATCCTTCTGTTCTCACCTGCCACAACTTTGGTTTAACTTGTTTCTACCGGAAGGCTCCCCATGGTCTAGGTTGCTCAGGGGAGACTGTGGTGGTCATCCTGGGGCGCCTACCTCCCCCCACCCCCCCTTATACCTCATCCTTTCACCAAACAGATGTTTCTGACGCAAACAAAATTAAAGCCCTCAAAATGAACCAAAAGTCTCTCCTGTATGCCCAGGGTCGATAATTCTAAATGCTCACTCCAATTCTTAATTATGTAATAAACTTAATTGGAAACTCAAACATACTTAGACCTTCAACGTTCCATAACTCACAGTTATATACACTTGCTCAGGACGCTCACTCTGTATCCTGGAGTCCTTCTCTCATGCTCCTCCGTCTGGGGACCTTGCTCTGGTGCCCCCAATATCAGACACTCTTCCGACTGTCTGGATTTACAACACTTTTCTTCTACCCTCTCTCTGGGGCTGGCTTCCTCCATCTGGCCAACTTTTCTCTTCAAGGCAGCTATCCACAATTCACTGGCTCTCAGCTTGTTCCTGGTCCTTTCCAACATGCCTGCTCTGCTCTGGCTGCCAGCCTTCCCCAGCATGCAGGCTCTTCCCTACTTGCCTAATCTCCCCAGTGTGCCAGGCTTCCTCCTGGTGCTGGCTTTCACCAGCGTGCAGGCTCTTCCTTGTTTGCCTGCTCTTCCCAGGTTGCCAGCTCTCCTCCTGGGGCTGGTCTTTCCCGGTGTGCCAGCTGTCAACTGGTTGCTGGCTTTTCTCTGGAGCCGCCTTAGTGCTTCCAGTTATACTTGAAGCTGATGGAGACCCCAGCTGCATCCAGCACACTCTCTTAAAGCAAGGCTGGGACCATTCAGGGTTTGACTGACGCTCCCCTGATGCTACTGGGACTCTTGCCCTACAATAAGCAGTGGTGTTGGCCTTTCATAGGCCATCTGCTTGATTCTTGGCACCTGGTGCTGTTTCCCACTTCGTCCCCTGTCCCATATTCTTTGAGGCAGTGAGGGACACGCTCCCCCACTTATACTGTAACAAATCTCTGGTTATCATTCGCACATTACATAAACTGCCCAAGTCCATAGGAACTCTCTGGCCCCACTGTCTACTTTGCATGGTACTGGATTCTATTTAACTGCAATACTGGTGAGAATGACTAGGAGCCATCCATTTCAAGACATCCAAGGCTGCCTTGAACTAGTTAGATGCTGTCCATTTCAAAGATGAAATTAAAGATATAGGGTTCCCTGAGAAAGAGGAAGGAGCTTTAACCAGATACGAAAAAACTTATCTCAGACCATTCCGGTAGTTCAGTAGGGGCCAACCTTTTTGGCAGGCATGCTTTACACCCTGCTCAAGCGCCACTCTGATCTTCTCCCCTTCCCCAATCTCCCATGTGCCACACAGAAGATGCCCATGCCACTTGTGGCATGTGCCACAGGTTGCCCACCCCTTCTGTAGCTAAATGACATAGCTGACACTGAGTTTCAGTATGCACACAGTCTTACTTCAATACCAGGGCCACACACTTAAAAGGGATCTAAACACAGTATACTTTGTCTATGTGGGACCTGGAATGCCTTCTGTTAAGCCCCAGGTGTCTCAGAAGGTGGACCCAGGCTGTAGCAGCTCCTGACAACATCCCTAAATCAGATGCATTCAGGCTATTCACAGAAACAAAGGCTCACATCCCAAGCTCTGACAATTAGATTTAACCACATTAAAATACAGAGACACAGCCCTCTCCAGCATAAAAATTGGGTTAGGAGATAAACAAAACCTTTCCAAGCCTCAAACCCTTCCTTTGATTAATGCTTGGAAGAGAAGATGGGGATGGTATGACACGGTACTGTGCCCTGAGCTTTCAGAGATGTGGCTTCTGGACAGCCATGAAAGAGATTCAAATGCCAAGGCTGTGGACCCTTCAAGGAGAGCAGGCTTTGTGCATATTTATAACAAGGGAGTTCTTGCTTTTGTGCCTTCACCAACTTCAAGCAAAGCACTACAGCATAAAGGAAAGTCTCTTCAGTAAACTCATCCCAAGCTGCTAAAGAGTGCAGTAAAGTGTATCCTTTCTCCTAGTCTTTTCTGCCGAAGTTCAGCTGCTTCCCACCTACCCCCAAAAACAACCTTATAAATATGAGCTCTGATCCATGTACATAAAAATATATAAATACCTCTAACTCATACAGATGGCTTCTTCTTCTGAATCCTTGCCTATTGACCAAACACTGCTTTCCAAGCCACCATGAAAGGCAGAAAACAGAACAAAAGGATGCTGTAGCAAACATGAGAACACAAGCTAGCAGTCAGCTTGAGACGAGAACAGGGAAAGCCTTTCATTAATGACTACCATAACAGGTACCATAGTCTGGCCTTGGTTGAAATGAGTGTGATGCATCATGAAGTTGTAATAGGGAGGGAGGGAGGATGCGATTTTTTTTAAAGAAATCAGTGACAGCAATAAAAGGATGGGAACAAATTATTTGGGGTAGAAAATAGATCATAGAAAAACTGATGGAATGAAACCAGGCAACAAGCTGAATATCAGGAAGCTTCTCAACAGTGAACTGTCAGATAGCTGCCCCATGGAAAGGGGGGAGCCAATGTTACCTTAACTGTTTAAATTTAGAGTGGTCAGAGGCATGTTCTTCTACCTGCTACCACCTGAAAGTCATGCCAGGGTTTGCATGACTGCTCATCTGGGGAAAACTACCTTTAACTTCTCAGATTTCACCTATGACCAAATGCTGCAAAACATTTATTTCTGTTACAGCATTTCCCACGACGGCTACCGTCACAAGTTCAGGTACTAACGTGTTCTTGCTGGGGTGGATCTCTGTTTTCATGATACACTTAGTGGATACAGAAAGACATGTTGCTCTTCTGTTTGAGATTAACCTACTTTTTTAAAGTAAGGGTAGCAGCTATATAGTACATGCTCAGTTTCTCTTATTGCTGTTGCAGTTTTCACCTAATTTAAAATGTTATCCCATAATGTTATCTCACATAAGAAACATTATGTGGCTTTGAAGTCAACGTTTAACCTAGAACTATAAGGTTGGGGGAAAGATGCACATCTCTACCCTGTGTACTTGGTACGCTTATTAGCACAGTTAGAATCTTGGTAAAATAAAGTAAAGACTTGGCATGGGATTTTCATTTGCACGTAAAAGAGTGCACGTCATAGCAAATGTGAATAGGACTTGTGCTCCTAATGCACTTAGGCATTTTTGGAAATCCCATCCTGTAAGTCCAGAGATTCTTTCCAAATAAAGCTGTAGGTTCAATGTGCACTACCTACACACAACTAAATTCAAAACCAGAACTCTTTTGCATTTGGCCTCACAATGCTCTGAAAACGTTAAGAGATAATTTCCTTTTTGCTTTGCTGGAACCTAAAGATTCCCTGGGGTTCTTAAAAAGGAAAGTACTAGAGCCTGGGGAACCAGAGCCTCCCAACCATCATTCCCTCTCTCATTAAAGTACATTCCAAAGCCTGTTGACTCATGCAAGTTATTACTAAGCATTAATGGTTAAACCCATCTGTACATTAACAACCCAAGTACCCCACGACATTTCACATAAGAAAGGTGCTATATAGAAAACATAAAGATCACTGTTCTGCATCGTATAAAAGGTACTTGCTTTTCTGGATACACCAATAGCATATCTGAAAATAAGCCTCGCCTGTTATGCAGTTTGCTGGCGATACAAACTGGTCTGATTTTTTGATTTTTCTCCCCACTGCTGTTCACCCACTGCAAGGTCAAAATAAATTATATGATGTTATAACTTACCAGGACTTATCTGACTTCAGTCAGCTAGATGGAAAGGGATGAGTGAATGTTTAATAAATGTCAATTCCTTGAATGAATCGTAAAGTACTTGGCAGGTTAAGATCCATTCCTGGTTCTTATTCACTACTCAAAGTCCTAATTAGCATCTGCAATATCACAATTGGTTGCTGAGGGACAACTAATGCCATGGAAAAAAAAAAAAGAGTCTAAAACATATCTGAAATCCTGATACCTTCTCTTAACAATGAAGGGAGGAGGGAGAAGATAAACAGTTTCTAAATCATCATGTATTTTAACTGCTTACTTATATCCATATACCCCCATCCTCAAGCAAGGAAAGCAGCTCACACAGGAATGTCAGATATGTCCAAGATAAAGTTAACAAGACACACAGGGACACCATCAGCACACAAACCATCCCATAGGTAAGGAAAAGTTCACAGTAGCTGCACCAACACACACAGTTCAGAAAACCAGCTACTTAAACTGAGAATTTAAAGTCTGCTCCTCTTCCACAGAAACATACAGACATAGAGATCAATTAATGTTCTGGAGGTAAGTTTACACAGGCTTGGGTGTTGCTATGCTGGTGCGAGAGTTGCAACCTTCCCCATAAAAAGCTCTATCTGTATCACTGAGGATCATCAGGGAAGAAGACAATGCCATTCCAGGAGAGGAAGGATGATGGAATCTGACCCTTAAAGATTAATCAACTATTTTTCAATAGTTATTAAAATCACGCCTTCCATTTGATAAGAGGTGGTCCTATTTATAAGGTAGAAAGACCTGTATTTGCAGTCACTCTCATTTGTACACAACCTGTAAGTTGAAGAGAATGGGTTTTGGATAACTTGATTGGACTGGTTCCACCCCAGGTCAATGCAATCCAGCTCTGTCGGCCAAGAAAGAAGGTCAGCTCAAAGCTCCAAAGAACCCCAGCCAATGTGAATTGCAAGAGAGAGGTGTAGGATCCTCATGCCCTTAGTTCAGTACAAAAGGGACTGTCTTCTCTGTCAAGATGCACAAAACTGCATTCTATGCCAGATTTAACAATGGTTCTGATCTTGAAGCCTCAATGTCTATCTCATTATTGGGTGAAAACTTGGTTTGGCAGAGCAATGAGGCTGCTGGCTTTGAGAACAGTACTTGTTATCCATCAATCTGAAAATCAAATACTGAGTATTCCTTCAACAATTAATTGACATATTCCGCTTCCAGCATTGCATTGTTCTCAGAGAGGATATTGGTGCACAAATGTTTTGGTATGACAAAATGTTCACATAGATGTTGCTGCTAAATACAAAAGTGGATGTGTTATTAAACAGTGTGAATTAACCAAGGAGAAAAAACTCAACTAAAAAATATTTCCAAAGCTTCTTAAAAGTTTGGCAGGTGGTGATGAACCATTAACTAATGCACTTGACTTTTCAGAAACTCATTGTACAAACATCACTTTGTAAATGCTCACATTTCGATGGTCCTTTCTCTCTAAATCACATAAGAACTATAGACTTCTGCCTTCATCAGGAAGTCAATAACCTTATCCAAATGGACATGTGCATGCAGTAATTTCCCGTAATCTTTTTTGGTCCATTTTTACAGATTCTTCATTTGAAGGCTCACGGGAGGTACTCAAATCGACAGCATCAGAACCCAAAGTCTTTTTGTTCAACCACAGGCCTGGGATAGCACAGACAGAGGTAGTATGAGCTTCTTACAAAATGTGCTGCTGAAACACAAGAACTGGTATTTGGAAAGAGCTCCTACTGCAAAACCGATCAGTCCCCACTGCCATTCAGTCTCTTGTTTGTGTTACCTTACCAACAAGAAGGTGAAATGGAGCAGAAACTGCCACTCCTAAGCCCATCAAACCTTAAACTAAAAATATCTCCATCACTTTATTTTACAATCTGCTTGTACAAATATGAAATGTCACAAAATAAAAAATATGCTCTACATTGAATAATATCTTTAGTCTCCTTTCCCCCTTCTAGATTAGCAATTACTTTAATTTCATAACTTGGAACTGCCCCACTAGACTTCTGCTGTTAAGTGTTACAGAATATGTTTCATTAGAAAGCACATGACAATACTGGTAGACACAGATTTAGTCATACTAGCTGTGTGTTCTGGTTTACAGGGGCAGACAAGCCATTATGCCCCACTTTTCCCAGTTTTCTCAGGAGTCTTGGCTGCAGAGGTTGCAGGAGGTCAGGATTCATGGGGTTTTCATAACTTGCCTGCACACAGGAATCAAGGAGACAGGCACAGCTGACTGACAAGAGCAACCTACACATTCAGGAATTCATAGTTAATGACAAACCGGCGGTGACAAGCCCTGCTCCTGCCAGACATGCGAAATTTGCCTAAGATGCACCCTTTGTGGAGAAACTGATAAGACTGTTTGGAATTGGGGGGGCTTTCAACAATTTTGTTTTGCTAAAACAAGTTTAAGATTCAGGCCTCATAACAGTAATCACATCCCCCTAATGAACACAGCTTACTTTCATACTTGCTATGTATACCTTTTGTCTTGTATTTATGCCTTTGAACAATTTCAGCTCCCAGCACCTGGCAGGAACTTGCATGATACTGCTTATCATTTGGATTAGCCATGCTGGTCTGAGACAAAAAGACATACAAAAAACTAGAACTCTTGGTTCCAAAATGATACCTTTTATTAGACCACCTGGAAAATGGCAAGAAAATTGTCCTTTTCTGCAAGCTTTTGGGATCAAAGTCTCTTTGTCAGAGTCTGAAGGGACTTTGATCCCAGAAGCTTGCAGAAAAGGACAATTTTCTTGGCATTTTCCAGTTGATCTAATAAAAGGTATCATTTTGGAACCAAGAGTTCTAGTTTTTGTATGTCTATCATCTGGATTTGCTCTTTGGAATGCAAAAAAGGCTTACGTCATTCATACCTGGCATACTAAGAACACCACTCCATAAAGATGCACTGGTAAGTTTGGCAAAGGTCACAATTATTGAGCACATGTATGAACACTGTGCAAGGACAGCACTGTTTAGAGGTGGGAAAAAGGCTAAGAAGGTATAGGATTGTTCTCGGTAAATATATTCAGGGGGTCAAAATCTGAGAGGAAAATGAAACATTTAAGCTAAAGGATGTTAACAACTAAAAATAAGTTAGGGTAACACGGCCACAAATAAACTTAGACTGGAAATGAAAAAGTCACTAAACTGGCCTTTCTTCCCAAAATACTCCTACTGGAAAGCAGCTCCAGAACGTAACCACTTATAAGATGGAACCTGGTTAATTTATATACAGGATTATGTGATGTGGTTGCCTGCCAAGGCAGGAAACTAGACTCAGTGTCACAAGAGGCCCCCATGTCTGATATTCCAATTATCCAACACCTGTGTAAGAAGCATTCCCACATGAAAATATCCAAGCAGCTTTTAAAAGAAAGGGACGAAAAGAAGGGTTTTCAAAGAATCAGCTCTGTGTGCAAGTGTGTGTCCTGTTTTGGCTCCTTCATTTCAGGAAGTGGAAGTAAGTGCCATGCTGGGCATCAAGGCCAGAAAGGCAGAAGACACAAAAAAGTTGTCTGCCTTCCTCAGAGCCATTTAGAAACGTGACTTCCAGACTATCTGGTTTGGAAAAGGAAGGAAATCCCTTTTCCTTTGATCTAAAAATCTTTTTTGCGCAAAGACTTTAAAGATAAGTGGGAAAAAGAGGAGAGATCAGAAAAAAAAGAACAGCAGTAACCCTGCTCTCCCACGAGAAGCCCAAATAAGTAGATCATTTAGTTAGCATTTAAAAGCTCACACTCATTCTGTAAAATTTAGCAGCATTAATCCTTGACTGTAAATGGTTTTAATCTTCTTTATTTAGATAGCTAACTTGGGACACTTAGACTTCCTATTTAAAAATGAATGTTAGAAAGAGAGGCAGCAGGTAGAGTAGATTTGCACCTTTACACACTAACTAAATCAGACATATAGTATAAGCTTTCATAAGCAGAGAGCTTCCTTCATCAGATACTGTGAAGGGACAAAAAGAGAAACATAAAAGCACTGCTGAATGACATGCATTACAACCCTGCATTCATTCAGACAGTGTCTTCCATCCCAAAGTGCTTCACGTCTTTTACTAATCTGTATATAAACGTTTATCTACTGTTAAAAAAAGTCAATTCCACAATGAAACATAACATATATTCAACAGTGTACAACAACAGAAAGCAACAATTTAAGGCAAGGAATAAATTGGTTGGAGTACTGCGTCCAGTTCTGGGCGCCAGACTTCAAGAGAGATGTGGACAGCATCGAGACGGTCCAGAGGAGGGCCACTCGTATGATCAAGGGACAGCAGGGTAGGTCCTATGAGGAAAGGTTGCGGGACCTGAACCTGTTCAGCCTTCAAAAGAGAAGGCTGAGGGGGGATCTTGTGGCCTGTTATAAACTGGTTAGGGGGGATCAGCAGGCGCTGGGGGAGTCCCTGTTCCCCCGAGCGCCGCAAGGAGTGACCAGGAACAATGGTCACAAGCTGGCGGAGGGAAGGTTTAAGTTGGACATCAGGAGGCGCTACTTCACGGTCAGGGCGGCTAGAGTCTGGAACCAGCTTCCAAGTGAGGTGGTGCAGGCTCCCACCCTGGGGGTTTTTAAGAGGAGGTTGGATGACCACCTTATTGGGGTCATTTGACCCCAGTGCTCTTCCTGCCATGGCAGGGGGTCGGACTAGATGATCTGCTCAGGTCCCTTCCGACCCTAGAAACTATGAAACTATGAAATAATTGTATATGCAGTTAAAACTAGAAGGATCTTCTTATTCTTGAGCATACAATACAGTATAAATCAAACTTGAAGCAAGACACGATGTTAACAGCCATATACTTAAAAGTATAATGCAGTGTTTAACAAGCATAAAAGGGCAGCTGCAAGTCCAGCTTAAGGACTGTTGCACCTGGAGTGTCAACTGTTGTGGGAAGCAAGAGATGGGAAAGGGAGGGGATGAGACCAGATTCAGCTGGGACCATCCCTTCCCCGAGTCCACATTTGAACTTTATATAGAGCTGCTTCATCCCCAGTCATTTGGCCTCTGGGAAAGAACCTGCAGCAAAGAGCCAAACACAGAGAGACAGAGCTGCTGCAGAAGCATGTTAAACAGAGACCCAGGATAACCTATTCCTCTTCTCTCTCACTTATGCTACTACTTAGTACTCTACCTTAGCCTCACTTGACATCTACCTCTTACATCCTTCTCTTCTCTTCCTCTCTCTCTCTCTCTACTTCTCTCCCTTCCAATGACTACTCACCCCATCCAAAAATATTATTACAGTAACGTGATGTTTGCCACCATTTTAGCATCTATTCTAGTTGAACATTATCTCCATTTTTGCTACTCACTGTCCACTTTGTCCACTGTAATCTCTAAGGCAGAGGCAATAAGACCCCAATCTCCATCAGATCCCAGACATTCACATGATACACAGGAATAAAAATAAGTCAGCTAAACACCACAGAGAGATCAGTGTATGAGAAAGGACATTTGGAGATGGTTATTATGAAGAAGGACACCACAAATGTATTATCCAAAGAAATTAGGAAACAATAGGTCTTTTTAGTTTTATCTATATCAGAATGGCCTACGGTACATTTTGTAAGATTATAATATTCATTCAGCAATTTTTGCTTTTTTTTTTTTTTTTTTTTTAAATTCCTCAGATGGTTGTAGATTGGGAGAGATAGCCACTGCTCACCCACAGGAAAGGGCAGCATGTCCCCAAGACCTCAGGAAGTCTACAGATCACAGAAGGGGCTATCAGTACATCAGGTTCATATTTTCCCTTCCAAGGCATCCTGACCTTTAATGGTTTAACATTTAACCAGAAAAGTTTAGATACCAGAAATCACATCCCAGAGGTTTTCTGCTAACTGCAATGTTA
>NW_017728991.1:807657-808506 GCF_001723915.1 Gavialis gangeticus | reverse complement strand
AGAGATAGCCACTGCTCACCCACAGGAAAGGGCAGCATGTCCCCAAGACCTCAGGAAGTCTACAGATCACAGAAGGGGCTATCAGTACATCAGGTTCATATTTTCCCTTCCAAGGCATCCTGACCTTTAATGGTTTAACATTTAACCAGAAAAGTTTAGATACCAGAAATCACATCCCAGAGGTTTTCTGCTAACTGCAATGTTACCCAACACAAGCTAGAGAAACACCAGTGTAATATCTGGTACTATGCCTAGCGGATTCAGCCAAGAGAATATGATCTGCCCCGACAGGTGAAAGTGCTTGAGAATCTAACAGTTCATTTTCCACCTTTTAAACACTCAGCTCATATTACTCTGGGAAGAATAAACTGTCTATATATTCCCTGGACCTTACAGAAAAGAGAGTAAAGCCTTCCACACACCTATCAGCCACTGGATAACTTCACAAAACATTTATGGCGCACTCTGCCCACACCATAAACCCAAGGACCCAACAGCTCCATTTCAAGGACCTTACTAATTTAGGACCTTACTAATTCCACTTCCTTCCTAACAAAAGCACTGCTTTTGTAGGAACTATTTAAAACCATGGTTCATGAACTTTTTCTGTACCAGGACCCATTTGTACACATGGATGGGCAGATAATTAGAGGTGCACTGATACAGACTTACGTAACAGCTGTACACAGCTCTCCAAGTGGATCAGAAAGTGGATCGGTATGGGCCGATACGCCTCCTTAAAAATCGGCTATCAGTATCAACTCCCAAAATCTCTATCGGTGCACCACTATAAATCATGTAAGTTGAAAGCAACCCCCTGGCCCTGCACCCAGTGTGGGGGCAGGGGGC
>NW_017728991.1:791896-807105 GCF_001723915.1 Gavialis gangeticus | reverse complement strand
CCGGCTCCGGGCGGGGCCTTCCGCCGCCGCCTCTAGCCCCGCGGGACCCGCGCGCTACCCGCCGGCTGCCGGGCTCGGCCCATGGCCGCCCCAGCCCCCTGCTGCGACGCGACACGAGAAGGGAGTCGTCCTGCGGCGCCGGGCGGCGAAACTCCCCTCAGCAGCACGACACGGGGGCGGCCATCTTGGGAAGGCCCGGCATGCAGTGCGGCTACGGGCCGGCGCGCAGGACACGCCGCGTTCGAGCCCAGGCAGGGAGGAGAGGACCGCGGTTGCCATGGCGACCGGAGCATCCTTCCCCTCCACCGCCCTTCTACCAGCCCAGGGCTCCGCAGCACCAGAGAGCGGGGCCGGGGAGGCGGGGACACAAATTTAGAGATAGATCAACTTTCTTATATGCGTGAACTTAGCTCTTTTATACTTACATACATATATACATATATACATACATATATATATACACACACACACATATATACATTTATATATATATAAAATATATGTATGTATGTATATGTATGCATGTATGTATGACAGAGCTAAGTTTTTATATATAAAACTTTCTTTTATACATATAAACACTTATCTTTCTTTATATACATATAAAAGAAAGCTAAGTTTTTCACATTCCTGAAGCGCAGACTTTAAGAAAGCCAAAAATCCTGAGAGTTGGCAATACTGGAGCCATTGCAATAGGCTTTCAAATACAGACTTCCCCCTCCCCCCACTAGAAGCCCCCTATGCGTCCCCAGCCAGCAATGCTTCGACACAAGCGCTCCATTCAGGAACCAGGCACAGCACTGTCTATCATGCGACAGGAAGAGAAGAAAGGCACTGGGGCTGGTGGCGCAGTCACTGTTCTGCTCTCTGCCCGGCCTCAGTTTCCCCAAGTCAGCCTTCCCCACGAGTCAGTGTTTTTACGCCAGCCTCTGGAGGCAGTCAAGAGCAAGCAGCTGTCCCCCTGGGAGGCTACGATGATCTGGTGTAATTTGGAGGGAGTAATAGCCATGCGCATCTCCGGTGCTGCTCATTTGAAGACAGATTTCCTGACCCGCCAGCCGTTGAGTCCATTCATGGACTCCGCACCTCCCAAAAAGCTCAAACGCTGCAGCAGGACTGAGTGGCCTCTGGCAGAGGGGTGAATTTATCCATGTAATAAAGCAAATATGGTCCTTTATAATGGTGGGTTTAAATGCAAATGTCATGCAGCAGATACTAGTCTAGCCAACACTTTAAAGAGGGGACTCTCCCATGGATGGCTCATTGGCCTGGTTGGCAAGGATAAACTCCCAATATTTGTTATCATCAGTCATCATTTGACTGGCAGGAGCGACTGGCTTGGGAAACCAGTCAGGAACCAGACATCCTCTGTTCCAGGCACTGTACAGATACAGAAGAAAAAGACAGTTCCAACCCCACTGAAGTTACAGCTCTAGAAACCAAGACCAGTAGATATAGGTGAACAAGAGAAGGTGAAGAAGACTCAATAAAACACACACACACAGACTGAAATAATTTTTAAACAGCTTTTAATCAGCGTCCATTTGTTATGTTTCTACTCAAACATGTTCACTTTCTTTCTTACCAATGCTGTCCTTTTTTGTTTGAAAACACCAAGGATTTTCCCTTCCTCATTTTGGCTGGACCCAAAGCATGTCATGGCTGCTGCATTCATTTTGTTCTAAATTGTTTACTTCTAATGCACAATCCCTCATCTACCAAATCATCTTTGAGCACCAAGGTCTTTGATGTCATCACAGCTTTGAGAAGAGTATTAGTGTGACCAGCTACGTCTGGCTGAGGAGCTTAATTCCACACTGTTCAGGAAAGAGAAAGCAGCAATACTAGGGTTCTTATTGCTGTGTGTAAAGGCCCTATCCACCACTCATGTAAATAGCTACAGCTCCTTCCATGGATGTTGCACTGATTTACACTATTTGGGCCCATGTATCTGAGACATGATGCTAACAAATTAGGAATTAATCGTTGTTTTTTAAATTGTGTCAGGAAAACACACGGCACATCCTTGTGGGGTGAGGAGTGGAGCCTGGAGCCAAGGACCAGTAGCACTTTGAGTTTTCTGACATGGAATTTGCTTTACATAACATCAAGGGGAAATGATCAGTTTCTCAGATACAAATGGTATTTTGGAGGTGTGTAGCTGGGATTCATCATGACAATGCTTATTCACATGGGACAAAATATTGTCCAAATGCAGAGTCCAGAAGGATTCCCACCACAAGACTGGATTTTTGTGATGAAACCAGAAGGTCCCTGCAATTGTAGAAATGAGGGACTTTTTAAAGCCTTGGTTTTTTATAAGCTATGCACCAAAAAGAGTGGGTTTGCTCCCTAAACAGACCCCTTTCAGTGGGAGCAGGGTGCATTTTGAAGTGTAGTTTAGATTTACAATACCCAAAGATTTAAGCTCATGCATTAATATTGCTCCTGAGATGGCTGACTGGGTTGGAATACATTCATATGGTCCAGGCTTCTGCAATGCACAGTGCAGAAAATAACATAATGAAACAGTTGAACGTTCAAAAGAAGGCAAGCCTACGATCATGCCTTGGGCTGTGGAAGGAAAGAGTAAGACCTTGAGGTCTCCTTTGTTCTCAGGATGGGTGTGAGGGAAAGAAACAGAAACTACAGAAATTCTAATAAATCTGCCAAACTGATAAACCGGCTGTCAGCTCACAGGGCCTTTAAGTCACTCCTGGTCATTGTCCTGCCAAGATGCATTTTCAGTCTGAGCCTCTTTGGCAGCAGCTGTTTGATGCAATGCCCTCCTCATTCCTCCCGTGATATTGCTTCCTGGAACACAGAGTACACAGGCTCGATGATTGCCATGGGGGCCCTGGGAGCAAACACAAACACAGCACATGATTTACTTGAGTCTTGCCTGGGCACTAATCCCACAGCAGACCAAACCTTCCTGACCAGCTGCCCTCCCACCAGATATTCCTGATGATCTTTACCTTAATGCAAGTTTTAAAAGTTAAACCCGTAATTTCAAGTCATTAGCCTTGACTAGTTTCACACCAGCATCCCCCTGTCAGGCCCCATTCTCCTTTGCCCTACACCACTGCAGTGAGAATGCACACGACATGAATCTGATCTGACAGCATTTTGCACCTGTTACATTCCCTTTGCACCAATGCAAATAATTGCATAAAGTACAGGGGAATGGAGACAGTGGCCCACTGTCTTCAGCAGAGTTCCTCTTGATTTACACCAGTAAATATGAGAGGAAAACCAGGTGGAGAGTTTCAAAACTGCTCCTTCTTCATCATCAGCTTGACTGTACTCAAAACTCAAAATAAAGAATGGGGCTATTCAGCCCTGATTATTGGAGTGTTTTCCCTGGGTGGCAGTTCAATCAAAGTGCACCCAGGTTTGCATCCGAGTTGTATCCATCTGCATAATTTGATATATGAAGCCATATGCACTTTGCCTACAATTCCAAGTGTATTTGCAGTCATCAAATACAATTTTTAAAAGATAAAGCATCATCTTGCCCTCAACTGGCTGGAACAAAAACATTCCCTAAAAAACTTAGGTCCTTGGGGTTTTTAAAGGGGGAGATTTATTGCTTTGATTAATTGGCTTTCTGAGTTCATTCAGTTGTTTATGACTATTTAATGCTGGTTTGTGGTCATGATGCAATTGAAAGACTAATTAATTGTCAGGGCACGATGAGACGTTATGTTTGCATTTTTATTGTCATTTAAATCAGAACCCAGTGTGGCCAGATTACCTTCCGTCATAATACAATTGCAGGCAGTAGGGTAACCGTCTCAACACAGTACCTGAAAAATCACAACTAGAACACCCAGCGCAACTAATCCACCTCAGGCAAAAAGCCTGAATGAACAGATGGGCTGTGCACTGTGCCCTGAAGGTTAATAATCCGAAATCCTGACAGCCTGTTCAGGGAGCATATCCCAAAGTCAATGACTCTGCAGAGAGCTCTTTGTCATCTGCTCCCATTCATGCAGGGAAAGCTGGCCTCCAAAGAGCACAACTGCCAGAGGGGCAGACAGCATGCAGGGAGGCCCCTCTGGCACCTCTGCCACACCAGGATCTTAAAAGAAATGATGGTTTACCGGGATGCCACCTACTTTCCTCTGCAGCCTGAGCAGCTTGTTCATGGCAGGGGCTCCGTGGACCCCTTCTTTCCCCAGCCCTCGGTGTGTCACCCTCACAACCTCCTCCTCTTCAGGGACTCACTGCAACCTGCCAACTGTCCCCACATGCCAGGGACCCTTCCCATCTCCCATCCATGCCAATGTCCCCCTCCTCCCCAACCAGCCAGAGAATGCCTCCCTTCTCTTCCCCATTTCCCCACCATTATTGTTTACCTCTTCTGTTTTTTAGGAGATAAGACACACAGGTGTTGTCATAGGAGGTGATCAGAGCTAAGCTAGAGGTGTTTTTCTGCTGGAAGGCACTAATTGGTGCCATCAGCCATTTCTTTGATCTATGTACAATTGGAGAGGTGCTTGAAGCAGTGGCTGTGCTAAGCAGATGCCAGGATCTCTGTGTCTCCTTGCCCCCCTTTTGGGTTTTCCAGTTTTCTCCAGAACAATTAGCAGGGCCCTTCAATACTCAGACTATCCCCTGACATTTTGGATTCGATCCCTTGCATCACTCCAGACTTGCTGCCTTTTGTACAAAAGACAAATATCCAAACAACAGGGAGGAATGCCATCGAGGTGAGTGTACACATCTCATAGGCTCAGCCAATTATTTGTCAGGTGCTAACAATGTCGCTGGTGTTGAAATCAAACCTGTTCACGGCCTGCGGGCTGACTGCCTGTCATACTTCCGTCTGTTCCCTCCACACAGCATGAAAGCATCCTTTCCTCTGGCTACACTCCACACTGGAGAATATAAATGGATGCACTACAGGGACAGGCCATTTTAAAGGTTCCCCAATACTGGTAATTTTAAAGCATCCCTTCTGTGAGCCTGTGTCTATGACTTTCAAACAATATCTTCAAATTGCCACTGTCAAACAGTAGCACTTCTTGTTCCCCCGTTATAACAGCAACATTCACCTTGTCTGCTTCCTTCCTTCATGACCACCCACTCCTGGATAATCATCTGTCCAAGTAGAGTCTGCATACATGCACAGTTCATGTTTCACATGCCTGCTCCTGGTGTCTAAAATGGGGGAGAGTCCCACTTCCCCACTTCACTGTGATGGTAAATGCATTAGACTTTGTGAGACACATATGAAGGTGAAGAGGTTAGGAGAATAGCCTATAAATACATACATATGCAAGCAAATGTGGTACGCACACCGGACTCAACAGCTTTTCCTTCAGCCTCCACTTGCTGTCAAATGTGCAACAGGAAAAAGCAGCTCAGATCAGTCCCTGGCAACCTGATGGGTGCTTCTGCCTGTTGGATGTGTCCCCATTGTTCTCAAATGTTCTTCTGCAGCTTTGCTCTGCAGTAGAACTGGGTCATGTGCTACAGAGCACAATAAACAGTGCCTGCAGCATGTCAGCATTGCTCCACAACCTGACAGTAGACATTCAAAATATCCCGTTTTAATAAACTCCGGTCTCTTAAATCCGTACTCAGCATATGGCACAATCATGTGTTAGCAGTGCTCTTCCCTGCAAACCTAATGTCTGTCCCCTTGTTTATACACCACATCTGTGGAAACATAAATCCTACTTAGAGTAAATTCTCAGGAGTAATTACCTGTCCATATGGGGGATGTGTAAGACTTAGAGATAAATATGCCCATTCTGTCCCCAGGAGTGTGAGAGCTGGATTTCCTTCAGCAAGCCAGGGCATTGCAAGAAAGCCAAGGCAAATGAACTGACAAGAAAATATCAGAGAACAGTATGCAACCCCAGGTTGCTGTGCTTTGAAAAAATAATCTTAAAATGCAGCTGAACAAAGGGCCTGACTTCCCAGACAAGGGACAGACACTGTGAAGGCAGGCTGTTGCCAGACACCTTTCACACAGCTCTGCTAGTCATGACCTGCAGTCTCCCTTGGTATCACAACTTGGCCAATGGAGCTCAGTCTTGACCTGCAGCTCTCCACTTTGCAGTCCAAATCCAGGTCCACACTGCTCTGCCAAAGCATCTTAAGGCTAATTGCATCTTTTCTTGCTATTGTTTGCCTCTCCTGCTATTCCAGGTCTAAGGCAGCATGGAGTCCAGCCAAGGTATTTCAGCTCTCTCACTGTGCCAGTCTAACAGCCCCAGGCCCTGTGGGGGAAAATACAAGTTAAACCAAAAGGTTGAACACTCTGCTTTAGAGTAACTGTCTGGGAGAAGGCCTTCCCACCTGTGCAATCACTTTCTCCTGTGCCAAGCAAGGATCGGTTGTGACTTAGCATTTGCTTTGTGCTGCTGGAAATGAACAATCCCACAGAGAGGCAGGCCTGGTGTGACATCCCCATAGGAGAGTGCAAGCAGCAGGGATCACACGGACAACCCAGAAACCAGGTGTTGCCTGCAGGTTTACATGCACTGCAGAGCTAAGTGCTTAAGAGGAGACCGTCGGGTTTCTGCCTGCTACTTCCCTTCCTGCGCTGAGATGTATCTGGATGTAGCTTGACCAGAGGAAGCCTCAGATCCTCTTTCCAGCTTGGGGAGGAAGATTCTTCCGCATCAGTTCCCTTGTAGTTCCCCTGTCTAAATCCTTCTAGCTTGGCTTGTTTAGGGTGTCAGGCAGGATAAGGCCCTGGGTAGACCTGATGATTTCCGGTTCGTGGTAGGCATTGAGTGTTGAAGCAGAACCACGTCATGAGTAACTTCAGCTGCTTCAGAGGCCAAACAAAATCCTTGGTACTGTCAGGCTTCTTTGATGCTCCTCTGCCAGCCATAAAGGCCCTAAATCATCCATAATCAACCCCACCAGGTAATACCTCCTACAAAGGTAGCCTCTGCCAGGAGTGGGCTGGGGGCCAGAGAGGACATAATAAAGATGTGCCTATACCCCAAAGCAAGGCAAATCACGGACAGTCCGGCTTACAAGAGACATGCTGCCTCCTACACCAGTCTTTGTGCCAGTGCAATTCAGGACACAGTAGCTAGTTTGAGTGGAGAAATACTCAGGGCACCAATAGCCTCAGTAGCAGGCATGCCGCCAAGGTTATGATGGTTCCCTAGACCAGGCTGGGATGGCATAATCACAGTGCTGAATACCTGTTATCTTTTATGCCTGATGAAAAGGGCATAGCATTTACTTGGACCAAACTGATGACTAGGGATTTGTGAACAGACTAAATCTGGTAAATATCAAAGCTGAAATAATGTGTGTGTATGCGCCTTTACTTTGCCAGCCCTCCTTGCCGAGGTTTCCAAGTCACCCTTTCTAAGGCACACGTGCTGTGGGTCAGCAGGGCCCTGTCTTCACTTGAATGCCTGATTTCACAAACTGTGACTGACATGAAAGCAGTTTGATTTACTCAAACACAGGATGGTCAAGCACTTGGTCCTGGTGGCCTCGGCGCTCTGATAATGAAGACCTTCTTCAGGCAGGTGGTCGTGAGCTCTCTGAGCATTTCTAGGTTCAGTCTGCATCTGAGATACCACTATTCATCACCAGGGCAATACTACAAACTCCAAAGTGCGAGTGAAGCAAAACAAGGCTGGTTTTATTTATATACATATACATAGCTATACACACACACACACACACACACACACACGGTTGGTTAAATTATATATACACACACACACGTACACACACTCTGTGTGTGTGTGTGTGTGTGTGTGCGCGCCGCTAATGCATCAGAAATGTATGTCCCATTCTAATTTCCGTCAAAGACAGTGGAAAGATTCCCGCTGGCTTCAGTGGAAAGTGCGTCAAGGCCTCAGAGATCAACAATGCCAGCTGTGGAAATACAGACAAAAGGTAGCGGGGGGCAGGGAAAACATTTTATTTATACCAGTTTGGGGGAGACCAAATGCACCAGGCTTTCCAGCTGCAGTCTCTTGTCCATAAGTGCTCCCGTCCCATCCCCCCCGCCCACCCCCAGCCCCCATTGCCAAGGAAACAAGATGTCTGCTTAACAATGGGAATTACACTTCTGTTCAGTTTGGAGTGTCAGTTATGTTAAGTTCCTTGAAAATCTGACTCAAAGTCCTACAGCTGAAAACACATTCACTCATACCTTTCGGCTCTGAAGCAGCTATCATCATCCGCACAGGGAGGTACTCCAGCTAATGCACTACTCAGCGGTTCTTCAGCTGCTGTTTGTTTACTGCCCTCCCACATCGGCCTGCCTTTGTGCTGGCTTTTTCCCTTTGAGTTGTATGACGCTGCTGGCCCGAGTAGTTCTGCCATGCACACATGCGAATGCACATGTGCACCCACCCTCTCACCCACACACGCAGCGCTATGT
This sequence comes from Gavialis gangeticus, assembly GCF_001723915.1. Taxonomy (NCBI): domain Eukaryota; kingdom Metazoa; phylum Chordata; order Crocodylia; family Gavialidae; genus Gavialis; species Gavialis gangeticus. Next base: position 798,728 of record NW_017728991.1, on the reverse strand, counting down.
TCCTCCAGTTCCACATGAGGGGAGAGTCATGTCTGACTCATGTGTTTCACTCCAGCTTCACCTTTTGCAATGCTGCATCTTGGTTTGGCAAGTCTGTTCCTGGAGAGACAGATGCTGGGAAAGCCTCCTCCTGAAAAGGGAACAGCGTGTGCCAGGAGGCATCAAGCAGGGCATGTCATGTTGAGGTTCATCCTCCAGAAACTCTCCTTTTGGCATGGGTTTTGAAGGAAATCCAGAGTAACACTCACGTTCCCTTCCTTCGTTCCCCACTGCCAAGCGGTGGGCGCACACAAAAACCTCCCTCTCCATCAGCCTCTTCCTTCTGCCCAGCTCATTGGAGTTGTTACAATCCATTGTTTATAGCATCACTATTCAATGCCATGGAAACTATTCTGATGTCACAGAACTTGAATTGTGAACAATGTAGGAGGTTGGAGGGAGGTGTTGATTAGGAAGGAGAGAGCATTTGTTAATCCATAAATCCATGGATAGCTGTTAGTGGGAGGAAGAAAATACAGGAAAAGCAGATGAAGGGAATGTCATCAATTTGTTTTAGGTGAATAACGTGAGTTTTTAAAACTGGGTTTTTAATATTATTGGACATTTTAAAAAATCATTAATAAAAAGTTTGCACAATCTGGGGAGGCAGTGGGGGAGGGGGGACAGATCCCATTCTGCATGGTGCTGGGATCCCAAGGACCAAAGCCTTGTCCTAGAGTACAAAAGCCAGAAAATAAAAGGGACCAGGAAAAATAAGTGGAGCTGATTAATCTAGTCCCATGATCCCAAACACACCATGTGCCCATGGTAAGAAGCCAGCAGAAATAGTAAAGAAAAACCAAGCTGACAAGATCCTACCCGTTGTACCACACAGATGTGTTATTAACAACCAAGAGAAAGAAAGTTCCCAGCTAAGTAGAGGCTGATGCTGAGGGCCTGGGTTGTAAGAACTGGATTATGTCAGAGCCTTTATTAAGTTCTTAATTCTTCTTTCACTTCTAATTCTGCATCCCCCTGTGCCAGTCCCATGTTCTCCCTCCAGTCTCCCCTGCCCCGCCTTCTTCACGGCCCAGACACAAACACCAAATTTCAGCACCTTTGATAAGAGAGAGCAAACTGGAAAGGGGAAATAATTACAATTAATTGTCATCAATTATATTCAAAGGTCACCAAATTACCCACAGACATGGAAGCTGCCCTTTAGCCAAAGAGATCTGCTGCTATTTTCTACAAGATTAAGTGTTATTCATATACATACATATACCCATAACCCCTCAAACAGCCAGCCGTTGTTTGAAAAGCCAGGACTGGGGGTTGTTTCAAGCTCTTAGGGTCTAGCACCAAGGTTTGTTTTAACACTTCAGTCAGGGGATCTTTAGATCCTAAAGACAGTAAGTAAAATATTTATTAAGAAGAATATCTATTTTTAACTAAGGATGATTTCAGTTCTATTATTTATGGGTCTGCAGTGCACAGACTCCAGCGCTCATCTGCTTGCAGTAAGTGTGAATCAGAGCGCTTGAGTTGGGGAACGAGAATCCAGGTTCTTTGCCCTGTCCTGCCGCTCCCAACACACAGAGATGTGCGCACACAGGCTACCATGCTACAGTTCAGAAAGAGCAGCAATGGCATTAAACCTATCCTCAGCTTAATAGAGCACCCTTCAGCCTGCCTGCCAAAGGACCATAGAATAAATAGTTATGCTGAAGCTCCTGCTTCTAAGCAGGTTACATGCTACACCCGGAGGCCACCAGCAGTATCTTGGAGGAACAGAAAGAGGAGGACTAGCTAGAGGGGCGAAAGAGGGCAGGAGGGTCAAGCCCGGAGGGGACGAAGGCAGGGGGTGGGGAGGCACTTGTCTAAACAGCTACGGGTACTATGTCTCATTCCAGCTCAGTTTGCCTGCAGAGATGGGGATGCACACACGTGTGTCATGCACACACCCTCCTACACACATACATGCATGGGTGCACTCCTACGCAGTCCAGAGGCACCCAATTTCTCCACCATCTCTGCAGAGCTGCCACCTTCAATGCCACTCTGGCAGTCTAATGGGACAAAAAGAAAGGCAAAAGTGGCCCATAGGGAACACCATGCCACTGGCACGAGGTAGCTCCAGACGTGGCCGAGCCAGCCTGGCAGAAGGGCTGCTCCAGGGAGTGGAGGGGACATACCAAGGGAGGTGGGTGGCCCAGGCAAGAGCATTCCAGCTATTCAGGACTGCTCACAGCCTTTGTGAATCCTCTAATTTACTGCTACTGCTGGGCAGACACCCAGAAATGCTGGGAATGCAAGAAACACAAAGGGGGGGGGCAGGCTCCAGCTGCCCCTTTTATTCCCCCCAGGATCGGGGCACTTTGATAGATGGAGGTGGTGACACAAGGTGCACGGAGGCAAAGACTCAGGGCCCCAGTGTTCAGCGCACAGAATGACACCAGCTGGCAGCAAGCTGCCGAGACAGGTGGATGCCAGCTGCACCTTTCACACCTGCTCCTTCCACAGACTCCTTGAAGCTTTGGGCTGGGAGGGACTAAGGGCCACCTAATCCAGCCCCTATTCCTGAGCCATCCCAAGCAAGCGCCTACCCAGCCCTTGTCTGAAAACCTCAACTTCCCCGGGCAGCTGGTTCCACTGTCCTTGTCCTCTGCAGTTGTTTTTCTGAGATTTAATCCAAATCTGCTTTGCTGCACTTTAAACCTATTGCCTCTAGGCCGGCCCTCTGCAACAGGGGAAAACAGTTGTTCTTTAGGGCAAGCTGAAATAACGGTCACAAGCTGGCAGAGGGTAAATTCAGGCTAGACATCAGGAGGCGCTACTTCACGGTCAGGGCAGCTAGGATCTGGAACCAACTTCCAAGTGAAGTGGTGCTGGCTCCTACCCTGGGGGTCTTTAAGACAAGGCTTGACAATCACCTTGCCGGGGTCATTTGACCCCACTACTCTTTCCTGCCATGGCAGGGGTCGGACTCGATGATCTGCTCAGGTCCCTTCCGACCCGACCAACTATGAAACTATGAAGCTTTCACATGTTTGAAACAACTCTCACTTCCCCCACTTCATCCCCTTTCCTCCAAACAAAGCACGTGCCATTCTGCCATCCTTCCCTGTCATGATGCATGTTCCAGGCCCTTGTCTTTGCAAGCAACAAAGTCCCTCCAGTCTCTCCACATCTTTCGTAAAATGAGAAGCCCACAACTGCGCCCAATCCTTCAGCTGAGGCCTAACTGATGCCAAGCAGAGTGGTGCTATCACTGCAAGGTTTCTGTCAAGGCAACCCAAAAGTGTATTTGCTTTTTTTGGAGGCAGCATCACAGACTTGTGTTGTGATCCATTGCAACCCCAGATCCCTCAGCAGAGCTATTGCTTGGACCAGTCATCCCCCATTGCATATGGGCACATTTAGCATTTTTCCCCAGCTGCAGCAGCTCACATTTGTCTCTGCTGAAATTCATATTGTGGTCCAGTGCCCCATTCTCCAATGTTGAATCCTGCTCCTATTCCCTTCTGGTTCTGTGTCAGTAAATGAGGAACTGGAGATAGAAACCATACGAATGAGAGAAATGAGCTCAACAGAGTTTGAACTCAGGGCTGCAGGCTTATAGGACCAGTGCTTTAACCCCTGAGCTCTTGGAGACAGCTAGAGGCATTAGCACTTAAAATCTCCCGCAGGTTACAATGGTCGTCTCAGATTCAGATCAAACGTGGACATCAGTGGAATGAGATGAGGAAGAAGGAAACTGGCTGCACAGCAGAGATGCTCCATGGAGGAGAAGCCATGTGCAGATGGGGAGGATCCTGATGCCTCAGAGGATTTCAATCTCCCCTTAAGGAACCAGCAAGAGGGGTGAGGAGAGAGAGGCAGGGAAATGCAGACAGGTGTAGGGCTGGAAATCTGAGAACGTGTGCGCTTCAGCTACTGGGGCCCTGCCGCCCCTCAGCTGTGAAAGGGGTAACAGGGAGGAAACCCGCACCCTAGAAGTATGCCTTAGGGACAAGGGAAAGCAGTTCTGCAGCCTGCTCACCCTAAGCAAAGCATAAAATCCAGGGATCTATCATACTGAGACATACAGACAACTGCCTGGTGTGCAGCAGGAAACGATCCAGAGGAAGCTGAAAGAGCAAGATAAACAGTAGGTCAAAACCTTTCAGTGCCCCCTTTTTTAATAACAGAAAGATGCAGTTGGGAGAGGTCTTTCAGCCAGAGCGAGCATGCTGTCGCAGTGGGCTGGAGGGGCCACGTAGGCACCAGGACACCCAGGTTCTGTTCCTGACTCTGCTTCTGCTTTAGTGATGAAAAAGCAAATCCCTTAATGAATCCATAGAGATGTTGCAAAACTTAGTCGATTAATGTGCCTTGAGGACCTAGGATGGCAGGGGGCAGAGAAATTAAGAGGCAGCTGTGGATAGTTAAACAGCTGCTGCATTTCATTCGAGAGGTGGCTGCACGTTGCTGACAGATGTAAAGATTCAGATGTGCTTGTAGACACAGAGGAGACTCACTTAAATGACCGCTCCAGAGACTGACAAAAATTGGCTGCTTAATGGAGGTGGTTCTCATAAAGCCTGAGTGTAGCTGTGCTCAATACATCCATGCACAGGATGTATTAGAGAGCTGGTAGAACAGTTTGTAGTTATCAAACCACTTTCCCATCCATCTCAATGAAAGGCATTATATAAATGCAAGACCATTCATTACCATTATCTCCCTGAGCCTCTCCACAACACTTGATAATTTGCTTTTACCATTAAAAAACAACATAGCCTTCACCCTCGCAGTCATTTGCTAGCGCTTTCCTTTCTGAGGGCAGAAATGTTTCCTTAAACATTTTGTAGGTGCTATAGATCAGTATCAGCTCTGACTCAGTACCAAAACAGTCCCTAATACATTGGAAATGGAAGTCAGTGAACTCTGGTAGCTCCTTCAGAGCCTGTCAAAAGCATTCAAACCAAATGCCCTATTTTCTGGCGTGTCTTTTTGCTGTTGCCATGTTAAGTGCACCTCGCCTATGAGGGCAGATTGGACTTGATGTTCTGCTCATTGAGGACTGAGCTGCCTAATAAGAAAAGGTAATTTGGCATTTATAGAGCAGTGCTGGGACCACTCAGGAAGCTGGACGTTATTTGGAAGCGCTCAGCACAATGCGGAGCATGCTTCTGAGCCAGAACCAGTGACAAGTCGGGCATTATAATCTGCAATAAATAAAAAGGGCAAACTCCACCATAACAGGGGGGTGCCATAATGCCCTGCCCTGTGGTCACCTCAGTCCTGCCTGGCTCTTGCCCTCACCTCCCAGGGTCCCACCCTGGTTCCTCACCTGCCACATCTTGCTGATAACTTGATGAGGGGAGGCTGCCCTCAGAGGTTGGTGAGCCTAAGGTGCTCTGTCTCTGTACATTAAGGGCTAAATGTATGGCCTCCTTCCACCCCTACAGCCATGCCCATGTCTTGCAGATGTTACTACCTCAAAGCTCTTGGCTTTAGCCTCCCCGTTCCTCTGGCTGCAGACCTCCAGCCCTGACCCACCGACTCAGGCCCAGCTCTCTTGGCATCTTGCCCTGGGCCATTGTCTGTCATGCTCTAGGCCAGCCCTTAGGGTGCCTGATCCCAGGCTGGTCTGCTCTCAGCCCTCTGGTCCTTGCCCCCAAACTGGGCTGCTTACCTCTCCAGCCCCTAGTCCTCTGGACCTTGCCCCCGAGCCAGTGCGTTTAATGCCAAGTGCCCTACCAGGCACCCTTCCATGGCCTCCAGACCTCCCCCTAGCCACAACTTGGCCCCCGATAGGCAGCACCAGCGATTCCTCACTAGCCCACTGACAGTGGAAGCAAGAGGTGGCTTGTTCCATTTGCCAAGGGAAGGCTACGAGTGCTCGTGTGGGGACTTGGCACAAAGCAGCCAGTGCTTTATCAAGTCACTCCCTAGCTTATGTCACAACTTCTTGGGATAGATAAGCCCAAAGTCACAAGAGCATGAAACAGAGTCAGGCCCACAGAGCAGATATTGAAAACATCATTACTATGCACATGGAGAAGGTGAACAGCGGTTTTCATGGGTCTGGGGGAGAGCAAAGCGCTGTAACCAACAGCAAACCGCACCTGCTGCAGCAATGCTTTTAAGTACAGGCTCACACCGCCTCTGCTCAGCTGCACGTGCTCAGCTGTGCACCGTGCACAACATACCACACACGTGCGGCCCTTCCGCCAGGTGCTGTTGGCAGGTCCCAGGACCTAGGAGTTCTTATGGAAAAAAGAAAATCTTAAGCAGAACTTGAGAAACAAAATCCAGAAAACTGAGACACTAAATGTTGTCACCTGGGCGCATGGAGCAGGGCAGAGAGAGAGAAATACCCACTGGAGAAAGCCCGATTAATACACCAGCTTGAGTTGAGACTCCTACCCTCAACCTGCCTGGACAATAGGCTTAACCCAAATCCTCCTCTCAGAGACCTGTGTGGCTAATAAGGCAGAGAGGTGCTTCCCTCCTCTGTCAGATCCAGCTCGCAGCTCACCGTCCAGGTTCGGAAGAGCTCAAATTCTGGCCGGTCCCTAAGGTGCTCCTGTCTCAATGGACCGCGGGGAGGGTGCCGGGTGGGGAAGTCCTCACCAGAGTCCTGCCCTCCGGCGCTGCTGCCCGCAGCCACCCCACTCCCCGTGAAGCTGCCCCGCTGTGGCCCCCTCTGTCCCTGCAGCACCTCAGCTTGTTAGAGAGATTCAATAATGTGCAAAGCCCTGTCCTCATCATTTTTTAATTTAAAAAAATATATATTTATATATATATATATATATATATATAGAGAGAGAGAGAGAGAGAGAGAGAGAGAGAGAGAGAGAGAGAG
>NW_017728991.1:783504-791773 GCF_001723915.1 Gavialis gangeticus | reverse complement strand
AGTTATATATATACAGCATCTAGCATAAGCTTTCCTTCACACACTTTAAACCACATTAAAGCCCACGCACCCATCACAATATACGCATCCACTCCCCTGCACTCCCGCTTACCCATCCGCAGTCCTTTCCCCAACCCAATTGCAATCTCTTCGTCCTAGCCCTGATTTGGGGTTTACAGTCTCATTCCCCTCTCCAAAATGCCCTTGTTCTTGGAAACTGTTTTTGCTTGCTTTGGGGTCCTCTATCCACCCCTTAAGACCACATGGAGATGAGGGTGACCCCCCACCCCAGGCTCTCCTGATGCCTTCCCCTAGCCTAGTCACTCCCCAGCAGGGATTACTGCCAGTATCTCATCCCACCCTCCACACTGAGCTGCGTTTCGCCCAAAATGATGCAAACTATCACAGGCCTGGCTTGCAAATGAAGCCCGGCTCCCCGGCCCTCTCCCTACCCTCCCCAGCAGACCCTGAGCAGAGCAGGCCAACCCCAGATCCCGGCAATCTCGAGCTCCTCGTAACTGCTTTTCTCCCCCTGGTCATTGACAGATGAGAGCAGTGAGTTTCCTTACTCCCCAAAAGCTCCAAGCCTTGGGGTTTGCCCACCTACCTACTCCCTTCCTGACCTACACCTTCCCTTATGCTTCCCCTTTCCCCCACGTCAAACCCATCCGACAACTGCACCCCGTCCTGGACAGCCCATGCAGCCTCACCTTCCTCCCCCCGTGGTATTAATGTGGCAGAGACAGTGAGCGAGCGAGCGAGTGTTCAGAGACAACAGATAGTTGTGGAAAGGCCCTCGTGTCCACTGCTCAATCACTGGCTTGTGGGGCCTCCTTTCCCCATTCCCCATCTTCCATGTCTTTGGGCTGCTCACTGGGACAGGGACCGAAGTCCCAAGTCTATAAGGAATTCTGTACTCCTTCTGAGGCAGACCTGTTGGCAGGACCCCTGGAAGGATCAAATGAGCCTAAGGGGTGTAGGTGCCAGAACCCCCCCTAGATGTCACTGGGATTTTAAAAACTCAGCCCAACACTATATTTTTTGTCAACAAAGAGTCCCAAAGGCTGGGGCTGCGATATGATTATCAGCCGTATCCTCTGGACGGGTGCAGCACTCAGCAATGAAAGGCAGGGGAAGCCACCGTGGTCCAGTAACCTCTGAAAGTCCAGCCCGCGTCCATCCATCTGGCCATTCACCCATTTCCATACTTTGTTTCTCCACTGACCTTCCTGGGAGCTGGAACAGCCCAGCAAGAGGAGGAGGGAATAGCTTTTGGCATTGAGGAAGCTGGATACGGGCTCCCGTACCTTCCAAATGCATTTCTAGTAATGGTACATGTGAAAAAGCACTGGGCTGCTCCCTCAATTAAAAAGCCATTTTGAAAACCCTGTGCTTTCTGTTTCATTAGAAATGTTTATGCTGTTTTGCAGCAGTTGAGGGCTCCTTTGGTGCTGGGGGAGGCAGGCAGGGGCTGCGTGCGGAGAGCACTGTGGCTTTTGCAGATGGCTAAAGCAAGCTCGGAGCCTGCAGTTACACCTAAAGCACCTACTTCTTGCTACAGAGAGGCTTCGACCTCCCCTTGTGAGCAGGAAAGCTTATTGCAACTCTTTCTCCCCTTCATTTTTATAGCACTGAAGGCACCAGCAGGGCTTGTGGGAGGGCCTGAAGAGAGAGGATGAGAGGCAAACAGTATGAAAGCCTGAGTGCCAGGTCTGGAAGGGACCCCTCCAGCCCCTGTGAGTGAGCAGAGCAGGGCAGCTTGTAATGCCTCCATCCTGCGCGGGTGGGTAAAGCTGGAGGTCCCCACGGAGGAGCTGCTGTGACCTAGCATCTTTCCCAGTGCCAACCTCACCCCCCCCCGGGAAGGCCTGGAAGCCCCCACAGGGATGATGCGGTGGGGAGGGTGGCTGCGGGGGGCTGATCTGTGCACCTGTGCCAGGAGAACAGGGGTGGATCAGCCTCTGTAAATCAGCTCTGAACCTGAGAGGAGCTGTGGGCTGCTCCAAACCTGCCTTCGCTCCAATTTGCCAATTCCCAGCATGCACGGGAAGCACGGCAAATCTGCCTTCGCCAAACAAGACACTGGGCCTTATGCCACTCGGTCCCAGTGCTGGATGCTGACTTCAAACCTGTGCAGCTCTGCTGCCTGGGTTTAAGATGCTCCCGATTGAGGTCTGTGTCAGGGAGTGGAGAAGCCGAGCACTCCCCACACAGGGACCCTGAGCACTCGCCCCCAGGGCCTGACCTGCTTGGCCTGCACGGGTAGGGAGCAGCTTCCAGCCCTCACTTGGGAGCACATGCAGCAGCATCCTTCTTCTCTGGCACAGCCCAGGCTCTCCTGCTCTCCTAGGCTGGCACTTGGGGTTTCAATAGCTGTGGTAGGAGGAGTGCAGCTGGCACTCCTTGCAGACACAGCTGGCTGCAGAGGATGGTCACACAGGGATCCTGTGCTAATCCAGGAGTGACAGAAGCACCTGTGGCAGCTGGCAGCGATGAAGCAGGGCAACAACACTGCCTGAGCCCCTACCATCTCCCTGGCACCTTCTGGTCCACCCAGCTCCTTACCCACAGGGCATCAACATGGTGTCTAAGCCCCCTGCTGCACCTCTCCCTGCAATTTTGGCCGAGGCAGGATCCATCCTCGGGAACCGGGAAGGATATCTCTGCTATACTTTTAAGGGAATGCTGCAGTTTTAAACCACAAATTAAATTTTTAATGAAACTTCATAACTGTGGTACCCAAATGTAATGTAATATTGATAGGAGCTGTGCATCCAGCGAGCGGGAGACTGCCCCAGAAAGCTTTTTAGAATGTTATGCAATATGTAGCTAAATTAATTATTTGTAATGAAAGGATCCATGTCCCTATAGCATCCCCGAGCCCTAGCTACTATAAAGCATCCTTTTTTCATTCTCCCTGGCTGTAAATGTCAGGCACTGAGAAGGAACCTGACTTGTGAGATGGGAACCATGAGAGAAAGGGAAAGAAAGAAGGGGACAGACTGCAAGAGAGAGAGAGAGAGAGATCTGCAAAGAGGGAGAGCGCGCAAGACTGCAGCAAAATGCAGCAAATTTCAGAACTCCAGCCTGAAATGTTTGCCGGCTGCCTTCCCTACTGCCGCCTTAAATGCAGAGATTGCCTTTATTAGCCATCAAACTGTATCAGCTTTCAGGCCAGCCTAACAATGCATGTGGATTTTAGACAATACAAAATAACTCTGCTTTACACAGAAGCCACCTTGTAAAGGGAGCCGGGAAGCAGCTCTCCAATTACTGGGCTCATTCAGTGCTCTGCCTACCCAAAGCCAAGGCTTTGCAAAACGGACCTGGCTCTGTTTGTGGGACAGGTAGTGAGAGGTACAGGTGATGTTACCTGGTGTTTCCCCCAGCAGGCTCTGCTGTAGGGCGAGCCCTGGTCTGACAACACCCAGCTGGCAGCCTGTTTTCATGACCCGGCATAAGCATGTACAGTCAAGAGGGCAGAGAAGTGGGGGTCAGGGATCCCAGCTCCCTCTCGAGGCATTAACAACAGCACCAGTGCAATCTGCAGCTCAGTTAATTACCAGTCAAATCCCCCTTGATAGACAGGCAAGAGGGGCTGGGATTTCTCACTAATTGAAGCCTCCCCATTATCATTTCCCATCGCCAAGCTCCCTGTGCCCCATAATGGATTGCCCTGTCCCCACTGCAGGGAGGAGAATTAGATGTGAAAGGAACACGACCCCAGAGGAAGGCGCTTTGTGTACAACAGGCTTCCTGAGCAAGAGAGACAACTTTGGCTCACTGCTCCCTGGGGCCCCAGCTTGCAGGATTAAAGAGATTTGTACACTTGCTAAAAAATCCTTTTCATATTTGTAATTCTGTTGTTCCCGCACAAAGGTTAGCGTTGGACAGATTGAATATTTACACGCTACCACTCCATCGGCTGGCTGGGGCTGCACTGGGGATGTCAGGACTATGAAGCAGCTGAAATATATCCTCCATCCCCCCCAGCACCAGCACACAAATACTGATTCTGGATGCACCAAATCACCTTGATGGGTCCTGGGTGGCTATGCCTGGCTCTCCCCAAGCTACACAGAGAAGTCAGCCAGTCAGGGAGCCTTCTGGAGGCGGGGAGGGAAGGGTTAAAAAGAGGTGGCACACTTCCCATACACCTCCAAAATCCACAAAAGCAATAACAGAGCCTGATACAGGAGGCAGCTGTTATGAGAAAGCTCAATTTGACTTCCTAATTCCCAGCTCATTGAGTTGGGAGAAAAAGGGGGCTTGTTTTGTTTATCGATTAGAGTTCAGGGCTTGCTTTTTTCCCCCCATCGAGGTATTTATATAGCAGTTGTCATCGGAGCAGCAGAGTGCCTGTTTTATTACACCTGTCACCTTGTTCTCGTCACAGCATAATGTCCTGTGCAGTGCAAGACAAACCATTTCTAGTTAAATCAGTTCATTGACACCACCAGCTTCCCCAGTCATATGTAGGGGGGTGGCCAGATGCTGCTCTGCTTTCCCCATTTTACACCTGCTGTTGTGCTGTTGACTTCAGTGGCATTACTCTGGGTTCCTACCAATGCGAGGGGCAGGGAGATCAGGCCTCGGCGCTTCTCAGCCCTTCTCATCGCCGCCTCCATCTCAGAAACAGCCCGAGGGAAGTGAAAAGGGAATTCAGGCTGCCTGGTAAAAGATGAGCCATGTTCTCTGGCCCCACAGTCCCTTCCCTATGCGTTTGCACTCAGGCGGTGCACAGCAGCGAGGCTGAAGGGGCGAGAAGGATATCAGGTGGGAGAGAAGCCGAGTGCAAGACCCAGGCCTTTCACTGAGCAGGAGTCCCAGGACATGGGGTCTGGGGGCAAGATTCCCATTGACTTTAATGGGATCAGGTCCCCTGCAAAGGAACGCATCAGCCAAAAAGACAGAAGTACAAAGAGGAGAGGCCAGTGTGAGTTGAACTAACACTTATGGTGAGGGCAGAGCCCAGCCCATCCACCTTTAGGGACTATAATTGACACTGAACTGCAGGACTAGAGGAGAGGTGCCCAGCGCGGCATGGACAGGAGCAGCACTGGGAGGCAGCGGGGAGATGTGGCAGCAATAGTGCCAGCAGGGCAAACACTGGGAAGTTCTGACATCCTCATCAGACATACCTGTGCCCTGGAGACTGGTGCTGGCTGCAGTGGTCCATACACTAGTGACCATGCCCTCTCCCCAAAGCTGTAAGGCACTGCGAATAAACCACTGCACAGAAGGTAGCACCTTCTTGCCACTTGTGCATGCAACAAACGGTCAGGTCTTTGTGCTTAGTCCTTCTACCCCATTTAATCTGGAACCTGTTGGATATGGCTGAGTTAGGAGGAAAGCCTGGAGGAAGAGGAGAATGATTTGGGGGAGGGAACCAGACTGGCTGAGGACATGCGGTGTTAAACAAGCACTTGCCTCAGAAGCTCCGTGGGAGTGATTCACCCTGACACATGTACGCACTCGACTGTGAGCTGAACTGTATGAAGCACCTCCTTGGTACTCCAGCTGCAGGAGAGAGCAAACAAACTTCCAGAGAGTTGCAAGGGGAAAGGGCTATGAAGGTGTCAGACTCTTTCTCTGCAGACACCGTCCTAGCGAAAAAGTTTTTCCTAATATCCAACCTAAATCCCCCTTGCTGCAACTTGAGCCCATTGCCCCTTGTTTTGTCATCTGCCCAGCTCCACAGAAACTTGTGATGAGCTTTGTTTCCCCCATGCAACCAAATGCCCACTGGCTACTCCAGGATCTGGTGTCTTGTAGGCCCCCAGTACAACATGCTCATGTGTGCTGTATGCCTGACCAACCCAGGTGCCCAGAGCTGTACAGCAGCTTTATTACAGCTTCGGGGTACACAAGAGACTGAATCTTAGGATCACATCAATCACACGAGGCCCTTGTGTCCTTTGCTAGTGCAACCCTTAGTCCCTTCCCAGGCATCACTCCTTGGAAGTCAACCTCTCACCAGGCCAGACTGTGGGCCCAAGTGCCTGAAGATCTGATGTGTGACGTGGCTTCATGCATGTCAGGTGGGGCTCTGGGAAAAAGGCAAGTCCCAGGCCATCAGCGATCAGTCCTGCCAAGCTTCCCCTTCCCAGGGCTGGACTTGTAGGGAGACGCAGCCTGTGCGAGTTGACCCAAAGGGCATCGGAGCCAGACAGAAGAAACATCAGTACTGCGGTTTCCTCGCCATAAGGACAGAGTCATTAAAAGATTCACCTTCTGGGTGGGCACAAGGAAGAGGCAGGCACCCAAGCCTTTATTTGGATACTTCCATAAGCACATGAAACCACCATGGTGGGTGCAACAACTCTTGTTGTCCTGCCTAATCTTCTATGCTCACCAGCTGGCACAGCCCTCGGCGGCTGACAGAGTTACTCTGGAGACAGGAAACAAATTCATAGCACTTCCTTCCCAGAACAGACCGAGCGCACACAAGACAAGGAAGCACAGGGCACCTTGCCAAGCCGCCTTCCCTGCACTCAGAGCCTCCTGATGTGCTTCCAGGCTGCTCGCTCACTGCATGAGACCTCTGGAAGGCAGCGGATACCGGACGGCAGCCCGTGGACTGATGGTGGGGATGATGCTAACACAAAGATTTGTCTCAGGTGCAGCCTAGAGAGCTGGAGTTACAGGAATCCCAGGCTGCGGCCAGGAGGCATTTGTGCAAAGGGTTTCCATTAGAGGGGAAACACAGCAGGGAGGGAGAGAAAAGGTGCATCCTTGGCTGGCAGGGCTTGAATAGGAGCCAGCCTTGGCTCAAGTGCTGAAAATAAAAGGCAGCAATTTCCCTGGCCACCAAATCTTCCCACCAAGGACTTCAATTTTCCTCTGTCCTTTTGCTCCTCTATTCCAGTAACAGGGCTCTCTCCTCCCCGCCGCCAAGGTGCATGATGCCAGCATGCGGGTGCTTTACTCAGGGGTGGATCCAGGTCGGGGGGCACTGGTGCAATCAAACCCCGCTACACTTCGATTCCTGCTCCACCCAAAGTTTAAAATCAACTGCCTGGCAAAGGCAACAGTATTTCTAGCCAGGCAGCGCTGAGGGAGTCCATTGACTTCCTGGCTCACTGTCATCTACCTGGTCCCTTCGAAATGCCTCATTGCACGGGTGTTGCAGACCTCTCCTCTCTTTAATGGCCTTGATGCTCCACCATCCGGCTAGCCTTTGCTCTGCCCTTCTGCTGCCTCTTCGCTGCTCCTGGTGAAGAAGTCCCTATTCCACAGCCCTGCAGACGGGTTTTCACTCATTCCCATGAAGTGCTGTCTGTTTTCACTTCCATCTTACACCGAATGATCCAGGCCTAGACCCCTAGCCTATTAGTCAAGCTTCTAGTTTATTTTTAATTGGAGAGAAAAAAAGGGTGCTGTTTTATATGTGATGATGCAGCGGTTAGCTGCACTGCCCTTTGCAAAATCCTAGATCTGTGCATGGCTTTACTGCAAAAAACACAAGGCCGGATGGCTGGGCCTGGAGCAACTGGGGTGGGGAGAGGGGGCACATTGACTTCAGCAGGAGGAATGGCAGAACCAGGAGCCCCCACCCGGCTTCCTAGGCTTGCCCCGTGCTGTCTCCTCAGGGGCGTAGGACCAGCCCCGCCTGGCACCGGTGGGCTTGCTCCCCCCAGGGCTGCCTCCTGCCTGCCAGGAGCCCTGTGTGGAGGCAGGGGGAAGGGCAGCGAGCCCCAGGCCTGTTTGTCCCACAGCTGTACGAGGGGAGGGGAGGGGAGGGGAGGGGAGGCTCGGGCATTCGGGCCGTGGCTTCCGTCACCCCCCGCGGTCCCTGGCTCCCAGCTCAAGGGCTGCCCCTGTGGGGAGGTTGAGCTGTGCCAGGGCAGGTGCCTGGGGGGGCTTTCGGGGCTGCCAGGTGTGAGGAGCCGCCACCACCCAAGTGGAGAGAGCAGGGGAGAGCGCTGCTAAGCGTGCACGCATGTATGTGTGCATTGGTGTGTATATGCATGTGTACGTGTGTCTGTGTGTGCTCGTGCATAGGTGTTCATGTATGTGTGTGCGTGCGTGCGTCCGTGTGTGTATGCCTGTGAGCATGTGTGGAGATGCGTGCGTGAGTGCGTGTGTGTGCATGTTGCGCACGCGGGCTGTGGGGCACGCCCGGAGCCGAGCGCCCCGGCTCGGCGCTGCCCGGTCCCCGGCCGGACGCGGCTGCGGTTCTCCCCGCACCAGCCCCCCGGGCCCTGGCTCCCCCCGCGCACACGCACACGCACACGCACACGCACACGCGGCCTCGAGTTCCCCACGG
>NW_017728991.1:778017-778504 GCF_001723915.1 Gavialis gangeticus | reverse complement strand
GCGGCCTCGAGTTCCCCACGGGTTGCACACGGCCGGCTCCCGCGTCATGCACGCACCGGCGCACAGGCACACGCGCGCACCCCCACTCGCCGCGTGTCTGGGGAGCAGGAGCGTGCGGGGCCGGGAGAGGATGCCTGTGGGGGGGAGCCCTGCTTCGCTACCCTTCCCCCCCGACACACACACACACACACACGCGCGTGCACACAACAGGCTCCCCTTCTTCTTTCTGCTTCACTCGCTCACTGCACCGCCGTGCTCCTCTCCCCGTGCCCGCACGCGCGCGCACACACACACACACACACACTAGGGGTCGTTGCACGCCGCTGGCCCCCTGCACACCGCACACCACAGGTTCCTCTTGCTCCCCTCGCGCAGCCCCCGTCACGGCTCGCCGCTGGCCCCCCTGCACACTGCGCGCACACCCTGGACACCACGGGTCCCCCGGCTGCCCCTCTTGCACACGCGTGCCCTGCCCGCCGCGGGGCCG
>NW_017728991.1:777064-777333 GCF_001723915.1 Gavialis gangeticus | reverse complement strand
GCTGCAGCTGCGGGAGAGCGTGCTGCAGCAGAAGGAGACCATCCTCAACCAGAAGGAGACCATCCGCGAGCTGACGGCCAAGCTGGGCCGCTGCGAGAGCCAGAGCCTGCTGGACGCGCTGCCCAACGAGGCCAAGGCGGGCGGGCGCAAGCCGGGCGGCCTCCCCAAGAACACCATGGGCGACCTGTCCCGCGCCCCCGCCGCCGAGACCCTGCACCAGCTCGGCCAGACCCTGCAGGCGCTCAAGGCGCGGCTGGAGAGCCTGGAGG
>NW_017728991.1:774682-775207 GCF_001723915.1 Gavialis gangeticus | reverse complement strand
GGGCCGCGTCCCCGCGTGTCCCGCGGCCGCCGGGAGCTGTCCCTTCAGCACCCCTTCTCCGCCCCGACCGCTTTAAACCAAGGAGAAAGTGGATGGCTGCCCCGCCGGACGTCCCCTCTTGCACTGAATAATACATGCCTCTCTCAGGTAATGTCCTTTTATAACACAGCGGTGATCCGTGTCGGCCGGCCGGCGGCCCCGCGGCAGCGCCTGCTCCGCCCGGCCCCGCTCCTGCCCGCCGGCTCCCACGAGCCTGGACGGCGCCTGGAAAGTTTAGCTACCCTTTAAACAAACTCTCAAGCCTTTCAAGCTTTTGATAACGCACTATGTGATGATGATGATGATTTCTCTTACTGTAAAAGGAAGTTTGCTACCAAGAAAAAGGTATTTTTATGAAGCAGAAGAAGTAAGAAAGCGTATAAGAGGCACTGATGCTCCCTGAAAGATACTTTAAAATATTCTAAGGGTGAGGGGAAGCGGTAGAAAGAAACCTATTTTGAAATAATAGACACATTTTTGTATGGT
>NW_017728991.1:762662-769682 GCF_001723915.1 Gavialis gangeticus | reverse complement strand
GCGCCTGCTCCGCCCGGCCCCGCTCCTGCCCGCCGGCTCCCACGAGCCTGGACGGCGCCTGGAAAGTTTAGCTACCCTTTAAACAAACTCTCAAGCCTTTCAAGCTTTTGATAACGCACTATGTGATGATGATGATGATTTCTCTTACTGTAAAAGGAAGTTTGCTACCAAGAAAAAGGTATTTTTATGAAGCAGAAGAAGTAAGAAAGCGTATAAGAGGCACTGATGCTCCCTGAAAGATACTTTAAAATATTCTAAGGGTGAGGGGAAGCGGTAGAAAGAAACCTATTTTGAAATAATAGACACATTTTTGTATGGTTTTCTTTTTTAAAGCTCTTGGTTTGTACTGGGAGGGCGCAGCAGCCCGCCCCGACCCCCTCGGCGGCAGGCCGGCCAGGGTTGTCCCGGGGGGCGCGGGGCGGGTGGGCAGGGAGATAATTCACAGAGGCTTAGCAGAGCCCTTACGACCAACTCCGAAGATGTGGCAAATATGCAAGGTGGACGGGCATGTAATAAGCAGTTCAAGGTCGGAGCTGCTCTATCCAGCTGATCCGAGCCAGGCAGCGACAGCGCTGAGCATGTGAGCCGCGGTTTGCAAGCACAGCCCCCTCCCCCGTGCACACACGCGTGCACACGCACGCACGCGCACACACACAGCCAGGCGAGTTCCCCTGGCACCAAGCTGCGGCTCAGGGCAGCGCGTTTGACCCGTGCTCTTTTTACAACACGTTGTGAGTTCAATTTGCTAAGTTACTTATTAGGACCAGTTCGCTTCAGCCAACAGTGACTTAAGCACAATCTGCCGAGGGGGTGGGGAACAGCAACGACTCACTGGACACGTAATTAATCCGCAGTCCCAATTGTGTCTGATTTGCCAAAAAAAGAGAAGAACCCCAACAACAAACAAACCAGTGTGATACTGCTCTGATGTGTATATATTGTACAGTAGGGGAGAGAATAAATGTATCTTACTTTGTCATTATTTTGCTAACCAAAGCTGTACATTTTTCCTATGACTTGCTCTCAGTCTTCTTGGGTTTTGAATGGGTTCGACACTTCCCCACAGTCCACATCAGCAGTTTGGAAAATGCACTGTTTCTACTGGTATTCATGCTTTTTCCATTTTATTGCTCAAATTACATGAATTGTTGAGTTTATTTTTACACAATAAAGAGTGAAGAAAGACACTGGGCTCTCTCTGTCTCTCTTTATCCTGCTGTAACTGCTACCCCATCCCACTAGCCCGCGGCCAGGTTCACCGTTAGGACAGCGAGCAGCAGTCATGGGGGGAAAGGGGGGCATTTGCTGCTTCTAACGAGGGGTTTCAGCTCCGAGGACCCCTGGGAAAGAGCTCCCTTGGGTCTGGAGCCCGAGCCACAGCCAGCCGCGTGTACCGAGCACATCTATTTGCAGGTCCTATTTAACCCTTCCTGGTCCCTTCGAAAGCTTTCTTCCTCTCACCATTTCAGGTCACAATGTCACGACACAAAAGTCGCAGAAAACCTCTCTGGAGATTTCTTCATCAAGAATGAGCACCATTTGGAGCAGACCCTCCTCAGTTGCCCCTGGCCTGATCAACACGCTTGTGAGTGTGAGTGCAGTGACACACCGCAGGGGGCTGTTCCCTTCCCTGTCATTGCACCGAGCTACCAATCCCTCTGGGATGCTCCTAGCCCCTCTCACAAGCGCCTCCATAAAGCAGAAAGGACAATGAAACCCCCCTCTTCCTTCTCTGCTGGCTAAAACAGGTCTTGGTGCATTGTTCTTTAAATGCAATTCAGTTATGAATGCAAGAGTAAGAGCCACATGGCATTGCTACTGAGGCAGACGTTGGCCAGGGAGAGAGGATTTTGCAGCCAGCTCGGGTAGGCGAGAGGTTGGTCGCCGTCCGTATGGAATCTGACAGTGAGCGCGGGCAGCAAGAACATTACACATTCGGTCTGTGAAATGCCATCGGTTTGCACATTGCCAGGTTCTGTTATGGCTAGATAAATGCTACAAGTTCCCACAGCAATAATTAATTGCTTTTAACATCTGGATTCTGGAAAACCTGAAGTGTTTACGCTCCACAGCTGTGCACACATTGCACCTGTAATTCCCAGTCCAGTCCCCTCCAGCTGGGTGGGAAACCTGGACAAGCGCAAGCCCTGTACTACACTTTCTGCTCAGGCCAGGACTGGAGGGAGCCCACGCAGGCCCTGGGAGGCTGCCCTACCATGCTCGGCGGGGAGGAGGGTGGCTCTGCGGAGCAAGGCCCAGCAGCGATGCTTGCTAAAGGGGAACTCGCCAGTCCCCTGCGTGAGCAGAGCAGGGAAGATTTAAAGAAATGGGGGGAAGGGTGCAAGCACTACATCCTGACATGCCAGTGATCGCCGCTTCAAAGAGAACCGAGGCAGAGGAGGGGCGCCCAGGAGAAAATGGCAAGTCACATAGCGAGGTCTAGAGGCAAGCTCATAGTTTTAAGTCTTTGGAGTATTACTGAGCCTCCCAGCCTACTCCGTACCTGATCCAATCTAGCCAGGGCTCCGGAGAGACCACATCGACGTCCACTTTGTGGCCTTTGCTAATGACATCCCTAACTGTTTGCCTTCCATCTCCCTCATCTGCTCCTGCCTCGTGGTTGTCAGGGAAACAGCCTCCTTGGAGCCATGCTTGCATCCATCCAGTGCATGTGACCTGACCATAAAAGCCTTTTCTCCCCAGGAGA
Source organism: Gavialis gangeticus (assembly GCF_001723915.1). Classification (NCBI taxonomy): domain Eukaryota; kingdom Metazoa; phylum Chordata; order Crocodylia; family Gavialidae; genus Gavialis; species Gavialis gangeticus. The sequence goes on along the minus strand of NW_017728991.1, from coordinate 766,975 downwards.
GTTGGATACCTTGATCAGTCCTGTTCCTTTTCGAGCCGTCTCAAGTAAAAGGGGGTGTGCGTGTGTACATACCTGCGCGTGCATGTGTGTGTAGGGGTGTAGTGCCGGTGGTGGGGAGAAATGCCCGAAATGGATTTGCCGGTTTGATTTCACTGCCCACAAACCAGGGAAGCCATGCATATTCCTAGCTGCAGCATCAGTCTACATGAAGCAGTGAAGGCCTGAAGCAGGTGCAGCCAGCCATGGCTGGGAACAGCTGCAGAATCAGATCGCAAACATTTGGTACCCTTGGCAGGGAATGGGCAGCCTTAAACATCCTCCAGTGGCGAGGATGAAATGATACAGCAGCGCTGCTCTACGGTAATTTGCTGAGCCCTCCCAGGGGACAGGCAGGGAGAGCGACATGCTATTTAACCGTGACTCTTCCGGGTGATTAAAGAGGGGATGCAGATGGGCTGCCAAGGGAGCCTCATGCAGGATGCACGAATGAGCAGGGTGCAGAGGAGGCGGCAGTGAATCAGGGCTCAAGGGGCGCACGCACAGGCACCGTCTCTGGCAGACGGGTTGCTGTTCCCCACACGTGTGCTCTGCCGAGGTGGGGCCGAGCCCCGCCCCAGTCACCACGTACCCAGGAACTACAAGGATGTTTGCAAATGGAAACTTCACTTTCTTTCATAACACCTCAGTGCCAACCCCTGGCTGCTTTTTCTTGCTGCACTGCCCAGTGTCTTAGCAATGGAAGTGCTATTTTTATTTAAACAGACTTTGTAGCAGATTCTGCATTGCTCTCGGAGTCTCTGCTGCCATCCCCGGGACACGGCCTGGCTCGGATCAAATGGCAATCCCGACCGAAAGGGAAGGCCATTCCAGCACTCCAGACGGTGGGAAATAAGTGCCCCATGCCCACCCTCCGGGTCTGAAAAGACCTGTCACACAGCACTGACAGTCTCCATCGCACAGCAGTCCAACATGGGAACCAGGTACTTGTTCCACCAGCAGCTGGAAAACACCGTCATGATTAAAATGACCCAACTTTGCCACCCGTGGAATAACAAGCAGTGCCAGGGCTCAGGGTTAAAGTAGCCTGGAAGGGCCGTGCTGTGCATGGACCTGGGGCTGTAGGACGGAGATGGAGAGAGACAAGGCTGCAGCACAGGCCCAGAGAAGCTGTGGTTCTGCAAGGCAGGATGGAGGGGCATTGGCTCAGCCCCCTGGGTGACTCCCACTTGACCCCACTCGTAGTGCCCAGCTCCCAGCCGGCCGGTGGCCAGACTTGCCTCGCGCTGCACTGTCCTGGCCTTGGCTGGAGAACAGCTTTCCTGGAATAAAGCTGATTGCTCCAGCCGGCTGCAGGGGCCCTCAGATAATACATCTGCTAGGCCCAGGGCTGCAAAGCCAGGGGGGATGAGACTGGGGAAGAGGGAGCTGCCTGCCCTTCCTAGACCTGTGCCGAGGTCCTTTGCCCAGGTCCAGACTGGGACGGGGGAGGAGGAAATGTCTGTCTCGCTCCATGGAGAAAACGAATGCAGAGCATAGGTAGGCTTTATGCAAATCTGCATGCAAATCAGGCTAGGAAGGCTTCGGCAGGACTACAGCTGCTACTGTCGGTGGGAAGTAATGAGCACCAGAGAAACTGCTCAGCAGGGACTTCTGCAATGAGATCTGCCGGAGGAAAACCCGTAAAAGACCTCCCAGCTGTCAGCAAACAGGCGCTAGCTCAAATCCCCCCGGCTTCGGGAGGCCGGGAAGAGGAATCTGATGAGGCCGGTGGGCTGCGGCTCAGCCCCTGCACTTGCTGCGTTCAACGCACTACCTGTGCCGGAGCAACAGCCAGTGGCATCCCGGGCATCCGGCTCCTTCGCCCTGCCATGAGGGTTTCCCCGCTTCCAGCCCCTGTCCCCGTTCAATGGTTACATCAAAGCCACCTGGGCCACGAAATGGGCTAAGCCATTGAGTTGGATGCAATGAGAGCCCAGGGGTGGGTCTCAGCTTCTCCGTGCCCCTCGCCTTGCACTTTCATGCCCAGACCCCCTCAGCACCGGGGCGGTTCAGACTTCCTGCACCCCGAGGGAGCCGGGCCGAGACGGTGGGTGTGCACAGCTCCCCATGAACACCCCTGGGCTGCACAGCTGCTGCCGCAGCCCCGGGCTCCTCTGCTGCCCACGTGGCCAGCAGGCACTGCTGCATCAGAGGTGCCCAGCTCGGGTGTTTGCTGCCAGAGGGCTGGGGCCAGAGGAAACTTCACCTGGCTCAGGGATGGAGATGCCCAAAGAGAAAGGATAGATCTCAAGCCTGGCAGCTTTCTGGGCAGCCCTGCTCCTTTGCCCTCCCCACAGCCTGTGCCCCACACGTGCCTTCAGAGGCAGGCCCTGCATGGGGCACCGAGACCAGGCCTGCCCCAGTGTCCAGAGGCAGCCACCTCCCACGGCAGCACCAGACAGGTGGAGGGAAGCCCCCTCCAGCGGAGACGGCTGCATCCCTGAGGCTCATCGATAGGGGAAGAGGAGCACCAGCCCCTCTCTTGGCCCAGCCCCGAGGAAGCACAGCTCCAGGCTAAAGCCTTTTCGATGGTGTAGCTGAACCTGCCCAGGCAAAGACCCGCTCCAAGAGGGACACAAACAAGAGGGGATGCTGCCCTTGCCAGCTCTGATGACATTAAATCCAGGAGCCGTTTAAAGCGACAGAGCAGATGGAGGTCCAGGGCTGAGCAAGGACAGGATCTGGACTTGTGGGGGGATGCTGAGGGGGGCGAGAGGAGTGTCCTTAAAGGCAGGATGCAGCTGGGATTTGTCACCCTGATCCGACTTCTTGTTGGCAACTTGCATGGAAAAAACACAGAGCAGACGTGCCCCCTAAGGTTGCTTCTATTGATAGATCCAGTGAGCCGGGAGGGGAGAGAAACGTTATTAGTCACGTTTTATTTGCAAGGTCTCCCACGGCAGGAGGACTGGGCCAGTCCCACTCCCCTGAGCTGCAGCCCGGGGTCCTGTTCACCACCAAGCAGGCAGGACCCAGAAGGTCAAGGTCCAGCACACGCGTGTGCACAAAGGTCAACTTGCCCCAGTACTGGCCTCTGCCAATGCCCCACAGCGTTGCCCTGCGCCTGGCACGCAAGGCCGGTGCAGCTCCACTGACCCGTGCAATGCGTCGCTTGCTGCAAGCCTGGCCACGCTCGGAGCACACGGCAAGACGGGAGCCGTGTTAAACAGAGTCCGCAGCCGGGACAGAGACAAGCCGATTCCCGTGGGCAGCGATGGGCGAGACCGGACCTGCTCTGGCTGCCTGCCACGCAGGATGGCAGGTGCGCTGGCAGTGCGCATGCGCCGGCAATGCTTTGCCTTTTGTCTGGCTGGGGTGAGCCACAGCAAGGGGAGTTAAATGCCCTTTCCCCATGAGCTCAGCTCCTAACTGACCCCTGGGAGCCAGCAGTGTTGGCATCACAACGCGAAGTTCCCGGCGCAGCAGGGCTGAGAGGAGTCCAGCCAGTGAACACACATGCCAGAGCAGTAACCAGCAACACGTGTGCTGTTGCGTGTCCCCCCTGCTCCCTGCTAGCTCTGTGCCTGGTGCATGCCATGTGCTGCCGATGCCGCTTGCTGGGCTTCATTGCCTGCAACACAGTGGGACCCAGAACTGCATTAGGGACTCCTTCCTGGCACCAGCAGCCCAGCCAGCGAGCCCCAGGCTGCCTGGCAGAGGAGCAGAGAGTGTGCACACGGTCTGATCCCCTTCTCACTCAGTCTGGAGCAACTCCACTGCTGCTACACTAGTGTCTGTGGGAGCAGGAGCCACAGCCAGAGAGGCCCGGAGGTGCTGGGCTGCACAGGCAGGGTCCTGCCTTTTCAGACAGCACATAGGAGCGGAAGCAAACCAAGAGGCCTTTTCCCCAATCCTGTGCACCAGATGCAGGTGGTCGTGGTGCATCCCTGCTGCAGATGCTGCCCTGGGGGCCTAGCCCCACAACACCCTTCCCAGCAATCACATGCTGAACTCCCAGTGGTGCAGCAGCCACTTCTGTAGTAGGGGATGCCGCAGAAGGGTGCTTAATTAAAGAGGATCATGTACAGGCCAGGTCCACCCAAGCTAGCCCCTTCCTAGCCAGAGCTCAGGAGCAATGGGCACTAAATGGAGGCTCTTCTGGTTTCCCAAGGGACAGGATGATCGATACAGGCCTAACAACAGCAATCAAAGGGATCCTCTCCCCACCCCCAGTACCTCTGGGCACAAGGTTTAGCAGAGTCCACCCAGCGCTGCGTGACCCCCCCATGGCTGCCCAGTGCAAACACTACTGCAGACCTCCATCGCACCAGCAC
>NW_017728991.1:750173-757662 GCF_001723915.1 Gavialis gangeticus | reverse complement strand
GAGTCCACCCAGCGCTGCGTGACCCCCCATGGCTGCCCAGTGCAAACACTACCGCAGACCTCCATCGCAGCAGCACGGAGGTGCAGAGACAAGCTTCAGCAGGTCACATGCGAGCCCGGCCGTGGGCCATCAAGTCCTCAGTCAGCTGAGACCGACACAAGCACCCAGCACACCCAGAGCACCCTCCTTCCCCAGTCGAGCTGCCTGGGCTTGGGAAGCGCCGCCCCAGGGCCCCCGGTCCTCCTCCCTGCACCACACTGAAGCTGCACGATGAAGGGAATCCAACTCAGACGAGTCCGGAGGACGAGGTAAAATCCAACTCCGCGTCCCTGAGGAGCCGCAGCTCGTTAGCATGCACCTCACAGGGAAAGTAGGTCAGTAGAAGCAGGAAAGAAGAGAAGAAAGAGGAGGAGCCGGCGCCTCGCCATTCTCCAGGCCCCAGAGGAGAACTCGCTGGGGAGCTACAGGCAGGTGAATCAATGGGAACAGCTTCCTTTGAGAAACCCAGATTCTGCATCTTAATTAGGCCCCGTCTCCGAGAGCTCGGCTTGGAAGCAAGCGGGCGGCTGGGCCATCTCGCCCGGGCCCGGAGAAGTCAGAAGTGACCCCAGTGCAAGACAGCTTCCCACCAGCCTCTCCTGCCGGGGGCACTGGCCATCCTAGGAAGCTCGCCTGAGTTTTCCTGGGCTGGGCAGACTCTGCCTATGCCAGGCAGTGGATTAGGTGGGTTGCCTGCCCCAAAGCTCAGGAGATGCCAAGTGGGGAAGCAAAAAGGCCAGCGCTGACTGGATCTGGAGCTGTGGAGGAGGGAGGCGTAGAGCAGCAGAGGGAAAGCAGCACCAATGCCAGGCAGCTTTGAGGCCACAGCTGGCCCGGAGCGGTGGAGTGGATGCGAGGGGTCAATCCCGTCCCGAGGCCAGCGTTTGCACAGAGCGATGGGGATGGGGACCGGTTCTAGCCACGTGCTCCCGGCAAGGCAATGCAGAGAAGCACGGGGGTGGGGGGCCTCCCCAGACACAATCCAGACCCCGGGACTGCGGCCATCTATGCATGTCCAAAAGCAAGACACGGCTCCAGGGGGGCAGCAGGGGGATTCAAGACACTGCAGGAGGGTGCCACCGCCCTCGTTTCACCCTTCCCAGCCCAGCCAGGCCATGCAGCAGGCTAGGACTCTCCCGAGGGACGGGGCCTGGCAGCTTGCTCCAGCCACAGATGCACGTGCTCCAAGGGAAGGCCAGGCCCAGTCTCTCTACCAGCATCCAGGTGTCAGAGGCAGAGCGCTGGGGGTCCAGCCTGAGATGCCCGACATGCCAGCTAGGTTCAGGGGTGCTTCAGCCCCAAGAGTTTCAAACCGGAGGCCTCTGGGTTTCTACATCCAGCTCCTAAGCCCAAAAGGCAGGCACCTCCATCGGAGGCTCAGGGCACTTCTGTGGGCTGCATGCACTGTGGTTATAGCCAAGGGCTCCCAGCCACGGGGCTGCATCCGCCAGCACCCAAAGTGCACAGCAGCACTGCTGGACTTGGCCTGCCGGACAGTGCGGATGCACGAGCCGAATCTTAGGGCTGGATCCCTGAGCCGAGACCTTGACGAAAAGAGCCTCTCCAGTTTGCGTCCCTGGAGAGCCATCCCCAAGTCCCCGGCTACTGGCCCCACTCAAGCCCACAGGCAGAGGCCAGCCTGCCCTGCCCCTCCAAGGTCTTGGGCAGAGGTACCTGGTGCAGCGGGGCGTCCGCAGGAGCTGGAGGATGCGCAGCTGCCCATGAACCTCCTGACTACTGTGCTTCCCTGCAGCTGCTCCCCACAATAACAGGGCATGCACCCCAGGGAAGGAGTCTTCTCTGCCCCCTTTCCAGCCAGTCCCCTGCTCCCCAGGGAGGAGAGCACCCCCTGCATCGGGCTGCGCTTTCCCAGAGTGACCCTCGGTCTGATGCTTGTTCTTTACCAGGCTCAGCATTTCCTTACAGCCCCCAAGTCTCTGCCATCCGTCCCGGGGAAGTGCTCCCAGAAGGATGCTAAGTTTTCAGATCGGTCCACATGGCAGCGGGGAGGCCTCGCAGGGGTCGTTTGATCTGCAGACCTCCTTCCTGCCTCTCCAGCCAAAGGCTTGGTGCAGCTGGCCCCTCCGTCACCATCCCCATCACCTTTCGTAGCTTTTTCTTTCGGCCGCATCTCAGATCAGAGGCCGTTTTACCGGCTGGCAGGTGAGAGCGGTGGGAGAGACAACTCTCGGCAGCAATAACAAAGATACGTCGAGTTGGGCTGATTTGCCCTTTTCAGTGAGGCCGGTGCCAGGGACCGGGGTGGTTTGTGAAGCTCTCTTCCACCCCCATTAGCAGACGTGGCACCCAGCCAGCCTGGGCAGGGCAGCAGCCCCGGCCTGGGAGCCTCGTACTTCGTTTAAAACAGATTCAGGATCTGAGAGCCTGGCCTGGCCCCCCCAGTCCTCCACCCTGCAGTCAGGACCTCCTCCTGCCTCTCCAGCCCTGCCCTGCCCAGCTCCACCGACGCCCTGCAATCCCCGCAGGGTCCCCCGCTGCACCCAGGCCCCCCGGCAGCCTGCACACGGGTCCCAGCCCTGCCACATGCCCGGGGGACCATCCCCTTCTCCAGGCGAGGGGCCCGCGGGCACCAGCCACTGCTGCACCTGCCAGAGGGCTTTTGTTTCGTTTAGGCAGCAACCTGCTCCTCAGAAAAGGGAAAGCGATGGAGAAAGAAAGAGTCCCCTCTGAATCCGCGCGAAGTTCTGCAACGCCAGCAAAGTCACCCTCAGCTAATTAGGAGCCACGCTCGTCCTCCAGCCGCGGCGGCAAGAGTCCGTCCCGCCCACAGGCGAGGGGCTGGGGCTGACCCCTGTGCCGGCTGCCAGCTTTCCCGGGTGCCGATTCCCCTGTCCGATCTCGGCAGAAGCCCGCAAGACCCCACGGAGGAGCTGCCCGGGGACAGGACTTGCGTGGCAAGAGGGGGAGCGGGGGGCTCACACCATGGCTTGCTGCAGGGCAGCGGTTCCCAGCTGACGTGGAGCCCAGGTGCTGGGCATGGGGGGGAACAGTAAGCATTGGGCTCCTGCCCCCGGTGCCTTCCAAAAGCCAATTAGACAAAGATGCAGAGTCTCACTAACGGCCCCATGCAATTAGTGAGAATCCCAAGGGAGGGAGGGTGCACCGGCCCCAAGCACCTCCCAGGGCTGGTCCCAACAGCAGCAGGTTTGTGCAGCAGACAGGGCCAGACTCCCCCACGCATGCCCCGACTCTGCTGCGGGCCCTTTCTCCCACCCTCCCCTTCCCTGGGTCACCACGTCCCCAGCCTCCGTGCCACCCAAGCCAGGTCCGCCACCCCCCAGGCATCAGGGGCACGGGTTCCCATGGCTTTCTCCCCCTCCCCACACACACGCTTAGCTCACTGTCAGCCCATCTGCACCGAGATGGCAAGCAACAGATGACAAGATCCTCAGCGAGAGCTGAAATTAGGTCAGCAATAGCCTGCAGCAGATTTTAACATTTATCATCCTGGCTCCACACAGGCTCTTATGCAAGTGCTCGCCACCACGGGGCAGGCCGACCTGGCTCCGCGGGGCTGCCTCCAGACCTGGGCTTCGGCTGCCCAAGGCCTGGCATCGGGCTCAGAGCACCGGGGCCGGCTGGTACAAGCACCGTGCGATGGAGGGTGGGAGAAGGAGCAGCTGCAGGGATGGCACCATAGCCCCCCGCCCACAGGCTCCCGCGCCATCCCTGACCCCGACACCAGCCCCGCTGCTCCAGCCCCAGCTCCCGTGGGCCGAGGCGGCTGGCAGAGCCCAGCCGGCGACGGGGCAGGGAGACTCGCGCCCTCTCACAAGCCGAGCCAGGACTTGAACTCGTCTCCAGACGTGAAAGAGGAGTGAGTAAGCGCCGTGCCTCCCACTCCCAGGCCCAGCCCGCGGGAGCCTTTTGATTCCTTCCAGCTCCCTCCCCCCCGCGCCAGCCTACGCGCCAGCTCGGGTTTGTTGTGCTGCACTGATGTTCGGTTTGGGACAAGTTGTGCTTCGCGATTGGCAACGCTCTCCGCTCCTTCTCCCCCTCTCCCACCACCACCCAGCAGCCATATGTCAGCGCCATGAATATTCATGAGGCAGGAGCAGGGGAAGGCTGGGCTGTAAAAAGACTAACCCAGGAGCCCGGGCTTCCTACACTGCCCCCGGCACCGGGCTCTGCTCATCCCAGGGCAGCAGGCCCCAGCGGTTCAGGCCCCCCCGAGCTGGCTGCTGGGCTGTCGCAGGAGCCGTAGCACACAGCCGAGGGCACGGCACGGCCAGGCCAGCGGGTCCCCTCGGGGCATGGGTCCAGTCCAGCCCATCCGTGCTCCCTGCTCAGTGTGCACCATCCTCATGAATCCTTCGGTTCCTGCCCGTGGTGCTACCTGCATCCACCCAGGGCTTGGAGAAACGGGCCCAACGTCCCTGCCAAGCCCCCGATCCCAGGCGTCCCTGCCCCGGTTCTTTGCTGTGCGTTGCTCCATCCCATCTCGTGCAGCTTTTAGAGACTACCTGGGGCTTCACCCAACAGCTGGCACCAAGCAGCACTGCCAGCCTCGCTGCTGCTGCCTCCTCTTCCAGATGGCACACGAGCGCTGGGGAAGGCGTGTTGCTCCTCACAGAGCCGGGGAAGCAGCAGGTGCTGCTGCAAGACGGTGCAGGGGCAGGGAAGGATGCGAGCAGCCGAGGGGGACCCACTGCAGCACAAGGCTTCGCTTTGGACCAGCTCTGCCTTTCTCGGCTGGCAGAAGAGGGTGGCACCCAGACAAAGCGGGGGCAGCAGAGATGCACTCGGGGTGGCTGAACACCCCCTTCTCCCTCCCAGGGTGGAGCGGAGCTGGTGCCCTACGGCAGGACTGCTCCCAGCCCAGACCGCTGCATGCCAGGGGCCCGGGGGACATGCAAGCTTGCGATCAGTGGGCGTCCAAGGGCAATTAACCCCAACCCCAGCCAGTCCTCATGGCTCTCGCTGCTGGGACCAGCCCAGGTGCCTGGCTGGGGCCCTGCTTGCCTGCCCGCTGCTGCTGGAAGCCCAAACGCGCTCCCTGCCTGCAGATCTTGTAGCTCAATCCAGCCCTCATTTCTCCCAGCAGTGGGAACCGGCTCTCCTTCTGCGAAGGTAGCGGCTCCTCCTGGCACGTGGAGATTTCCTGCTACAGCCCACTGTGCATTTAGCTCCCTGCCCTGGTTTTAGCAGCTGCAGGCTCTTGTTTTGCTTCAAGACCACACAACAACTGGGGAGCAAGCGCCAGCGCTTGGAGCAGAGGTGTTTGTAGGGACGGGCGCTCTTGCAAGCACTCCCTTGTTGGCCTGGGACCCATTTCCAGCCTTTCTGGGCAGCATCAGCTCAGCGGTGCATACCCAGATCTAGGTTTCACCCAGGGGATCATGGTCCAGACTTGTGTTTCTGTCTCTGCTCCCTGGTATTCGGGTGTCCTGGCTCCCGCCTGCCCTCCTGCCACCGAGATGCTCCTGAACGTGCCGCTGCCACCTCCAGGGAGCAACCAGGCCAAGGTAACCGGAGACCAGTTTACAGCAAACAAGGTCCTGGGCGGTGTTTACCTAGCCAGCTAATTGATATCCGAGCAATTTGTGGCAGCAACCTTGTTAGATGCCAACTGGATTCCCATTGCTGTTTGCTAGAAAGCAGGCCTGTGTGTTAATCAGAGCGCTTTAATCACATTGCTACCCGCTGTAATTTTGAGTGAATTACAAAGCGACCAGATTTATCACAGACTTTCAGATCCTAAGTGCTCTCGCAAGGATTTGCCTGACGTGTTGCTCGCTAGCGACGCTGCTCCTTACCAAAGGGAGAGACGTTCCCCTTTCAAGCCCCGGCACGACAGCACAGCGGGCTCCCAATGTGACTGCTCAGCCCTTTAACCCGCTTGCCGGGCCCACGTGGCCCCGGATGCAGCGTTCCCTGCTGCTCCCCTTTCTCTCTCCACACTCAATGCACCGGGGGAACGATTTGTACCCGCCAGCGACTGCCCCAGCTGCATGGCTCGCCTCGGCCGCCAGCGGAGCCAGCTGCGTCGGGCAGGGCGGAAAGCAGAAAGGCCCGACGCGCGCCAGGGACCCTCCGGCTGTAGACTCCTCGGGAACACTCGATAAATATAGCATTAACCCGAAAAATCAATGCAAGCTGGTCCTGAACAGCAGCATGCGGGGGAGCAGCTGGGGGCTCTCAGACAGCAGCCCGAGGGCCGAGCCGCCAGCCAGGCGAGGCGGAGGTGTGTGGTGCTAGGGAAGCACTGCTGCAACCTCATGAGCTGGATCCAAACCCCAGGTCACAGACCGCCCTACCTCAAGGCAACGGCCCCGGGGTGGCTTCGAGGATGGGCTCTGTGCACACGCGTGTGAACAACGGCACGTGTGCCAGGAGCTCGCGCGCTGGCAGGGCACGAGGGAGAGGATGCTCACGGCCCCAGCTGTCATGGCGACATGCGGGGAAGGTGGTAGCGGCCCAGACCCATCTATCCTCGGCTTGTCAAGCCCAGCCGCCCTGGCCCCCGATGCTCTCGCCAGCCGATGTCCCGAGACAATGCCGGGCAGGCGGGCAAGCGGGCCCTGGCCATTGTCACCGCTATCAGGCCCGGCCAGCTGCTTTGGCCTGGCTGGGAGATAAGCCGCGGTGGCTTTTGTGTGGCCGGCCTGTTTCTCCATCCGGCGCCCGGCGATTCAAGACAGCCAGACGGCAGCCTTATCTGGCAGGCGCAGGGGTCGGGGAAGGGGTTTATTGCCTGGGCTGAAAGCAGCAGCAGGCTCCTTCGTTCCCGATAAATCCACCTCCGTCTCCTGCGGTTTTCATCACGGCGGCTCTGCGCTGGCCAACCTGCTGCAGAGGGACCTGGGTCTGCCATCGCTCGCCGGCCTCGAGGCAACACCTTCCCCCTGCTCCGCCCACGGGCCCACGCAGCCCCTGCGAGCCCCTTGCCCCAGCAAGTCAGACCCAGGGACGTTTGGGGCCGATCCTGTGCATCTGGGACTCCCAGGACGGCTCCATCACCCTAATGGCACAGCTCATAATGACCTCGTTTGCTATTCATTTAGATGTCAGAGAAATTCCACTCATTTGCTTTGAATTAATACACCCTTTAAATAAATGCCCAGGGGCTGATGCAGTTCTGGGAGGAGGCACCTGCGCCAGCCAGCGAGGGCCGGGCAGAGGAGAGAGAAAGGGCTGCGGTGCGCGACCCCCCGACACACCGGGCCGCACGGGACACAGAGCCAGGCCACGTCCAGAAACCCCTCATGCCGAACCGAGGAGGGGGCTTTCGCGAGGCGGAGAAGCATCTGCCCTCCTCCACGTCCCAGATGCTGATGCCCTTGCTACGGCCCTGGCCCCGCACGGACTGGCATCCCAGGCCAGACAGTGGCCCTGGAAATCTGAGCAGCGGCTGGGGTGGCACGGCCAGCGTCTGCTGGCCCAAGGCCCAGGACAGGGGAGAGGAGAGGGGCGCGCGCCTCTCGCCGCC
>NW_017728991.1:743662-745173 GCF_001723915.1 Gavialis gangeticus | reverse complement strand
CCAGCGTCTGCTGGCCCAAGGCCCAGGACAGGGGAGAGGAGAGGGGCGCGTGCCTCTCGCCGCCCCGCACCCCCCCCAGCCCTTGCGGGAGGGCTCGCTCGGAGGAGCAGGATTGGTGCAGGGCACCAGGGAGGGCTCCTGGGACTAGGGGCCCAGCCAGTCTGATGCCTGGCGTCCCGCATGGAGGGGTCTGGGAGAGACGGCGACCCCTATGCACCCACCGGAGGACACAGCTGTGTGGGGGGACGGGACACCTTTGCACCCCCAGCTGCACATGTGGGATCCCCTGGAGCGGGAGGTTCAGTCCCCCAGATCTCAGCCCCTGCCTCAGAGGGAAAGCACTGCAGAGCCCCTCAGAAGACTCCTGGTGTGCGTCTGCAGTGACCGGTTGTCCAGCGGAGGGAGCCCGATGCTGGGGAGCCCCCGGGCAAAGGTCAGCAAGGGGGTCCTGCCTCCCTCAGGCGCACGCCACGCAGGGGAGGCCGAGCCGGGCAGGCTGGAGCCAAGGACGAGCAGCACCGTCTACAGCAAAGCTTTCCAGCACCTCCTCTGCCTGCTCACATGGTGCCGAGGGGGAGACGTGGCAGAGGAAGGGCTGCGGGAGTTTGTTTGCAATGCTGACGGGGTCCTCGCGCATGCTGCCCGGGGAGAAGGGGCCTGCGTGGCAGAGCCAAGGTCTGGGGCTGGAGGACACCTGGGAAGGGCCATTCAAGCAGAGAAGGACTGTCCTGCCCCTCGCAGGCTGCCTGGGCTGGGAGGCTCCTCTAGAGCTCACCCCCTCGTGCTCCTGGTCCCGGAGGTGGAGGCAGCAGGCTCCATCTCCTTCCCTCATGCATGCAGCCATCCCTTCTTCCCCATTTCAGCTCCTGCCTCCGTCCCTTTCCCCGTCTCGGGTCTGAACGCCCCAGAGCAAGGAGCCCTCTTAGGAAGGATGCCGACTGGCCGCTTTGGGCCCGCACCTCCACCTGCTCCAGCCCCAGGCTGGGTCGCCCGATCCTCCCACACCGGGAGGACACGGTCCATCCCGAGACCAAGTCACCATACAACACCCAGCCCAGTGCCCTGCTCCCCAGGCGTCAGGCACGTGGCTCGAGAGGCGCGAGGGCACGGCCCAGGGCACGAAGGAGACCAGAGCTCAGGGCCGGAGGTGGGTGCGCTCCACGGGGGTGGGGAAGGATCCCCGGGGCCCGGTGCACCGAGGGTTAACGAAACAAGGCTGCTGAAGGGTTTGCTCCAGCTCTCCCTTGGCTTCGCAGGAGGAGGTTTCACGCCTTAGGAAGCGATTTCCCCTTCCCTGAGCCAATTAGACAAAGACCTGGCTAAGGCTAATCCCCTGTTGTGCTCCCTAGCCGGGATGAGGCCAAACACAGAGATTTCTTCTCCACGGAGCTGGCATGTTTAACCTTCGCCTGGTCCAGCAGCCAGACTCCGTGCAGCCCCCGGGGCCCGCAGGCCGGCTGCACCCCGAGCAGGGGGTGGGAGAGTCAGGGGAGCGCACAGACCCCTGTGCA
>NW_017728991.1:723766-738662 GCF_001723915.1 Gavialis gangeticus | reverse complement strand
AATCACAACTGCTGGTGGGGGTGATCTCTTTTATGAGACCAACTAGGATCTTGCAAAAACAAATTTACTTTGCACCCCCAGCTGCACATGTGGGATCCCCTGGAGCGGGAGGTTCAGTCCCCCAGATCTCAGCCCCTGCCTCAGAGGGAAAGCACTGCAGAGCCCCTCAGAAGACTCCTGGTGTGCGTCTGCAGTGACCGGTTGTCCAGCGGAGGGAGCCCGATGCTGGGGAGCCCCCGGGCGCATCCCCGCCGGACAACACCATCTCAGCTGCCCACCAGCTCCAGCCAGCTGCTACTGGGCTGGGATCCGGCCACAGCCGAGGTCACTCGCTGTGCACACGAGCGCAATGGGGCCTGGCGTGGGACGTGCACGGAGCAAGGAACAGACACCCAGGAGCAGCCGGGGGGAAGACAGCCCCGCGGCCCCTTGGAGACGTCAGCCCTGCCGTGGCGGGGCAGGACCCTCCTGCACTCCCTATGTCGCCGGTGCCGGAAAAAGCTCCCCCCAGACACTTACCTGCTCCTGTGGCATGGTCCCCTCCGCAAGAGCTCCACTCCCTCTGCCAGGAGAAGGTCAGAGGTTGAAGGTCACAGGCCCAATAGCCTGATTTGTAGGAGCCTTAAGACCCAGCTCCTGGGGCAGCTCCCCCGCCCCCAGCCCCTAAATGCCCACTCCTGATGTGCTCCAGCACAGCTGGCTGGGATTAACCGCCATGGAGATTAGTTTGCACTGAACTGCAGGGATAAGGCCCAGCTTGGACAATCCTGGGCTAAGCCGTTCCTTGAAAGATGCAGGAAGCTCAGGAGGGGCTCGGTGCCAGGGGGTCCGGAGTATGGGCCCCATTGATGTCATGGGGCATGCAGGTGCTGAATCCATTAGGTGGGTTCGTGCCCAACTGGGTGTAGAGGGGAGCATCATCTCAGCACCATCCCCATGGTGACTCTGCAAGCAGAAGGTCCTGGCTGGGAGCTGCAAGGTGGGCAAGGCTGCGGGAGCTGCCCTCCACCCCTGGGCCAGCACCAGGGCACAGGGGTAGGGAGGAGAGTGAGGCAGGGCAGCTTGCACAGGCATCGACTGCATTGCCTCTGCTCTGCTGCTGGGACGGGGCATCCTGCGTGGTCCGTGAGCAGGACACCCAGTAGCAAGCACAGCCTGGGCCTCGGTGCCCCAGAGGAGATGTCAGGTCCCTGGATCCCGACGGAGCCTGTGTGGGGTGGGCGGTCTGCCGGGGGAGAGCCCCGAGCAGCCCGAGAGCTGTAGCATGACGTGGCCGCGCCGAGACCGGGGAAGCCCTGGGAGTGACCAGACCAGAGCAGAGCCCAGCCCTTGGCAATGGTTACTGCTTTGCATCAGCAACTGCAAAAAACCCACCTGGCTCCCTTAACCCAGGCCAGGCGGGAGCCTGCGGGAGGGCTCCTCTGACCTCTGTGGCGGGGCCTTCGATTCCCCCAGGTGCATAGTTTCATAGTTTGTAGGGTCGGAAGGGACCTGAGTAAATCATCTAGTCCGACCCCGTGCCATGGCAGGAAAGAGTACTGGGGTCAAACGACCCCCAGCAAGGTGTACATCAGCATGCACGCAGGTGCCCCAGCAGCTGTCGGGGAGCAAGGACCCTGCTCCAGGCTCCTGAGGTCAAGCAGTAGCAGCCCGTGCTCTTAGCTCTGGAGAGCCCTGCACTGGGCAAGGGGTGCTGTCCGTCCCCCTCTTCTCCCCATGTCCCTGAGGAGCCTGCACGTGCGAGGGGAGCAGTTGTTTGCCGCCTGCTGGGCCAAGCAGCCGGGACCTGGCCTTGAGAGGGGCACCATATCAAGGGTGGGAGACACTGGGCTGAGCGTGAAGGGCACTAAGGGAAGAACCAAGGACAGCTGGATGAATGGCTGTGGCCCAAGGACGGGGGGCCGTGCCACCTGAAAGCCCTGGCACGCTGACTGCTGCGCACAGCTGGCCCTGGCCAGCTATGCCAGATTGTCTGACCTGTTGCAAGGAGCACTTTCCCCCGGTGCTAATTATTACCCTCCTGTCCCGTAACAGCGACTTCCCCGGTGTCAGTGAGTCACTGGCGCTATCCCCTCTCCACACTCGGGGGCCGTGGGGTGCAAGGGCTTGGCTGGCATCGGCATGCAGGTGGCCGGGCCAGCTGCACGGCCTCTCGCGCCGCCCGGCTCCCTGCCAGCGCGGGGCCTGCTCGCGGCTTGCTTTGGAGGGGGCGGCTGCGGAGGAGGCTGCAGCACTTGTTCAGTCCTTTCCCCGCTCTGTGAGCTGGCAGGCAGCGGTGCTGCTTGTCAGCAGGTTTCATCTCCAAGCTGCTCCCTGGGGACCAGGACCGGGAAACCAGAGTTCGCTGCCCTCTGCACGGTGCAGCTGGCAGCCTGCACCGGTCCTCGCAGGACAGCGTGCGGGCACCGACGCAAAGGCCTGGCTTCTCCCCCCTGCCAGCCGGGGCTCTCTGATCCCACACTCGCCCCTGCCATCAAAGCATCTCAATGCAACCCTGACACTCGCTCCTTCCTGCTCTCTGCCCACCTACACGGCAGCCCTGGGGGAGCAGGGCTTGGAGGCACCAGCGGCATCCGGGGAGGCTGCAGGCTCCCGGTTCAAGGTCAAGTAGTTGGTGGCTCTCGACCTCCGAGGTCTTTTCCTCCCTCTGTTGCTTGTAGCCAGGAGGTCTTTGGGCAGCTGGCACCTTCCTACAGGTCACCCAGCCTATCAAGGGGGCTATGCAGCTGCACCCCACTGCTGCATGCAATGCAGACGCATGCCCCAGCTGGGCCATTCTGCAGCTCGGGGGCACCGGAGATGGGGAGAGGATGGGATGACAGGGACGGAGTGGGGTTATCTTGCCTGCAGGAGGACCCAGGGATCCTTGGTGCCCTGCCTGGGCCCCGAAACAACTCTCCCTTCCTTCCCGCTGAGGCTCCTTGAAGCCAGCTCTGCCCAGGTCTCTGCTGCAGCCAAGACAGAGGCCACGTCCAGTCCCTGCCAGCAAAACAGATGGGGAAGAACCTGCTGCCTCCGGCCACAGAGCTGTCCCTCCGGCCCAGGCTGGACTCGGTGGCTGTGTTGATTCAGGCATCAGAGCTGTTTGTTCTCTGCTCTGCTGCTAATGCAAAAGCTCACAGCCCGCCTGATGGATTAGTGCACTAGGCACTGGGGACCTGTCCCGCTGCTCCGTCAGCCCCCCCAGTCCAGTCAGGACCTGGCTCGACAGCCCCCTGGGTAAACCCAGACCCTCGCTACAAGATGCCCCTTGGCAGAGGCTCGTTCCTTCGGGAAACCCTGATCCATGTCCCTGGCTGCTGTGACACGGCCCCCAGGCTTAGCCTCCCCGCGGGGGCTCTGCCAGTGGTGGTCTTGAGCAGGGTCCCACAGGGACCGACAGGTCTGAAGGGCTTTTGCAGAAGAAATGGGTCTTGCTCAGCAGCCAGGAGGGGACCACATGCCAGGCAGGACCTCGAACACCGAGGAGGCCAAGAGCATCCCACGCCCCCGCTGCGGAGCCCAGCTTCTCCCCTCCTCCACGCAGGCAGCAGCTTGCCGGCTCCAGCCCCTCCCCTGCGAGCTACACGCCCACCCGAAACACAGCGTCCTCTGCCCGTCTGTCGGGACCAGCCGGAGCTGCCGCCGGGGCTTCTGTTCCCTCGAGATGTGTGAAGCGGCAGGGAGCGTGCCGGCTGCGGTGCGGCATGGCGGGAGCCAGGGGCCAGACGCGTGGCTCTGGCTTCTTTTCGACTCCGTTTGCTCTGTGCCCCCGAACCGAAATCTGGGGCTCTGGTCCAAAACCAGTGCCAGGCGCCACCCAGCTCCTGCTTGGTTCTTGCTGCCAGGACTGATTTTTTTGCTGCATTTATTTTAAAATCATACGGATTTTGCAAACAGCCTGAGAGCAGGGCTCTGGCCCAGCACAGGAGAGGCGTGGTTGTGGTTTGCCTGTGGTCCCACACCTGGAAGCTCCCTGGCTTTCGTGTCTGGCGGTGTCCGGGCTGAGCAGAGGGCTCGGGCTCGGGGAAGGCACGTGCTCACGCAGGGGCTCTGCTGCACCTTGCTGGTGCCAGGTCAGTGCTTAGGCTCAGTGCCCTCGTCCCTCCTGGAAAGCAGAACAAGGGGAGGTCAGCAGAAGCCAAGCCAGACAGCTACGATGCTGCTTGGCCCCACGGTACCAGCAGCTGACATTGTCTCCAGAGACTGGCACCAAACTCCCCTTTGGTAGCAAGAGCTTGGTGTCTTGAACACAGCATGGCTTGGTGCGACCCTCAGCAGGGAGGTGGGACACAAGAGCATAAGCAATGCCAGACTGGGTCAGCCCCATGGTCCATCGACCCTGGGGTCCCGTCTCTGACAGTGGCAGGGGTGGATGCTATACGGGGAGAGCACCAAACTGGATCTCTCCCCTATGCAATACCCCCCACATATTGGGAGGGGAAACATCTCTGTTGAACAGCCATTAGCAGATCTATCACCTATGAATGTGTCCAGTCCCATTTTGAACTTGCCCCACCACCTCCTCCGACACAGATGAAGGGGAGGCACCCAGATGGGCGCAGCTAGGGCAGACTGCAGCACTGCAGAGGAGCTGAGCATGGCAGAGGTGGCGAGAGCCCGGTCGCTGCATGGAGCGAAGGGAAGCCGTGACCCAAGGTGTGCTGGTGGAGCTGGCTGAGGAATACCATAGAAAATGAGGGTGGAAGGGACCTCAGGAGGTCACATCTGGCCCAACCCCCCCTGCTCAAAGCAGGACCAGCCTAAAATATGGGGCTGTGCCTCCATCCACTGCCTGTCCCTCGCTCCACTCACTCCAAAACCAGGCCCTTTGGGTCTGGTCCTGATCCGTCGGGCTCTGAGACAGATGTGGCCACCATGAACCAGGCTGGTGTTCAGGCAGTAGAGGTGCCCTGTGCTTGTGCTCTGGATTTACACGGACAGATGGCACTGAAAGGAGCCCGGTGGTGCGGGGCTGGCCCTCTCCTTCCTGCCTAGATGCGGGGGCCTGCTCCCAGCAGGGTATTTTGGTTGGCTGTTGCATCCCCTGCGTGGGCTGCAGCACTGTGCAATGCTGGAAGGCAGCACCATCCCCATGACCTTTCCCCCCCGCAGGACACCACAGTCCTCAGAAGGAAAGAGGCACAACATGGCAGGGACATGCCCAGCAGGACTTCTGCATCCTGCTGTTGCTCCATCGCAACCGGTCCCCCCAGCTGTCTTGTAATGCAATTAGCCAAGGACATCACTCCCGAGGCTGGGGGCTCGGGCTGCCCATGCACATACCTCTCAGGGCCAGGAAGCGCAGTGCCAGCTGGAGAAGGGGAGTGCTTCCTGAGGTACTCCCTGGAGCGGAGATCAGCCTGGAAAGGGAGAGGAGATGGGTTAGAAACAGCCGAGGACTAAACTGACCAGTCCTGCCCAGGGCTTGCAGGCAGCTGCACCAGGCAGCAGAAACGGCTCTGAATGGCCCCGGGCCTGGGGACAGTGACATGCTCACAGCGCTGCCAGGACGGACTCTCAGTTGCCCTGAAAGGGCTTGTTGATGGGAGAAGAGCAGGAAGGAGGAACAGAAACAGAAAATTTCCCTGCCCCCTTTCCAGGCAGGAATGACCCCCAGCCCCACAGGAGCCCTCATCAGCCAGCCGGCCTGAAGCATTGCTGCAGCTGGGCTAGTGGAGGAGACAGGCCAGAAGCAATGGGGTTTTGCTGCTCTCTCTTATGGGACCAGCTGCAGAGGTGGGAGAGGCACCAAGTGATGCCTCCCCTCTACTGCCAAGGGGCTCCCTGGACATGAGAGCAGCCCGCGGGACACCTGACCTCTCCAGTGTGCATCAACGTAGCACTGGAGCAGGCACTTTCACTAGCAGAAAGGTGAAAGTCCCGAGCTCCTGGCCAAGGACCAGCTTTGCTGGACAATGCCTCCCCTCCCACAGAATTTCACTGGGAAAAGTTGCTTTTCATATCTCCTGTTTTAAAGACAGTGCAGAAGCTGCTCAGGGCTGCTGTGTCCCGCCCAGAGATGGCTGCATGACACGCTGCCCTCCCAGCACTGAGGCCACTGATGACAGTACCCGAGGGTGCAAGGAACTGGGTTCGAAACACTCAGGGGTGGGGGGGCTGTAACTGTCCTGTTTATCAGGATGCCCTCCCTGCCCCCACAGTCCTCTCCCACCCTGCCAGGACTCAGCCAGTCCTTTCTGGAGTGGCAGGTTCACGGCTGCTCATGAATCCCACATCCCTGGGTCTGAAAAACCATTGCAGATGGAGC
This sequence comes from Gavialis gangeticus, assembly GCF_001723915.1. Taxonomy (NCBI): domain Eukaryota; kingdom Metazoa; phylum Chordata; order Crocodylia; family Gavialidae; genus Gavialis; species Gavialis gangeticus. Next base: position 732,412 of record NW_017728991.1, on the reverse strand, counting down.
GCCTTGTTTGGGAGATGTTCCCCTCTCCCCTTCTCCCAATAATTGGACAGTTTCAAAACTCAGCTGACAGATGACTTTGATCACCCTTCAGGCTCAGACATCATGGGATGAATTTATAACAAGGGAAAACGCCTGCTGGAGAGAGGCCCTTCTGGGAGACTTGGGCAGCCGGAGCCAAATGCACTTAGGTGCTTTGGGCGGGGCGGGAGTGAACCCTAAGGCTGGCCTCCCAACAATGCTGGTTTAGGCAGCAAGTCACCTGCTAGAGCCTCGCCCCCAGTGTTACGTGCAGATGGCTGAGCCCAGCTTATTAACCGAGAGGCCAATCAATGAGCTGGAGCCGTGCGCTACAATAATCCCTGCAGATCGCTTCTATTTTCAGAGGGGACGAGTGTTGGCATTAAGGGTCCAGCAGTCCTGCCACGGCTGTTTTGGGAATGGCAGGCAGTGCCAGAGCAGGGTGCAGGAGACCCATTGCCCAGGAATGCTGGAGCTCGGGGCAATTTCCCCCGCAAGGCAGAGCCAATCATTCATATCCTGGCTCCTCTGTGTCTCTCCCCCATCTCAGTGGGCTACTAGCAGCCCCATGGGTTGCCCCACTTGCCGCTGAGATGCTGCAAAATAAGAGGAGCATTGAGTGAGCAAGACACTGGTGTGCAGCCCAACAGCAGAGGAAAGAGAGCTGGTCCTAGCCCACTACCCAGTCCTGGGATGGTGCTTTGGCCAAGGCAGCGTATGGATGGCCATCTCACCCGTACTGGCCTAAGGAAGCTCCTACAATGGGGAGAGGGGGGCTGACCCAGACACAGAAACAGAGAGGGGAAGGTTTAGAGCACATCTACACCACCCAGCCAGGAGCAGCCCTTGAATCACAGCTTCCCTTGCTCAGCATGTGCTGAATCCTGGGAAGGGGCAGCGTGCGCCCCAGCACCACACTCCCAGCGCTAGGTGCCATTGCTTGGGCCGTGCCCGTGCTGTCTTCTCCCCAGACCAGACCCCTGCCGAGGGACTTGCTGAATCCCCAGGTGACCAGGGGTGCCCGCTTCCTCACTGCAGGGAGAGCTTTCCCACCTCGGCCTGGCATTTACTCAGGGAACAAGGCCAGGCAGGATACAAATATTTATTGTAGCAGATAATGAACTTCCTTGCACTCGCTCTGTGAGATCGCTGCCCATGCCTGCGTCACCCGCGGCCTCACGAGCCTGGCCACCTCCGTCTCCAAATGCAAATGAGCCCCCTTGCACATAATCCAGGTGCTGCCTGGGGTCCATGGTGTGTGACCTGGGCCCACGCACCCCTGTGCCAGAAGGCAGGGTTCAGTCTCCGCAGCTGGTGCAGAGCCCCCGCTGACACTGCAGCATGGTAATGACTTCCTGAGAGCTGCCGCCATGGCCCCATGCCTGAGGGAATCAAAGAGCTGAGTTCGGCTGCAAGCCGCCTGGGTTTGGGACGATTCCTGGAACCGGTGGAGCCAGCGTGCCAGCGTCCTGCCCCGGGCGTGCAAATAGGTTCATGCCTCGCTCCTGTTCCCGGTTCCCCTCAGCGAGTGGGGATGTTACCCGAGGGAGGTGCTGGGGTAGCGAGAAGGGGAGGCTCCTTGCTGTTGTCCAGGGGCAGGTGACAATGCCCACATTCCCTCCCTGCACGGTGCTCAACCCTACTCACCTTGGCTCTTCACTCCATCACACCAACAAATCCTACAGCAGTGGGACTGGAAGGACCCTCCGGAGGTCTCATCTAGTCCAAGCCCCCGCCTGAGCAGGATCTCCCCTGCCCAAACCATCCCATGCACATCCTTGTCTGACCTATCCTTAGACCTGCACAATGCACCGTGCTGCACAGCTGCAAGGCACATTGCCCAAAGACATCGGGAGCCTCCAAACCGGCCACAAGAAGGGTATGTTTCCATTGCTGTCATGGACATCCTTAATTAGCTGCAAGTGCCTCAGCGCGACCAGCCACAACAGGTGTGGGAATGGGAACAAGGTGACAAAAGGCAGCGAGAGCAGCAGGGCACGAGGGACTCGGGGCCCCTCAGGCTGCCTGGAGAAGGGAGGGGAGCACAGGAGCTCAAGTGACCAGCTCTGCATTGGACACTTGGGGCTTGATTGCTCTTTAAAGGTGTCTTGGCTGGTCTGCAACCAAAGATCACTTTGAAATTCAGCCTCCAGAAATGTTGCAAGGCTGATAATGAGCCCTTGCCTGCAGAGCCTGGGGGTCTGGTCTTCTCCCCGCGCTCAGGACAGGGGCGGGCGGATGCCTGACAGATGTGGAGATACAGCACCACAACCTCCATGTCCCAGGCTGACGTTACAAGAACAGGGCATCGTGCTCCCTTGCGGGTCGGGCTGGCCATGCCGTGGACAGCAGGGTGACCCCGAGGGAAAGGAAGCTCTTGCCAGGGAATAAATCCCAGCGGCTTCACACTTCCCTGGACTTATTTCTGAGCCTTGCTGCGTTTTCGTTAGCATCGAGCTACGGGCCATGCCTGTGCTACGATCCAGAGCTGCCACCTCCTGGCCATGCCAAGTGCCGGGAGCCAGCAGCTCCCTGCAGCATACGGCGACACACATCCCGAGCTGGGCTGCAGACTCAAACCGGGCTGTGCTCGGGGTGGCGAGTTGAAGGACCCCAGGCATTCACAGCTGCCTAGCACCCCTTTATGCTCTTGATCGCCGTTCTGGACTCAGCCCCCTCAGCCACGCACCTGCCGGATGGGCTCCGGGATGCGGTACCTGCAGCAGGACTGGACGAGGCGCACGGCCGACTCCAGGCTCATCCTGTGGCCCACGGACACGTAGACGGGCTTTGTGCTCTTGTTGCAGCTGCGCAGGGCCTGGGCACCAGAGACCACCATTATGGGCCCCGCTACACACGTGCGGAGCCAGCCTCTCCTGCCCCTCTCGGCCAGGGAACCCCCCGGGCAAGGTCTGTTACCCAAGACCCTGGTGATACTCGCCCTATGCCGCAATGAGGACCCTTATACAGGGCAGCCCCCCATCCACACAGAGCCCTGTCCCCCCTGGGCAGATTGCTCCTTTGCTGCAAGGGCACAGGACAGCCAGAGACACCAGGACAAGGCACCTCACATACAACTGTCATGTATGACAGCACGCCACACATGGGGACCCCTCAGGGCTTCCTTAAGGAGCGGGTTCAGCACCAGCTCAAGCTTGGCTCTGCTGGGCTGATGCAGAGACAGTTGCACGTAGCAAGTCAAATTGCCCTCACTTCCCCCCCACCCCCCACCATGGACCAGCTGCAAGCAATGCGGGCAGCAGGCTCACCATGCCCAGGACCCTGCCCGAGGCACCCGTCAGTGGGAACGTGTCTCCTCCCATCTGCAGGTCTTGGATCTGGAACAAACAAGCATGTAGGAGCCGCTGCACAGGCGGCAGCCCTGGAAGAGCCTGTCTGGGGAGTGCAGGACGATGCAGCCAGCTTTGCTGGGGCCTCTACTTAGCATTGAAGTAGCTCCCCTGCCCCAGGACACCCCAGGAGATGGCACCAGCCGGGTGGAGCATCTGCAGTGGGGGGCAGGCACTGCAAGGGGTAGCCAGGACCCTGGGGATGCAGCAGAACTCAGCACCCAGGACGAAGACCAGTGACCACTGCTAAGGCTGCAGCGTTAGGGGTGGGTCACTGGCATCAATTTGCTCTGGGTGAGGGCACGGCCAGAGCCCTACCCAAGGAACTGGCCGCCTGGAGCCATTCCTCTTCTGGCCAAGGTGCAGCAGGACCAGTGTAGCCCATCTCTCCCTGCTGCTGCTGGTGGAGCTTGCACTGGGCACTGGGCAGAGAAGCTGGCAGCCGGCACACGGAGACTCCTGCCCCTTTATTTTCTTGATCTCAGGGAAGAAGTCGCACTTCCCTGGACCCATTTCTGAGCCTCCTGTGCCTCCTGCACACCCAGGGGGGAAATGGGAACAAGCCCTCTCCAGCTGGCATGTGGCTACCACGGCTCCTTCTTCGGGGAGAGGCCAGGATGGGGCGGCAGGGAGCTTTCCGCAGCCCGGGCTTTTGTTCTGGCCCCCCCCATACAGGAGAGGAAAAGAGGGATTGCAGCTCAGGCCATACCTGCTCCTTGTGCAGCTCATCCTTGGCCAGGCCATCCACGTGGAGCAGGTTTTTGGCCACGCCGACACAGGGCAGGCCTGTCAGGACGCCCAGGTGACAGGCCACACCAAAGCCTGCCAAGGAGGGGGTGAAAGGAAACAGGAAAGGGTCAGCACGGAGGACTTCTGCCCTGCTCTGGCAATGCACATGGGGAATGCCCTGGCCGTACCAGTGTAGGGGCAGGAATACGGCGGTTACCTCTGTAATGGAGCACGCCGTTCCCATCCACGAGCAGCACCTGGAAACGACGCACGGTGATGGGTCAGCTACCGAGCACTGGGGAAGCCCCACGCGAGCGAGCAGGTCCTTGTCCTGTCCCGCGCGACCATGCCAGGGACCCCCGGCTTGTGCACGGGATACCTCCCCCCGAAAGGTGCCCACCGCACCTGAGGGCTGAGCCTGGGCTCCTGCTCCTGCAGTCTCTGAACAGCTTCTACCAGGACGGGGCCCTCGCGGAAGGCTAAGAAGCCTGGCACGTACGGGGCACTCACAGCTACCTCCCGGCAGTCCTCGTACAGCACCTGGCACAAGGCAGGACAGCGCAGAGGGACCGGGCTTAACCCTGCCGAGGCAACCCGGGGCGGGGGACCCCTGCAATCAGCTTGCTTCACCCCAAGACCCAGCACCTGGCTGCTTAACTCCCGACCTGCACGGAAACATCTTTACTTCTCCCACTCCTGCAGTTGCTGCTCAGACAACGGATGCGTTAGCGAAGTGGGAAAAGCCACCAGGTCCCTGCTAGCCACAAAGCAGGGGTCAGGAGGTGACTTTGTTCCCACGGCCGCTGAAAGCCACCGCAGGATGCGGCTTGTTGACCCCACGGCTGCCACTAGACATCCCCATGCTTGCATCAGGTTTCTAAGGAACATTTTTTGCACCAGCTTGAAATTTGGAAAGCAGATGACATCAGTCTTTCCGGATTCAACGTTTAATGACTGCACAATGTGGGATTCGTGACGGATTTGGAAGTGCCGCTATAAATCACATTTCTTATTAATTCCTTATTAATTGATAACCAAATGGAACTGGCAAGGCAGGCACCAGCTGTCTACGAGTGTTATATGTGTTCAGTGTCCTCTCTTGGCAAGCGCTAGGAAGCAATGACCTTATTCTGGCCTGTTCCCGGATAAAGGCAAATTGATGATTTCCAATATTTGTGTAATCCAGTTAGGATCCCCAAAGCCTGCATGTGGGCTATTTGGGCTCATTAAATGCTCTGACATACCTTTGAGCAATGGCTGCATGCCAAAACCAACTCCTTAAGCCTCAAAAGTTTCCCTGTAGCTTCTCCCAACAGAGTGCAAGCAAGTTACGTGTTTCCAAATGGACTTGGGAATGCATCACCCGAGATCTTCACGCCTCCCGCTCTTTCCCTCCCGCCCCAGCCACAGAAAGCCTCTTCTTGAGCCCTTTTGTGGAAAAGAGCCCGTGGTAGGAGCCGCTTTGGTGGAAACCCTACCCGTGCCGTGCATTGCTCCATATACCCATATACTCCATATAGCCCCAGTAGGATGTCTTCCCGCACCGTTACCTGGAGGTCCGGGTAGCTGAGCACCACCAGGGATGCGCAGGCCTGAGGCTGGTTTCCCTCCACATACGACAGGTCCACCCCTCCCACTCGCTCCAGTCCCTTGAACGTGGCATGTTTCTGCCACTCCTCCGTGTCCTCCTCCGTCACGCTGGTCTTCAGCTGGGCCTGCTCTCTAGGGAAAGACCATAAACTGTGGGCAGAAACAGAGCTTTTGCTTCCCCAAACTCTTGACAGCATTTGGGGTCTGCACCTTGCGAAGGGCCGGCATCGTCCCGTCCTTCCGCCAGCTCCTGCTCGGACGGACTCTCCCGGCTTTACAAACTCCACGGCACGCTGGCGACTGCCTCTGCTTCGGGGCAAACCGATGCTGCATGGGGGGCAGGAAGGGATTTGACCCCCTGCTCAGATGGGTGCAGACTTGGGGGGGGGTCGCTTTGCTCTGCAGTGGGGCACGGCCTCTGCCTGGGGTCTCTTGAGCAACTATTCACCCCTTTGCAGCAGCAGGACACTGGTTGCCACAGACCCCGTGCCAGGGGTGATGCCTGCTGTGGTGTCAGGGGTGACAGTGCTGTTTCTGCACATGGGATTTGTCTGGGATGGTCCCCCGGCTCGAGGATGCTTTGCTTCTATGCCAAGTCCCTGGTCTCCTGGGCAGGTAAACCAGGGGGAGGAAGGTGCGGTGTGGGGGCACGGAAACGTCCCATTAACATTGGGATCAAGCGCCAGCAAGGACTGTCTGTGCCTTGGGCTCCCTGCCCACCCTTGTGCCAGCAATCGTGCACCGCTAGCAACCTGCAACAGGTGTGCGGTGGAAAGTTTTATTCGTGTAAGTGTGCGCTGGGTTGGAAAAGCCTGGGAAAAAACCCTGCTCTCGAGGTCCCTTCCAGCCCCGCTCCTCTGTGACCAAGACTCCCACGTCCACCGCTGCGCGGGGTCGGCTCTACCGCACGGTCCCCTCCCACCGCTCCGGGGTCGGGCTGGGAAGTGGAGGGGTTAAAGGGTGGGGAGGGCTGTGGGCAAAGCACCCAGCCCCTTGGGGCATCCGCTTGGTGCTGCCCAGGGCTCACCAGGTACTGGGGGCACTGGCAGGCATTAAGGAGCACTGGCAGGTACTGGGGAGTACTGGAGGGTACTGGGAGGCACTGGCAGGCATTAGGGAACACTGGAGGACACTGGGAAGGCACTGGACGATACTGGGAAACACTGTGGAGCACTGGCAGACATTGAGGAGTACTGGAGGATACTAGGAGGCACTGGCAGGCGCCGGGGAGCACTAGAGGATACCGGGAGACATTGGGAGCACTGGAGGATACTGGGACTGGGGGATACTGGGAGCACTGGAGGACACTGCGACGCACTGCTGCCCAGTCCTACGGGACCTGCCCCACCCCAGCCCAGCACCACACCTGGCGCATGTGCCCGGCCCGCACGCATGCGCACGGGCAGCTCAGCCGCACTACAACTGCCAGCACGCCCCGCGGCCGGAAGCGCCCCCTTACTGTTCCCAACGGCGCAGCGTCTCCTCCGGCGGCCTCCCTTCGCGGTCCGCCATGGCGCTTCTTCCTGGCGGCCGCTTCCGGTACACCCCATGCCGTCCGGCCGGGAACGCTGGCGGGAGTCGTTGGTTCCGCGCGCCGAGTCTTGCCCGAGGAGGGGAAGGGACCAGGCTCCCCCCGGGGCCCCCAGCACACAGCCCCAATGCTGCAGCCCTCGGTCCCAGCAAGGGCAGGTGCAGAGCTCCCCGGATGCTCCTTGCCCCCCCCAGCCAGAAAGGAGCAAGGAGGGAAGGACGGCGGGGGTGGCCACCCCCCCGGACGGGCCCAGACCTTCCAGGGATGAGAGACGAGGCCCCAGGCATCCAGGGCAGCAAGGACAGGGTAGTCATCAAAACAAATAGTTAATGTTAAATCCACAAAAGTCAGCCAGGAGATTAAATAGTTATTTTAATGAATACCCCATCATTTATGTTGCAGCCAATTGGTACAGTAGTCCAGTGGGTTTTTAAAGTGTAATAGTCACGTGCATTTACCTTCCGGACATCAATTGACACCCCATAGCGGTGTGCAGGCATGGGGCTATGCTTGCTGTGTGCATCATGGGCATGCTGGCTTTCCCGAAACCTCCCCGAATAGACCCAAACAGCGCTGGCAATCCTCTTCCAACTGCTGGAAGCTCAGCAGGGACCCTCATCTTGTCCCATGTGGGCTTGGAAATGCACATTAGGCCCCAGCCTGGCCTTTCTGCTCCTGGTTTTCTTTAACAGGAGAGACTTTGGTAGGGTAGCTGGTGGCCACTACCACCCGGATTTGCATTGCTGCATAAGCAACAGCCAACAAGGAAAACAGAGCAGGGTTTTTAAAGTGCAGCAAACTTAGGTATTTTGCCTTAGGTGCTCTGCAAAATCCATGGTTTCCAACACTGGTAAAATATTCCTCGTGGACAGCTAGCTTGGTTTTTTTGGGGAAAAGAAAACTAGCAATAAAATCCTCAGCAGCAAAGGCAAGTAAATGGGTATAAGCTTGTTTATTAGTCATAATTCTTCTGAACAATTTTATTAAGATTTCCAGACAAGAAAAATAGCAACAACAACAATAATAAAACAGTATAAAGAATCCTTCAAAAAAGTAAAAGCAGCTCAGTTGAACAGAATTGCATCTCGCACGATCCTTCATGCGAGAACAAAAACAAAAAACCCCTCAAAAAGTGTGGGATGACATTTGCTCAAGCCCAACAAGAAAGGAAAGATGTTAAAAACAGACTGAGAGGAAGACCAGGTCCTCAGCTGGGGATCCCAGGATGTACATGACAGTAAACATATCCTGACACAGACAAAAAGGCTGAGCCCTGATGTGCAAGTGCACGTGTTTCTGCAGTGCGCACACGCCAAAAAGCAGCCACTCAGCACCATACTTGCATGGCTTCCAAAAAAGGAGCAGGAAGTGGTTTTGGTGCTCAGGTAGTTACATTACTACAACCAGAGCCACATCACACTGTGTTAA
>NW_017728991.1:722713-723755 GCF_001723915.1 Gavialis gangeticus | reverse complement strand
CTGCAGCACTTGTTCAGTCCTTTCCCCGCTCTGTGAGCTGGCAGGCAGTGGTGCTGCTTGTCAGCAGGTTTTGTCTCCATGCAGCCTGGCCGGGAATGCTGGCGGGAGCCGTTGGTTCTGCCGGCTGGGTGCCAAGTCTTGCCGGAGGAGGAGAAGGGACCAGGCTCCCCCCGGGGCTCCCAGCACACAGCCCCAGTGCTGCAGCCCTCGGGCTGCCAGGTCCCAGCAAGGGCAGGTGCAGAGCTCCCCGGATGCTCCTTGCCCCCCCCAGCCAGAAAGGAGCAAGGAGGGAAGGACGGCGGGGGTGGCCACCCCCCTGGACGGGCCCAGACCCTCCAGGGATGAGAGACAAGGCCCCAGGCATCCAGGGCAGCAAGGACAGGGTCAGTCATCACAACAAATAATTAATGTTGAATCCACAAAAGTCACCCAGGAGATTAAATAGTTATTTTAATGAATACCCCATCATTTATGTTGCAGCCAATTGGTACAGTAGTCCGGTGGGTTTTTAAAGTGTAATAGCCACGTGCATTTACCTTCTTGACATCAATCGACACCCCATAGCAGTGTGCAAGCATGGGGCCATGCTTGCTGTGTGCATCGTGGGCACACTGGCTTTCCTGAAATCTCCCTGAATAGACTCAAACAGCGCTGGCAATCCTCTTCCAACTGCTTGCAGCTCAGCAGGGACCCTCATCTTGTCCCACGTGGGTTTGGAAATGCATAGACATTAGGCCCCAGCCTGGCCTTTCTGCTCCTGGTTTTCTTTAACAGGAGAGACTTTGGTAGGGCAACTGGTGGCCACCACCACCTGGATTTGCATTGCTGCATAAGCAACAGCCAACAAGGAAAACAGAACAGGGTTTTTAAAGTGCAGCAAACTTAGGTATTTTGCCTTGGGTGCTCTGCAAAATCCATGGTTTCCAACATAAATTCATAGATTCATAGATTCATAGATTAAGGGTTGGAAGGGACCTAGTAGATCTTCTAGCCTGACCCCCCGCCAGGGCGGGAGAACAACAAAAAACCCCAAAAAGAGAAA
>NW_017728991.1:720769-722270 GCF_001723915.1 Gavialis gangeticus | reverse complement strand
ATGACCCATCCACCACTACCCTCTGAGTGCGACCCCTCAGCCAATCTGCAATCCATCTGACTGTGTAGGCATCGATGCCACAGTCGCCTAGTTTTTTAACTAGGATGGGGTGAGAGACGGTGTCAAAGGCCTTGCTGAAGTCCAGAAAGACTACATCCACTGCAACACTGGTAAAATATTCCTCGTGGACAGCTAGCTCGGTTTTTTTGGGGAGAAGAAAACTAGCAATAAAATCTTCAGCAGCAAAGGCAAGTAAATGGATATAAGCTTGTTTATTAGTCATAATTCTTCTGAACAATTTTATTAAGATTTCCAGACAAGAAAAATAGCAACAACAACAACAACAATACAGTATAGAGAATCCTTCAAAAAAGTAAAAGCAGCTCAGTTGAACAGAATTGCATCTGGCATAATGCCATACCTGTAAATTCTTTAAGGCACCTAGAAAGAGCAACAAAACAGTGACTGGAAAAGTCACCGGTGCATTATCTGCTACTAGAAGTTTAGTTTGGGGTCTGTCCAAACTGAGAACCTGAGAAATCTAGGAGTGGGCTCCCATCTTCAACACTTTTTTAAAAGGCAACTTGAAATATTAAGTCTGCAGCCGGAGAAAACAGCAAGTTTTAACTGGCATCTATAAAGCTTGCAACAGGGACACCACCGCAATTGTCTTTAGAGATCCAATCCCCTCTATACTGGTTAAAATAATAATATTGCAACAAATCAATAAATGGCAGTGAACTGTTAGGGCAAAGCTTGGACCTTCCCTGCAAAGGGAACCCAAACTACCTCTGCTAGTGAGAATTCACAATACAGCGCTTTTAAAATGCATATAATCCAACTTGGTAAATCCAGGCTTGGGGACATTCAATATTCAAGGGAGACCATAATGTCTTCAAATGTAGTAAGTGTGTGGTTTATAGAATGTTCTCACTTTGAAAGGCTTTAAGTAGTGCTGTATTGCTAACACACATCTCAAAAGATCCAATTTCCCATTCAATTTGATCTGAAAATCTGGAACTTCCTCAAGCCTAGATTCTAGCTCTGAAATTACAAAATGTTTGGCCTGAGAGGTTTTCTAAAGGAAAACACAGTTCCACTGACAATCACAAATTGTGCTCCTGTACCAGCAAGAACTCACAGTGGCCCCCAACTGCTGCAGATCCTTCATGCGAGAGGAAAAACAAAAAAACCCTCAAAAAGTGTGAGATGACATTTGCTCAAGCCCAGCAAGAAAGGAAAGATGTTAAAAACAGATTGAGAGGAAGACCAGGTCCTCAGCTGGGGATCCCAGGATGTACATGACAGTAAACATATCTTGACACAGACAAAAAAGGCTGAGCCCTAATGTGCAAGTGCACGTGTTTCTGCAGTGCGCACACATGCCAAAAAGCAGCCACTCAGCACCATACTTGCATGGCCTCCAAAAAAGGAGCAGGAAGTGGTTTTGGTGCTGAGGTAGTTACATTACTACAACCAGAGCCACATCACACTGTGTTAA
>NW_017728991.1:707055-719772 GCF_001723915.1 Gavialis gangeticus | reverse complement strand
AACCCTTCAAGTGCACCAGAATGTTTAAGACAACTGCATTACAGGCTTGAGAAACAGTACTTTTGTACACAGGTTGGTCCCCCAAAATCTTTGCGCTTCTGATGCATCAAACCCTTGATGCTTGTGCATCACATTTTGGTCCTGAATCAAGTACAGTGGAGGCAGCTGAACTGCCAGCAGCTCACTGACTTGAAAAGCATTGGAGGTACCAGAATTCACCTTCCAAGGAGGAGGGATCAGTATAGCTCAGCAGGTTATGGCAAGACCCGGTGCTGCCCTTCTGTGATCTTCCGTTTGTCTTCTGTATTAACCTACTTTACGATCCCGTTTGAGGGCAGCAGCTGCTTTCCAGGCAGCAATGCACTGGGAGAGGAGAATGTCTTCTGGAAACAGCTCCTCCAGCTCTGTAGGTATGATGCTGTCTTTTGTTTCCAGGTAGGAAATGAATGCATCCTTCAGCCTGGAAAGAAACCAGGAAACGTACTGTTACTAACAGAACTTAAGCTGCACACTGGAGGGCCACATAGTTTGTTTTAATATATGTATCAGCATTCATCGATAAACCTGCAGCATTACACATCTTTTATAGTGAGGAGAGCTAAATGGTGCTGCAGGTCAGGGTCAAATGACACTGGCAGTCCCCCAGAAAAGCTCTAAGATAGAAGCAGCAGGGAGGGTTGCAGTTCTGGGTTAAGGTACAAGAGCAGAGCTACGCATGGGAAGCCAGCCGCATTCGTCTGCTATGCCTGGGTTTGCAAAGTGCCTGGTCCAGAAACCGGAACCACCGGACACGCTGCTCTATTGTACTGAGTGTGTGAGCACAAAGAAGTCACCTGGGTCAGAGGGTGAGGAAAGTGTCTTAACATCATAGAAGCAATAGGGCTGGCAGGGCTCTCAGGAGGTCACATCTGGTCTGACACCTTGCTCAAGATAGGATCAGCCCTGCCTGGACCAGCTCCACTAAGCTCTGGTCAAGCTTGCACTTAAAAACTTCCATGGGTGGAGACTCCAGCTCCCCTCTTAGCACCGGCTGGATTTTCAGTGCAGGTGCTTCCTGTGCAGCTGGGAAGGCACGAATGGAGGGAATTCTCTGCCCCTTGGAAAGTGCACAGAAAGGGGCAAAGCTTAACTCAGGGCTATGCCGCTTATTACCCCCACTTGGAGTTAAACTCATTCCCAGCTTGGGCGTATTTCAGCTTCAGGATGATCATCTCATGCAGCTCCTGCAGGAAAGCCTCGAGCCCGGCTTGAACCAGGCAGGCGGTGAGACGCTTGGCATCCTCTGCCCCAAGCTCCTCTTTGTAGTCATCACTGATGTCGGCGAAGGGGTCCTGCGGGGCAGCGGGAAAAACCACATAAGCGGTTGCAGTGGGAAGGGAGGTACAACTCCGAGCAGACACCGTGGCCTCAGAGCTGCTCTTACCTGCTTGAGCCGCAGCAGCTGCTCTGACTTGTGGGTGGAGAGGAGCTGCCAAAGGGCGATGCTGTGTTTCAGGCTGCACCGGCTCAGCGCCTGGAAGAAAGCAAGCAGTGCTGGATGAGAGGATGTCGGCCTGGAGCCTTGCTCTCACCCCCTCCCTGCTGGGGCTGCAGTAGAGCTCTAAGGCTCAGCTGGATAGGAGCATGAGAGGAAGACCAGGATGGAGCTGGCGCTGGCCGAGCAACACTCCCCAATGGGCTTTTTCAGGACAAGCTGCCAGGACCCCTTCAGCAGGCAGCTTCCATCTGCCACCAGCAGCCTGCTCCTGAAGCCTCTGGCAAGGGGGCAAGGAGAAGGCCTGGAAGGTGGATTTCATGATGTGTGTCCTGGAGAGCAGATAGCGCCTCTTCCCCCCATCTCCACACTGAGCCTCTTCTTGCATATAACTGGGATAGCAGAGACCAGCCTGCAGGCCGTGCTCTCCCTCGGAGAGAGAAGGGATATGTGCAATGCTGCTCAGTGCCAGGCAGCCCAGTGTCAATGGAGGTGTCTCCTGCTGTCTGCTTTTCCTTGGGCTCAGTGCCAGCCTCATGCCCAGTTCTTCTGCCTCCTTTCCCTGTCCTTCCTGGCAGCCTGGTGGGGGCCTGCAGAGCAAGCGACCTCCTCACAGCCCTCCCATGAGGATCTAAAGGCCCCCCCCAACAACATAAGCTGGCTGAGTCTAAGTGCCTTGTGTGCCTGCAGGGAAGCAGCTCCCAACCCACTCTGCAGCACCCAGGAGCCTTTTAAGGCTGGGCTGCAGGTGGGCTACAGGGACCAGCCCAGCCAGAGCTGCAGTGCATGTGGACTGACCCATGTCAGAGGGCTCACCTGAAGCACAGGGGGGCTCGTCTCACCCATCTGCAGCACGTCCTGGACGTAGGTGATGAGGAGCATGTCCGCGTCCCCGCCGGCTGTGGCCAGGAAGCCCAGCACCACATCGGTGACAGAGAGGGCTTCACAGATGTCACTGAAGGACTGCAGTTCCCCGGTGATCATGCCGATGCTGGCGCTGGGCAGGGAGACCTGCAATGGGAGGGATAGGGGGAATCATCACGGGTCCACAGCCTTCCTTGGCACTGCTCTTGCACTGCTGGGACCCTGATGTCCCAAATACAGGGGTAAAACCCAGAAGTGCAGGGAGCTGAACCATACACCCTGGCTTGAGAGGCAGGGTCTATGCACAGGAGTGTAATGGGGGCACAAATGGATTAAACTGCTCTGGGACCAGCTCCTCCAGCCCCTTGCTCTCCAGGTAGGAGCAGCCCCTGGCCACTCGCTGCTCCTCCAGGCTCAGGGACTCACCTGTCCCAGCTTGTTCCTGATGTCATTAAACAGGTGCTCGTAGTTCCGGTCGTGCCTGTACACCAGGGTGGGGATCCCCTGTTGGGAGAGAGCAGGGAGTCTGGGGTGAGCCTGGCGACAGCCCACCCCAGCTGCACAACATGCCACGCTGCCCCAGTTGGCTGGGGAGGAGGCAGCCAGAGGCCTCCCTGCTCCTTACCGTGTGGGTGATGATGGGCTTGCCCTGCAGGAACCTGCTGACCACCTGCTTCTGGATCTTCTCCAGGTCGAACTCTTGCAGTGTCTCCCCGCCCTTCTCCACGCTGTACTGGGCATTGGACAGGATTAGAGGGATCAGGTCCCTCTCCACCTCGTAGCTGATCACATGTAGGTCGGCCACTTCCGAGGGGCTGATGATGTACCTGGGAAAAAGGGGGAACCGTTGGCTGCGTTACGAGCAGAGCCATGGAGCGGGATGGGGCCAGAGGAAAGCAGCGCCACACATCCACATACTTGTTCTCCTCGTGGGTGTGCTTCTCCACGCTGTGGACAAAGTCGTTGTGCAGGCCGATGAGGTAGCTGACCAAGGCCGTGGCACACAGGCCCAGCCCCCGCCTGCGCGGCAGCAGGATTTCAAATGGGCTCTCCGGGGCCAGGTCGTGATCACAGTAGCCCTTGGGAAGCTTGATTTCCCCTGCGGAGAGGCAAAGAAACCCGTCAAAGCAGGGCTGCAGCCGCCGCGCTCAGCTCTTGCCCCCAAAAGGGCCCAGGGAGTCTGTTGTCTGGCAGCTGGGATGAAGTGTAGGGCATGGCTGGTTTGGCAGCTCCCCATGGGCATGAGGGGATGACAAGACAGGGAAGAGGCTGGAAGGGGAGGCCAAGTCCTCTGTTACCAGGCACTTCATGCCCAGGTCAGGCCTCCGGCTCCAGCTCTCAGCACCAGCAATGAGAAGAGCAACAGAAAAGGCTCACCCAGCACTAAACCATCTCACAAGCCTGGGAGCAAAGACAAGTGGAGCAGGACACTCACCATTGGTCTCCAAGGATCTCCTGAGCTTATTCCACACCGACAGGAATGTGGTCACTTGGCTCTGGAGCAGATTCCTCATCACATCTACAGGACACAAGGAAGAGGAAACCTCAATGCATGCTTCCTCCTGGTCTTTGCCAGGCTTCCCCATCCTGCCTGCCTAGGCTCTCACAGCGCACTAGGGGACATGGGCTAACTGGGCAGAGCTAAAACTACATGAAAAGTTGAGGACAACATTCCCCATAGCAATAGCTGTGGCTGTTAGACTCTCTCTCTGCTAGAAGGTGTTGGCCATCACGATGGATGAGATCCCACATCTGTGGCCTGCCCACACACAGAGCTCTTGTGCAAGCCACGTGTATTCTTGTCCTCTCAAGGCCATGACGACTCTTCCAGGCACCAGGAGAGCGAAAGGGCGAGTAGCCTTGTGGGGCCAAGACATGTTGTCCATGTTACTGGGCTTATGATATGCTTTTCTGCTTAGGACCATCCACCTTCACCCTATAAATGCCCAGGGCTGCCAGCCCCTGCCTGCAGTTTCTCCTGTACTCTGTGCTTTGCTAGCTACCCCCTGGAAGCTTTCCACCTCAACCAGCCTGGAGCAGAGCCCTACCCGAGTGGGACTCTCTCAGGAAGTCTTGTATCGTGCAGCATTTCACATCCGTCACGTTCTGGAACCTCTTCACCAGGTCTCTCTGCAGAGCCAGGATGTCTGGCAGGAACTTCACCAGTCGCAGCTCCCCTTCCTGGAAAGAGAGGTGAGAGGGATCAATAGCAGATGGTGCCGCTGTGCCTGGGGTTGGGGGTTGAGACTGCCAAGGGCAGGGCAGGTGAGCAAAGGTCTCCAGGTAAAGCTCAGGTGGCTTGGCTTGTGCTCTGCAGCCTTCACCTGCGACGTTACGGATGGAAGCAGAGGGCACCAGCCACGAGCCCTCCGATACGGAGCATGCACAGGGAGTGACAATGCACCTTTGTCTCTTGGGTGGAGAATGCATCACCTCTAAAGGGACTTTGGCAACTCACGGCACCTGCAGCTGACCTGGATGGCTCCCCAGTCTACTCTGGGCCCTGCCTGCAGCGACATCTGCTTTGTGGGGCAGACTCGTTGCCCCAGTATCCTGCATCCCGTACGAGCACCGTCTCCAGTGCCCAATCCTAGCCTGCCTTCGAACCAGTAGTAGACACCTGCTTTATGCTCTGCAGAGCTGCCTCCCACAGGGATGCGCATGCTGGCAGAGCCCAGGTCTCAGCAGAGGGACTGCATGTCTAATCATCTCGCCGTGCTATTAGCATGAAAGGTGCCTTCTGCTCTCCTTCTCCCCACTCCCTCTTTAAAAGGGACACGCATGCTCACACACCACGGTTTCATACTAAAGCAGAGGGAGTGGGGAGCTGGGGAGGCAGGCTAGTTTCCACTCCCTTGATGCCTTTGTCTCGCAGACATCGACACCGAACACTCCTCTGCTTTCTCTGTGATTTAGGCACTTCAAAGTGCCCACGAGCCTTGATGCATAATGATGTTCCCCTGCTCTTGATGAGGAGCTGACAGCAGTTTTCCTTCTCCAGATCAAGCCCAACACAGTCATCAAAGAGCTGAGAGGAGAGGTGCGACATGCTGCTGGCTGCCTCCCTTTGGTTAACGATGAGGGACTCAACCCCTTGCATCTCCAGAGATGCGAGCGCAGACCCGGGCACACTCACCTTCTGCAGGAACTTCCACAGGAGGGGCACGGCGTCCTTGCCATCCCGCTGCTGCACCACGTGCCCCAGGTTCTCCAGCGAGATCCTCTTCCTGCAGCTCCACATCTTCGAGCAGTGCACGGCACTGTCCGTGGGTAGCCGGCTCAGGAAGGTTGTGGGGTCACTGTAGACTATTTTCACCACTGGGCTGGAGCAGATCCTCTCGTCTGTGCTGATTTGCCTGTTTAAATCCTGAAGGGTGCGGTCCAAACACTGCAGAGCAGAAGACTGCATCAAACCCCTGCCTGTCTGCTCCAAGGAAGAGCAGAGGAACATGGACCGGTGAAGCCCTGGGTGTCTCTGGCCAGAGGGGCAGATTGATATTGGCTCCTCTGCAGAGAGAAATAATCCTGCAACAATCCTGCTTGCCTGAGCTCCTGGGGAAAGACCACTTCTCCCTGGTGGCTCAACAGCTGTTGATATGGAAGGAAATCACCCTAAACAGGCTCAGAAACTCGCAGCAACCCCCGATGGAGTCCGATGACTCCCTTCACTCTCCCCCAACTCCCAGTCTACTGTTCCCCACGTGCTGTCCCAGGGAAGGTCAGAGAGGGCCCTTCAGGCTGTCACACAGCTAACCTGACTCCCCAACTTCCCTGCATGGCTCAAGATGCCTCTTTTCCTGCCATCGGATCCCAGTTGCATCCCAGATACTGCCTGCCCCGTTCCCACGTGGCTGCCTGACAAATACCATAGGAGAGGAAAGGTGTGCAAGGACCTGGCTGAACACAACCCGGCTCTCCTGCCTGGGCAGGCAGTTCTGTGCCTTCCAAAAGGCAGAAGCAGGCTTGATTCATACTTGGATGTGGGTCTGTAATTTGGTAGGGGCTTCAAGTTGTGAACACCCTTCAAGCAGCTCGGGTGCATGTCTAGATGGACACCCAGGGATGGAAAGCAAGTCTCACCTTTAACTCAGGAATAACAACAGTGTTTGCAATGATTCCTTCCCAAGTGTTTCTCGCTTGCTTGGTGGAGAGCGTCCTGTCAAAGCCAACTGGCCCTGCAAGAGGAGCATTTACCGCACGTTACCGTTACAAGGCATCAGGAGGGAACAGGTTGGCATCTCAAACTCCCAGGATCTCCCCATAGGGGCACAGCATCCTTGTGAGCTAGTCAGCATGTGAGGACCGCTAACAGTACAAGGGGCCCTGAGACCTAGACAGGTGCCCACCCCGCCAAACGATCCAGCCAGCACAATACTGCACAGTCAACAGGGTGTCAGGAATTTCCACCTGTTTCACTTGAAAGGGATACAGACATTTTCCAAATGGCCACACAAATACAAGGAGGTTAATGGGCTTTGCTAAGGTCGCTGCATAAGACAGTGGAAGAAGCAAGGCACAGATGGTGGAGCCTGGACTCCCAGCCCTGGGCTCCAGCACTAAGGTTTTGCTTTTGCAATCTGCTGCTAGCCCATAATGATCCGAGATGCAGATTCCCCTAAAGATCACCCTTCATCAGCTGCCTCCCCAGATTGCTTCTTGCTTTTACTTTGGAGGAGGTATGTACATCACAATGTGTGACCTGTTGGGACTTATGCAGCTTGCTGCATTTCTTGATTCTCTCCAGGCCCTTTCAGGAAAGTGTGCAACTAGACATGCAACAAGCCCAAGTAGTAATTTAACAAGCCCCGCTAAGCCCTGGGCAACTGGGGAAAAAGGAGAGGGAAGCAACCAGCAGCCCTGTACCGGGTACCAAGGACCTGGCCTCGGAGAAAGCCCCGGATCCCTACCCAGGCTCATGTAGCTGGTGGAGAAGCCAGGCAAATGCAGTGCTTGAAACATTTCCCCGAGTCCTCCACATGGCTGCCCATTCTTTCCCTTACACTGGTTTGGGTGCTGGTGGGGGTCCTTGAAGAGGCTGCCCAGGATGACGTGCACCGCGTTGACAGTCTCATCGGCACTCTTCCCCAGTGTTTTGATCAGCTGGGTCAAGTCCTTCTGCATGTGTGCCAGGAAGAAACTCACTGGGTCTGGAGTGGGTGGCTTAACGATCCTTTCCAGGGACTTGAGGAACAAAAATGAGACAAAGGTGAGAGAGTGACCAGTGCACCATTCTGGTCCGACGCACAGTTTCAGTGCTGCATCAGTCACTCCTCTTGGAGCCTAGCCCTTGAGCAGGCCCGTGCTGGGGTCTACCTAGGTGAGAGTCAAATCACAGTTAGCACCGGGGAAAGCCACTGCCCTGGAAGCGCTGTTCTGCCCTCTCCTCCTCATGGCATTGCAAAACCATTCAGAATACAAGACTTTGCTTGTCTGAAGGTTCCCAACAAACCAACGGGATTGTTTCCACCCATCATAGGAGATGGGAACAATCCTTTCCCCAGCCCAGGCTTGCGGCTGAAACGTAGCAGGCACCTTGCTGGGCAGGGACACCCATCCACAGAGTGTCTGCTTCACTATCTACCAAGTGCAGTAGTATCAGCCATAGCCCTAAGGAGGGAAGCAGGCAGGCTGGAAGCCCCTCAAGCCGAGGAGGGGATCACAGCTCCCTCCTCTCATCCTGCATGAACCCTCTAACCCCCGAGCTATGGGGTCCATGGGGGACCCGCTTCTGTTTTATGAATCCAGCCTGGAAACACGATATTTCAGCCAAGCCTATGCAAAGACTAGGACCACCTGCCAGAAACCTAAAGCTGCAAGGTGGCGGCAGCACTGACTGGTGGAAGAGATGTTGCTAAACTCCCCCTTGGCATTTCCTCTATGCAGGAAGGCGTCGCCAACAGTGTCTCATACCTGGGGGTCTTTTGTGGCTCCCAGCAGCATCGCCGAGTGCATGAGCAAGCGGATGACAAGACAGACAACAGGGGACAGTGCCCTTTCAGACACCCCGAGCACATCTCTTTTTTGGGGGTCTCCGAGCACGTGGCCAGTTTGAGTCCGGTCAGTCTTCTGCCTGCAGGAAATTATGCAGAGTGAATGTTGCATCTAGACACATGCACAAGCAGAGCAAGACTGGCTGGAAATCTCCTTGTGCTACCAAGGCCCTGCTGCCAGGTAAGCACCTTGCCCTTGAAAGGGGCAGGAGGAAGACATGCAGAGCGGTCTCAGCAGATTTACTGCCCCAGTACATTTCACACTGGGATAGCCCGATTCCCTTCATCTGTCAGGTGGGGGCTACCAGCTCCCCCAGGGCACCTCTGCCCAAAGCCACTTTCATGCAGCTGTTGGCTTAAAAATCACAATTTGTCATTATGTTTCAGGTAGGTCAGAGACCCGTGCTCTCTGCATTAGAAGGTCCGTTCAGTACCACCCGATAAAGCAGGCTGCAGCCAACAAAAAGTACATGCCTCTCTGAATGCCTTCTGCCCAAAATTAAAGTGCTGGGAAATGCCAACCAGGCTGCGCCAAAGAGGAAAAGGGCAAATCCCAACCCCAGCATGTTCTGGGAAGGCAGGCACTCCATACTGAAAGGTCAGGCTATGGCTGCTGAAGAAAAGTGGAACATAAAATACATCACATCTTACAATGCTAAAGAGGTGAAAGAAATCAAAACGTACTGAATTATCTGAAAGCCTTGCAGGGACTTGTGATTTAAACCTCCGATCTCAGCCTTGCACTCGATGCAATGACTGACCTCCATGGGTTGACCGCACTGGCAAAGAGAAGTGAAGGGACACACATGAACAACACTCCAGCCACATGCAGGGAAGCAGCATTTCCAATGTAGGGACACAGTGTGAATAGAGACAAAGCCCAATCACGGTGTGGAGAGGTGGTTAATGTGGGTTATTGGTTTTTTTTTTTTGTTTTTTTTTTAAATAAGACAGTTGTGAAAGGCAAGACAGTGGTTTAATAAAACGAACCCTAATCCATGTGTGTCCATCAAAATCATGACTTGCTTCTGAAAGCAGAAGCACCTTTCCAGGACAAATCCAACATGCAACCCATTAATTAGAAAGCTACTCTCTGCTGATGTAGGCTGTATTGCAAGGCTCAGCACAATGGCCATTTTCCTGTGCAATGCTCTAAAAGTTGCTAATATTAGTAAAGGTAAAGTCTGCAAGAGCAAACAATGGGCTACAACTAACAGCAAATGAAAGCCAGCATGGGTAGCGCTTAAAGAACCAGCTTACAGAAAAAAACGGTACTGTCTGCCCCAACCTCTTACCTCTCCAATAGTGCACGGGTGGCCATTCGGGCATGCTGTTAGAGAAAAAGAAGACAACAGGATGGTACTGTGAGCCCAATGACTGCCCTCTACATGCACTTGTATTCGGAGAGCCAGCATGCCCGTCTCCAGCGGGTGGGGATCTTGTTCATGGGCACAAACAAATCATGTTGCTGCTGCCCTGAAGCCAGGAGTGCTTCTGTTGGTACCAACAGAAACAGGAGGAAAAAAAAGGAGAAGGAAGCCCTGGGGGGCGCTGCAAGCCCAAGCAATAGGGCCTGGCAAGCTTTTGGAGAGACATACAGTTCTGTTTCCAAGCTGCGATACCAATGAGCCAGGAGGGCAACGTTCAGCTAACAGACTCGGGCGTCACTCGCACTTCTGCATGACGGCATCCAAGGGAGCGTGAGCTCAAACCTGTCCACACCTGGGCCAATGTGGGGCATAACTGACCCTGAGCTACATGGCCCGAGTCACGCTGCAGACAGCTGAGGTATCCCTGTCTGGGGGACAGGACTCTCCCAAGAGCAACCCCTCCCAGGCAGCCTGGCCTTTCCCCAGGTTTTAATTAGCGATTGAATCCCACCCCGCTCCAGCAGCTGTTTGGGGATACTCACTGTACCAGTGCAGCTGGGTCATTCCCTTCCACTTCATGGCTTGGGCTGTCAAGTCTTCAGGCATTGTAGGCAGGAAAGCATGCTGAGGATTGAAGCAAACACATTACCAAACACTGTTCCAGCTCAAATGCCTGGGGGCGCCCTGCCAGGCTCCTTGCATCCTTTTTAATTGTGGGGTGGAGAGAAAGGATGACCCCCGGCCCCAGCCTGCTCCTTGCTGCCATGAGCCATCACTCCCTGAACTTCAGCTCTCCCCAGGACAATCCTCCAACAGTTTTCTTATGTGCCATGATGAGCAGCGAGCAATGCTGACCACTGATGTAGAGGTGAGATGAATGGGACAGCTCAGATCCTGGGGGACACGGCTGCAGTATAAAGCCACCTGATGCAGGAGCAGGCTGCGTGACAGCCCCAAGTTCGGAGGTCAAGGAAAGCTCCAGACCAGCCCACTCCCCTCACCTGCATCGAGCTGGGATCGAAGGCCAGGTTCCTCAGGGGCTCCAGGATCGGGTTCTGCCCACACAGCAGGACGGCAGCCGTGTGAACGGCCATCTCGATCAGCGTCCCGTCGTAGGTGAAGCGTGGGGGGTTCAGGGCCAGCGACGGGATCTTGTTCAGCGCCAGGGCGGCTGCAAACTCTTTCTGCTCTGCCGAGGCCAGGGCTTCACAGCTCTGGATGAACTTGGTCAGAGCTTCGCATTGCTAAAGGCAAGTGTGGACAAGCAGCCAAGTAAGCACAAGACGGCAGCTGCTTCCTGCACTGTACCATCAGGCGCGACAGCTCTGGGATGAGGAGGACACGGTGCTCTGTCTACTATAGCTGACCCTTCAGACCGCAGAGGGGAACATGCCTTTAGGGCTGAGCTATCAGCTCAGAGGGGGAGACATGGGGTAGCCCCCTGCTCGGCCACATGCTTCCCATGCAACTTTGGGCAAGGCACCGAGGACCAGGTCCAGAAAGACATTTAGGTGCCCAAACCTACCGGCCCAGACACCTTCTGGGATCTGCCGCTTGTCAAATGGCAGTAAGCTCACTTCCCTACCTGGTGCGGGCATTGGGAGGGTTTCTACACGTGGTCAAGACCGCAAGGACGCAGCGGGAATGGGAGCCACGTAACCTCCTAAGTGCTCAGATTTCTCATCAGGCAGTCTCTGCCCAGGTGCCCTCAGACATCCGGGGCAGCAAAGGAGAGGGCATTTCCCATGACTGTGACCCAGAGTTTGCCCCCGCTGCCCACGAATAGCCAAGTGCACTGCCTGCCCCCTTGCAAGCTGCCAAGGAAGCCAGCATCTCACCTCCTGCTTGGGGTGGAGACCTGGGTTCTTGCATCCGTACAGAACTGTGACCTCTCGGAAAATGGCCAGGAGCAGGTGAACGGCTTGTGCAGGTTTGGGGCTGTTACATGCCTGAGAAGGAAAAGCAGCAGGTCAGGCAGCAGATGCAGAAGCTGCACCTGTAGCTTTCTCTCATGTGTGTTCCCACCGGCCCCGGAGGGCACAGATCACCCGTTGCCACAGAAGCTGGTGTGCGAGGGAACGAGCGCAAGCTGCACGTGGGCCGATGCGTCTTGGCCCAGCAGGCTCTGAGAAGTCCCTCTCTGCCGCTGGAGGACTGCGTGGATGTCCTCTTGGGTTCCTCATTGCCGGAGGCCCAGAACACAGCCCACGACAACATCACCAGTCATGCTGACTTGTTCCCATTCACCAGAAGGACTTCCTGGCAGGTTCAGCCTACCTGCCATTCATCTCCTGTCCCAATATTTACTCAAGCCCGAAAACTACTAAATATTTACATTCCTGCAGCAGGCAGAGGCCCGAGATGCTAGGTGCTACGTGGACAGAGGAAGACTCCCCACCTTCCTTAGGAAGCTCGCAGTCGAAGACAGTGAGAAGTATAGGAAGGGTCCTACGTCAGCGTCTGGATGCTCACCTTGCTGGGGTCATCTGCCCCCCAGCAGTCTTTCCTGCCCAAGCACAGGGGGCTGGACCTGATGATCGAGGGGTCCCTTCGAGCCCCTGTGTCGCAGGGCACTGAGGTGCCTGCTCCTAGGAAATGGTACAGGTGCCGGTTGCTGGGGCAACCGCAGTTCGGTCAGCTGACCGGAAGGGGGCAGGGCCTGGCCTAGATAAACAGCCCAGGCGGAGGCCGAGCAGGCAGTTCCCCACTAACATCCATGGGAGAGGGAGCTCTGCTGGAGTAGGCAGCTTGGTGGCCTGAATAGATTTGGCTCGAGGATGCTGGGAGGAGAAAGCCCGGGTAGGGGATTTGATCGATGAGTAGCCAGAGGGCTTAGAGTTTACGTTTAGCCAGGTGGCTTAGTTCTTAAGTTGCAGCCGATTGCCTTATGATATTGTTTGTTGTTACACCGGAGGACCGAGTGAGGCTGTAGGGGTTGGAGGAGGCCTCATGGGAGCTCCCCAGTAGCGTGGCGGTTCCTGGCGCCGGAGAGGGCGCTGCGTTTTGGGGGTGTATCGAC
>NW_017728991.1:704388-706402 GCF_001723915.1 Gavialis gangeticus | reverse complement strand
TACCATCAAAGACGTGGCGGGCGAGAACGAGGGTGCATTGACACCAACGTGGCATGGTAAGGGGTGCCAGGAGAGATCACAGCCGCTCCTGGGACCCCGCCCTGTGACACCCTAACATCTACGAATCTACGAACCAGCCCATTTTTGTCACACCCAAGGGTAAACACCCCCTTCTCCACCTGGACACATTTAAGGATAAAATATAAAACAAGGAAATAAGTTTCTTGGGGTGCCCTGGTGAGAGACAAGGGTGCGCAAGCCTGGAAAGACAAAGCAAGGATGCGCGGCCTGTGTGAGAACACATCTCTGCCAGCTGACTGCAGGAAGTACCAGTTACCCCAGGGGGGCTGTACAGGATGAGCTAGGAGGGGGTCGGCAGTGGTGAGGATGAGGTGGCTGGCAGACAGCAAAGGAGACAGGGATAGTCTACAAGTTACATACAATGCATGAGAGTGTCAGAGGGGACGAGAGACCTGCCTCTCCCAGCAAGCAAAGAAAAGTCTCTCGACAGAGGCAGGCAAGAACGGCTTGTGGGATCCCCTAAAAGTCAAGCCCCGCTGACCTACGAAGGGTCCCCATAAGCTCCCCCTTGACAGCAGCACTGTGCTCTCAGAAGACTGCCTTACCTCCTGGGCTGCGGCAATGCCCTCCGTCTTGCACCCCAGCATCGCCTTCCCCACAGCATCGCGCAGGACCCGGTAGCTCTCGCCGCACACCAGGTACCGATCGATCTGGCTGGGCTGTTCCCTCTGCGGCCACAAACAAAACACCCAGCCGTGAACACGGGGCAGCTTGTGAAAAGCAAAAGTGCCCTGTGGGGACAGTTCATTTAACCCTGCATTGTGCAGAGGGAGGCAGCCCACCTAGCTACGGTGAACGCTGTTCCCTGGATACTTGTGGCACTGGGAAAGCAGCTTTGCTGCACCAGAAACCAAGTCCTGGCACAAGGAAGCAATGCTGTTCTCCAAAGGTAGGTGCAGATCACTGCACTCAGAGCTGCCCCACCCCTGCGGCAACTACAGGACCAAACACATCACGCCCAGGGACAACAAGCTGAGAGAAGGGATGGGAATTGCCCCCTGGGACACAAACACTGCAGGAAGGTCAGTCTGAGAGAGGAGATGGGTATGCTTCACCTGCTGCTGAATAATTTCCTCGGGAAATATCCAACCAGACTGAGCCTCATTGGCAAGCCGCTGGGCACACTCCATCCCGTACTGGTCGGTGAGTCTCCGGACCAGGTAGATGCGGTACCAGTCATTCTCAGCGTGCGTGCAAAACTTCATTACCGCCTGCAGGTACTGCTGCTTTTCTGAGGCCTGCTCTGTGGAGAGAATACAGCCAGGCTCAGAGTCTCGCCTCTTGTTAAGCTGTTCCCCCAGGACAGACTATGTTGGTTGTTTTACTTCTGACTGAATGGGCTCCTGTTGCATGCCCTCATTCCCCTGCCCTGCTCTCACATGAGAGAGAGAAAGGATTAAAGTAGAGCTGAAGCCTGAGCTAAGATTTGCTCACATGCTCCGCTCACACTTCTAGCTGACGGCACCCGTGCCCATCCCAACCTACCTTGACGCCCATGCATTTCACAGAGCAGCTCTGCAGCCCTA
This sequence comes from Gavialis gangeticus, assembly GCF_001723915.1. Lineage (NCBI taxonomy): Eukaryota > Metazoa > Chordata > Crocodylia > Gavialidae > Gavialis > Gavialis gangeticus. Next base: position 704,795 of record NW_017728991.1, on the reverse strand, counting down.
TCCAGGCAGAGCCGGACCTTGGCCACTGCTTGCAGGTGTGTAATAGAGGATTCCCTCCTCGCTTTCTGGCTGCTCTTCTGGAGGTATCTCTCTAGAAAATGCGCCCCTTCCCGCAAAGAGTGGGTTTGCTGTTTCCCAGAGCATGCTCCAGTTTTATCGTACATTGAATCCTGAAAAAGAAGGAGTGAATGAGGAGGAAACCACCTTGTTCCTTCCCTGCCGCTGGCCGCTGCAACTTAGGTCTGTGCTACGATCTGAGCCTTTCTGCACGATCGTGGAGAGTGCTGGGGCAGAGGGAGGAAGCAAGGGAGCAGGGGAGAGGTCTGGTAATGCTGCAACACGGGGCCTCGCTCGAGTGCAGAGCAAATGCACACATCCAGGAGGGGCCAGCAGGGAACTGCATGCTC
>NW_017728991.1:700570-704377 GCF_001723915.1 Gavialis gangeticus | reverse complement strand
GGTCCCTTCCGACCCTAGAAACTATGAAACTATGAATGGGGAACAGGCACCGCAGGGTGCAGGTGGAAGGAGCCTTAGGACTTAACTCTCTCCTGTGTTTTCTAGGAGGGCAGCGAGCACATGGTGGACGGGAGCCCCCCAGGCTGCCAGAAGGGTCTGTGTTACATGGGACTCCTGAAGGCCAAGATGTCCCCACCCAGCCCCTGGGAAAGGAAGGGGAGCCAATGAGCCTACCTCCAAGCAGCTGACAAAAAGCACGTAAAGCTCCGACTTGTCATCTTTGCCCAGGATCTGGTTCTGCTCCACCTGCCTCAGGTACTCCTGCAGGTAGCCCTTCACCTCCTCGAAGCTACGGCACAAAGAAACCTCCTCTTACCAACCCAGCGACCCAGCATTACTGCACCCTGCCGAGATCCTAAGTGAGCTGCTAAAGCCTGTCCACATGGAGTCACGTCAGGGCGCTGCTGGGATGGAGGGGGTGGCCGCGACGGCTTTTGGCAGGGGACACAGACATCTCTGACCCATCCAAAGGGGCGCTGCGGAGATGCAAGCACCAGGGCTGCACCAGACACCAGCAGGCTCCTACATAACTTCAGTCAGCTGCTGTTATCAGACCCTCCTCGAGAGCCAGCAAGCTGCCAGCAAGGGTTAGGGACCATCACTCGACAAATTCAGCTGCTGAACGACCTTCAGATCTAGGCTTCCTGTGCTACCTCCAAAGGCACGCTCAAATCTAGGGCACCAAAGAGGGCTTTGCACCCGGCAGAGAGAGAACAGAGCATGAGCCTGAGGCTGTGATAGTCGCATGCAGCATGTTCAGGGCTGGAGTCTGCCTAGAGAAAAGCCCTCTCACTCCTCCCCGTGCTAGAGAAGTCAGCTCCTGTGTTACTAATGAGGATCCCTCCTTTCTGTACGTAACCCACCACATTTGCCTACCAGATAGTTGCTCAGCGCAAACATATGATAAATTCCATATCAAGTCTTTGGCAGGCATAACCAAGCCATCAAAGGGCAGCTCCTCTGAATGAGGCAGTCTCTTTACAGGCCAGATGGAGCCTCACCCACAGAGGGCACTTAAAGAACAAACATCTGTTTGAAAACGGGAAGCAGTATTCAACGTCCGTGTGCGTCAGAGGGGGGGTTGCCATAGTTATGAATGTTTCTCTGTGCATCGAGATGCAGTCAGCATCGTTCTTCTACTCCAAGAGCATGGGCATGTAGTTGACAGGCCAGTGAGGACCGGCTGGATGTACAGTAACCTGTTCAAGTCCCCCCTCAGAGGCACAGATGGGATTTCACCGGAGCAGGTTCAAACCGCAGAGCACGACTGAAGCGCTCCACCCCTGTCAGCAACACGTGAGAACCGGGGAGGCTCTGGACTGGCTCGAGAGAAGGAAGACGCGCAATCCAAGCACACCCACCACCCACCCCACAGCCCTCACCTGTATTTCAATAGCAGCTTCAGCACGATGGAGCGGATGACGGGCGTCTTGTCCACCACGTCATCGAACGGGGAGAGCGATTTTGTGTACACGGCCTGGTGCTCTGCATGCAGGGGAAAGAAAGAGCACATCTCATGGGCTCGAGAAAGGCGAGAAAACACGTTCTGTGTGGGGGCTGAGCCCAGCACGGAGGGCAGGACTTACCCGTCATACCAACTCTGAAAGGCTTCCGGTGAGCAAACAGCAGCCGTAACAGCCCCTCAATCACGTCCTTCTCTGGCGGTTCATTGTCCTTGAAGCACATGGTGGAAACCAGGTCTACGAAGAAGCTGTTGCACATCTGCCGAAACTTGGCGTTCTTCTCGATAGCCTCACTGAGGAAAGGGTGAGAGAAACAGGGTCACCGAGATACCCGGACAACCGCAGGCCTAGTTCAACCACACTGTGGGTAAAGCCACGATGAACATGAGGAGCAGGGAGAATTTAACTAGCAACACGGGATTCTCCACGGTCAAATCCAAGTTTCAAACCAAGAGAATTCACAATACACAGCAGAGGAAAATGAATCATGATCACGACGGCCTTAGCTAGACCATTCTTTGGGGATGAAGATCAGGGTCTCTCAACATGACTACGTGTCTGTTGATACAGGGGGAATGACACTGGTTTTTATGGGACAGATGAAATACCTGAGCTTCTTGGAGACGGTTACATTATAGGCATCTGGGAGGTTGACTCTGCAGTATGGACAGATCATCTGGCCTGGGGCTAGCCACTGTTTGATGCAGTTCTGGCAGAAGACATGATCGCATGGCAGGTTGACGGGATCCTTGGGGTCTCCCAGGCAGATCGGACATGGCTTCAGACCATATCTGCAATACACAGCATGGCTAGACTCAAGCAGTCCAGGCACAAGCCTCCAAGTCTCCTACTGCAGCTCAGAATGGGGAGAGAAGGCAGCTTGGGCCTTACCAGCTCCTCTCGGAGCTGCGAATAAATCTGGTGCATTGAACCGCTCGCTACCTGCAAGCAAGAGCAGCTACTTGCCTACAGGAGCTGCAGTTCCTACAGAGGTGTTGTCCACAGATCGTACTCTTGGGGCACCCGTCCCATGCAAGTGGGACTGGAGGCTTTTGGAAAAGCAGCTCCTGCTGAAGCTGTGCCCATAGGCCCTGCATCCTCCAGACAACCATAGCCAAGGATATAATAGACTGGGCAGCTGTGACCACTAGCCTCTGCCACTCCATGCGCCCTCCCCTCCCCATTCTTGAGGGCCCCCTCAGAAAGCAAACGGCACACTGAAGAGGCCTGGAGTGTGCCCCTCTCCCACGAAGAACAAGTCTCGAGTGCCCCTCTCCCACGAAGAACAAGTCTCGAGTGTTTTTATTTTCCTTTCTTTGTCCAGCGGATGCAGAAAGGGCTTTTACATAAAGGAATCTAGAGACTAGAAGGAGACGGGGTCCCAGGGTCAGAAAAGCTGCATTGCAAGGGTCACAGATGCTGCTGGTGTTCTGGCTGGCACCCTGGGCCGCAACAAGGAACTGAGTGGTGGTTGCAGCCCCTCTGCCCCTTTGGTTAAAATATCCTGGAAGGTGCAAGGGGCACTGGCACAGCCAGATGGGAGGCTGCTGTCCAAGAGCACTCTGCCTTGCACACTCAGGACACATGCATCCCAAGAGCAGACCCTGAGCGCACAAGGCACCTCCAAGTAGAACAGCAGCTTCCATGTGATCTCTGCCAAATCCGAGAGGCTTGTCTGTGAAGGGCCTCTTACCTGCTGGAGGAGAAAGGAGCAGCAAAGGGAGACATGAGCTTCAGCTGGGCATGAAGCAGCTTGGGACAGTACAAGAGCATGGGCTCAAATCAGAGGAGAGCATCCCTCCTTCCCATCCACCCACAGGGCACAGACCCTAGATCCAGCCTGCACCCATCGATGTTCATCCGCTGCTCCAGCGGGCCACGTTTTTCCAGATTCAGTGCTCAGTACTTAGTGTAAGTATACCAGCATCCTGCCCAGCCCTACGATGTTACCTGCAGATCGTTTTGCTGGCTTCTTCCTTACAGAGACACAGCACCTTCATCACCGCAACGAAAGTTTCCTGAGTCTTGAGGTCGGAGTTGCCCTGGAGACACTAAAAGAGAAGGACAATCAGAGCGGACTTTGCTCTGCTTCTCAGAACAGACTTGCAAAGAAAGAAGCAAAACCATAGCCAGCCTGTGGCAGGACACTCTCCTGCCCTGCTCCTAGTGAGGTATGAACTTAAGGGGGGGGAAGTTACAGGTGCTGGTTGCCGGGGCAACCGCAGTTCAGTCAGCTGACCGGAGGGGGCAGGGCCTGGCCTAGATAAACAGCCCAGGCGGAGGC
>NW_017728991.1:691386-700181 GCF_001723915.1 Gavialis gangeticus | reverse complement strand
TGGGGGCCAGGCATGGCTACGGCCACCTGAGCCTCAGTGGGGTTGTAGACCCGAGGAGGGGGTGCACTGACTTCAGCCTTGAGAAGGGCCACAGTGCCTTGGGGGCCAGGCACGGCTACGGACACCTGAGCCCCAACTGTGAGGAGCACCAGAGTGGGCACCAATGAGAAGCCCAGAGGGTGCTTGCGTTAAGCCCCAGGGAGGGCGCACCGAAATAGGAGCCCCAGGGAGGGGAATCTGGGGGCCAGGCACGGCTACGGCCACCTGAGCCCTGATTGTGAGGCAGGGCCCCAGCGTGGGCAGAACTGAGAGAGAGCGAGCCGCAGTGAGGGCGCAACCACGACGAAGGCTGGAGAGCGTCCATGGGGAGCGCGGAGAAAGGCCCCAGGGTGGGCGACTGAGACGAGCCCAAAGGGCGTCCGCAAGGACACGGGCGATAGTAGGCAAGCAAGGGGGTGCCGTGAGGGCGCGGCAAGGGATTTTGACAAAACAACGTCCGGTACATCTGAGAGGCTTGGGGCGTGGTATTAGGGGTGGTAGGAGCCACGCGTAGCCCTTGAGGCTTTAATTCACGGGGTCCGCTAAGACGGGACACAAACTGGGATACATCAGGGATGCCGTGTCCAAGGGTGCAAAAGGCAGCCTCCCTTAATACTTCTGTCATCAAAGACGTGGTGGGTGAGAACGAGGGTGCATGACCACCCACTTGGCACGGTAGGGGGCGCTAGGAGACATCACAGCTGCTCCTAGGTCCCCGCCCTGTGACACAGCCCCACCCAGCTCTTCAATCCTTAGCACTGCCATGTGCCACCGGCACTGCCACATGGTACAAACAGCTAACTGGAGAGCAGGAAGCCAGGAGTCATGGGAGCTGAGGACAAGGAGGAGTTTTAAGAGTCACTCTCATGGGTCGACACTGTGCTGTTGCAGGTTGCTTTTGCCCAAGTCCATGACTCATTTCTGGGGAAGGGAAATCAGTGAGATCCATCTCTATATGCACATGGGCTCACCAGCTAGGGAGGACCCAGCAGAAGCCACAAGAACAAGGATACAGAAGACAGTGTTTTCTTCTGGATTCCCCCCACCCCTTTTGGCTAGCTGACTCCTTGCCCCACAACCAAGCAAACCACGACTGGGCCTCGCCCTAACACCAAGGAGCAGAGCAGCTCAGAAGGACGCCTGAGCCATGGGAGGCCAAAAGTTCCTATACTCTGAAGCAGGGCTTTCGATGCTCTGCAAGGGAGGTCTGGCTGTGGGTGTAGGCGCAGAACAGAAGTGGCGGCAGCTGTCCCAAGGGTGGGTCCCCGTCCCAGTGCAGGAGCAAGGTTGGCCACAGCAGAACAACTGGGGACGAGGTGCACAGAAGGACTTGGGGTCATGGCAATCTGCTCACAGATAATTCATGAAGAGGAAGAGGCAAGGCAAAGCGTCCTGAATCACCCATTCCGAACAATTTACCAAGCCCTGACTGTGACCACGTGACGGGAGGTGTGGGGCAGCCCTCGGTTATCGAACCAGTCATTTGCAGAAAGAAAGGAGGGGAGAGGAGAGTGCTCCCTTGCTCCCAGCCCCTGCGTCCTGATCTTACCTTGCCGAGCATCAGGATGTGTCTCTGCACCACGTCCCGCAGCTCTGGGAGGTGGGTGTTGACCCCCAGCAGCACGTGCTCCATGAAGAGAGACATGGAGAAGATCCGGTTCCACCGGATCCTGCAGAGAGAAAGCCCCGTTACAGCACAGGCACAGGGAGCCTCACAGGCTGATGGTAGCAGTGAGGGGGAGAAGGACAGGAAAGGGCACATCCATGCAAGACCCATGTGCTGCAATTCTTGTTCTCCACATCAACCAGGTGTCCTTGCTCTCTGTCCTATGGGCTCCTTGTTGCTTCTCCCCATCTTGTTCTCATACTACAAGCTCCTTGAGACAATAGCTGTTCTGTCTGTGCAAGGCTATCACACTAGGCTCCAGGTATCCGATTGGGGTCCTGAGACCCTACAAGGAGGTAAAAATCCCCAGGTTGTGGGATAAAAGCAGTCCTGTACAGATTCGAGCCCTATATCACAGTGCTAATTAGAGAGCTCCACTATCGGAGGGTTATTCTTCACTTGCTGTTGCTCCCATATCCCCAAGGCCCCACTCTCTGGGATTGTGCAGTTCCAGATGTGTGACCTGGGAGATGGGGAGTTAAGCTAACAGCCCAGTCAGGGTCGCTGCCCAGTGACTTCACTTGAACTCATCCTTGGCCCCGCTGGGAATGTGACTTGCTGATGCTTGCAGACCCATGGGGGAGAGAGCAAAGTGCGGCACGTGAAGCAGAGAGGTTCTGGTGCTGGGTTGTTCAGTCCAGCCTAGTGGTAATGGCTTTAAAAGGTCTTGTCTGAGGAGGAGCGCACGATAGCTGCATTCAGGCGTCCTCCAGAGGAAGAGCAGGACTCCCAGGGAATCTGTGGCACTTACCTGACTTCCTGGAGCAGCTGATGGCAATGACTGCTGTGGCCTTGCAGGTAGTTCTCCGTGCAGACAAGTTCAATGGGCATGTGAATGTTCTTCACCTGCTGGAGCCAAGCCTGCGGGTTGCACTTCAGCACTTCGTTCTCCAGCCTCTCAGTACAAGCCAGGGCCGCAAACACATCCAGCACCTAGACAGACGTGCATGCACAGGGTTGTAAGAGAACTGGGCACAATGGGTGGAGACCTCCTCTTCCTGGCTGAATTTCAGGGCTGCGGACTCTGGCTTGGTACTGCAAAGGCACTCACGAGTGCTGCGCTGTGCACACTGGTTCACTAACAGAAAGCAATGCTCTCCTCCAAGTCACACAATGTGCCAGCCCACGGCTCAAGTCACTGGCGCACGACCCAGGGCACAGCAGATTATCCATCTCCTGCCATCACTACAGGGCAGATAGGTGATAAACAGGCAATAACACAGCCCAGGCACCCATGATAGGCTAAGGGTCCTGCCCAGGCTTTTAGTTCCCTGTGTTTACTGGCAGACCACTGCTGAAATGAAATACAACCAACCAAAGGGACCTGGACTCGGAGTCGGGGAAGCTGTTCCCATTGGAGTCCTGTCTCCTATAGCTAAGGATCACACAACATGCAAGGGAAGCCTTACCATCCCAGAGCGTGCTGTCATCGGATCTGCCACCGCCTGTTCCTCAAGATCCTTCAGCACTCTGGGATTCACAGCCAAGATCCTGGAGAAGTTCTGCAGCCGGCTCCTGAACTGATGGTATCCCAGGTGGACCCAGGGCAAGGACAACATCCTCTCTGCGCTTGGCAATGCAGCCTGTAGTTCCTCGACGCAGGACAAGAGAGCTGTCTGCAGAACCTGAGAGCGGAGAAGAAAACTGTAAAGAAAAGGAAGTTTTCCCATCCCGTCTGCTCCCAAAACCTATACAAACAGCTCCAGAAGGAATCAGTGCTGTGCAGAGAAAATGCTCTCAGACTGGTGCTCCTAGCAGAGGCAACTATGCGACTCTGCAAAAGTAATAGCTGTATTAGGGCAAGTGCCTGTTGTCCCTTATTGCCAATCATCTCCACAACAGACTCTGAGCAAAACAGGCCAAATGCATGCTGCAGCGTGTTCTCTGAATCACGTCTGAGGGGAGATCTGCTCCCCACAGCTAGCAATTTTTGGTCCTTGTTTCAGATGCTCACCTGTAACTCTCCAAAACAGGACACACCCATAGTCAGGAGGATGAAGTCTATGACATAGAAGTGGAAGAGCTGGTTCCTGTCTTGCTCAGCCAGGCTAGAAATGAAGTTGCCCAGCGGGGTCTTCTGGAATATATCCACAAACTTCGCTGCAGGGCCTGCAAAGCCAGGATGCAAAGGAAGGTGTCAGACTAGAGGGAACGGTGGTTTGACACCGCTCTTCTCCCACAGTGGCTTCTGCTGCAGAAGCAACAGCTGCAGCAGGGACTGGGTAAGCAATGCAGCCAGCTTTTAGGCGCTCGATGCTCTCGTTCAGCCCCAGTTGTAACCAGCTTGGCTGAAAAGGGAGAGGAGCAGCTGCTGGGATGCTGAGAGGACTCCCTTCTTCCCTTTGTATGATGCTGGGGGGACAGTTAACACCCCTGTGGCAGCACAGTAGATGCAAGCAGGAGTGACGCCACCGCTGTTCTCTGCAGCTCAGTTACCATCTAGGCATTTCTGTTATGCAGATCGCCGACGCCTGAATTGGCAGCAACGCCTCTCCTCTTAGTGCTGTGCTCTTGTCATCGATGGACATGGCCTGATATCCCTCTATGGGACTCAAAGCTGGGGCCTCCTAGCTCAAGCACAAGGCTATTTTGTGGTTCCCCCTGACACCTCACCTTTCAATATCAGCAGAGAGGCCCAGAACCCAAGAGAAGAAGGATTGAGTGTGAAAAACACAACTGAAAGCTGCACACACTCAGCTAAAGCTGTCACACGTGAGAAAGGGTGATGGTCTGAGCACCCAGTTATTAGACAAGAGAGAGGAATTACAGCATAACCCAGGGGGTTCAGTAAAGAAAGGGCTCAGTGCAATGATCCCCTGGGCTGAGCTCATGCTGGGCTCTCACCTTGGCTTTGGATGTATTGAGCTTGCAACCAGATCTCTTCCAAATAGTCCTTTATCCTCCAGCTGAAGGGCATCTTATTGCCATCAGACACATTCATGTTATTCAGCACCAGGATGGTCTCAGTCTGGCTGCTGAGCAGGGCAGGTGGAAAATAGAAGACAGGGGAGTCAGTGCTACCATGCTGGGGACCCAGCCAAGTCCAATTAAGCAGGGTCTGAGCAGGGCAGAAAGGCGTGGGCAGGAGGGGCAGATTTGCAGGGCTGTTCTGCGACTGGCAGGAGGGGCCGTGCTGAGCAGTGCCGACCAGCCTGGTCCATCCAGGGTCCTAGCAGGGGCATTTTACCTTTACCTGGGAAGCACGGGGGAGCGGGACAAGCAGGGGTAGGAGGGAGCCATCCTGGAGCTCAGCACGCAACACGTGGGAACCCTGCCAGTCGATCCAAGCCACTCAGCCGTCTCTGTTCAGCCTTTACGCCACGCAGACCGCTCTTCTGGGCAGGTTGAAGGCCATGAACTTGATCCGTCTACCCCCAGCCCTGCCTCCCCCACTGCCTCTTGCCCCAGCTCACCTGCGGCTGCCGACATTGTGGGGCACGTCCAGAAGTTTCAGGTCGTTGAAGATGAACATCCACAGTACTTTCACGCAGTCCCCTGTGTCCGGCTTGACCAGTAATTCCAGGTTACTGTCCCGGTCTATGACAGACACCATGCGAGCCAGCAGTGGGATCGCTGCATTCTGGACCCGCTTCCACAAGGTCTGTCTGTAGGGGACAGAAAAGGCAGGATAGACCCCCAAAGCCAAGAGCGACAACAGCTGATCCCATGAACAGGTGGCTCTTAAAAGGCTGCTAACAAAAAATCCGCTATGTTATATTTGTAAAGCACAGAGCGAGTCCCAGCCCTGCATTTCTGCACGGGGTGATGTGTATGCCTTTCATTCCATCACTTCCATTAAGTAAAAAACTCCGCTTTCCCATCCAGCTGCCAGCCCTGCTCCCTCCGATGCAGGGAGAGGGCACCTGTATGTGCAGAATTAGGGTTACCAGCACAGACTGTTGCAACCCAGAGCCCATTCAGACATGCCAAACTGCAGATGCAGCTTTAGGACTTCTGGCTGTCCAGACTTTTCTTTTTTTTTTCTTTTTTTTTTTTAATTATTAAGGCTGCTGGTTCGGGTCATGGTCTGTACCTGAAAGTCCCTGCCTCCTGGAGGGCATTGAGGTTGGAAGCCTCCCGGAGCACCCAGTCTCCCACGTGGAACGAATTCTCTTCTTGCTTCTTCAAAAGGCTGAAGAGACGGTTTTTGGATATCCTCAGGAAGGAGGCTGGAAAGCAGCAGAGCAGACGTTTTCCATTGCCCCGGCACAAACACCAAAAGCTGAAGCAACTTGTAGAGGTGCTTAAATTGCTGTGGTCCTAACCCCAACAACGAGGTGAGCCGCTGGACAGAGCCCCTCCAGAGACTGCTGCCCAGAGTCTAAGACAACTGGCAAGGTGCCTGCTGCTGAGCACGGAGCCGATAGACCCATTCGCACTTGCGCCTGGTCTCTTGAATGATGCTCACTTCACTGGAGTTTGCCTAGAGTGACCTAAGGATCTGATGTCCCTCCTGGCCAAATGACCCGGAGGAAATGAGTGCTGCTCCTCCTAAACCAAGCAATGCAGAAGATTCTGCTCCCATTTATTGGCTCATCTCTGTCCCAACCTCAGACTCCAGGCCCGTTTCTGGATTCGTCTCTGCATCTTCCGAGAGAATCCAGTCCCTAGGACGTGAATACCCTTTTGCAGAGGTGCTCGCAGGAGCTCGGCCCCCTCAACAAGCCTGGCACCCGGAGGCAACTTAGAAAAGACGCCCAGGAACACGCACCTTTCAAGTTGTTCTCATTCGACAGAAGGCCAAGAAGAATCTCAACCCTCCTCATGCTCCGACTGGAGCCCTCGTTGTCGTCCCTCAACATGCCCACCGCGGGTTGCACGCAGCTCCTCAAAAGGCTGGTCGTGCCCAGGACTTCGGCCTGTCGGTGAACAGAAGCGAGATGCCCTGGCATCACCACTGGGCTGTGTGTTCTCTCCCCTTTCTACATTGCAAATCTCTCCTCGCTACCTTGCCGCAGAAAGCAGTTTCCCTTTGTCCCACTAAGTAAAGAGCTAAATTGGGAACTCACGCTGTACTCCTCTGCTTCCGAGGCAGCCGTCTCCACCTCCATCCGCTCCTCCTGCTGCTCTTCCCCCTCCACTATCATAGCTGCAGCCACAATACAGAACATCGGATTAGAAACATAACTCACTGCTGGAGCAACCAGACAAGGGAGGACTTGCATGCCAGGGACCCCACGCCAGAGCACTGGATCCTCCATCAGAGCCACATGTCACCTGCATAAGTGCCAGGCCCTAACCACAGCTCCAGATACTCAACAGACTGACTCTCATGGAGGAGACTCATTTCAGAGCTGGGGGTTAAGAACAGCCTCATCTCCACAGCTGGACTCGGAGTGGGGATGCAGTGAGAAGGAAGAAAACACGGAGAGAGCTGCAAAGTACGATTACTTTCTATGTATTTAAGTTGAACTAAAACGCCCGCGCGCCATGCCCTCTGGAACAGCTTACGTTCAGGCTCGTCTGTGTCCTCATGGAAGAGCTGGCTGATGGTGAAGTTCCTCAGGGCAGTCACATCGGAGACCATGTCCTTGGATCTGCGGAGGTCGTCAATGTGCACGGACTGCCACAGCCCTAGCAACAGGGAACAAGGATTTCTGGTCCGCGAGCTTCCAAGATCTCCCGGCCCCCCCAAGCAACAAACAGGAGTGGGCTCCAGGGCCCAGCAGTTCTCGCTGTCAGCCAGAGTCTGCTTCTTAGGCCCTGGACAGACCAAATATTAAATGCACACCAGCCTAAGCAGCGTTATACCTATGTAAAGAAGTAGTGGGAAGACAGCAGTGTAACCGTGCCCAATCCAGTATAAAACTACCCCTGATAGTATTGGGGTAAAACTTGACAAGTTGTAAAGTGCAGAGTGTCAATCCCATCACAACAGCTTGCTAAAGGCAAATGGGCCATTACCTGCCCTCCCAGCTTAGAGACAAGGTACTTCAGAAGCAGCCTCCCAGGTGAGCTACCCCGGGATAGCTTCATGGCTGTCTGCTCTGGATTTTGATGCAATATACAGTTGTCTACAAAACCGATGCAAATTGCACTGGTGACACATTTGTGTGTCTGGGGACTTCATCTCTGGCATCAGTGAGCAGAGATCCCTGCCGCCGGTTACAGAGATGCTGCAGCTTGCTTTAGCTGGGGTAACTCAAAGCTGTCTTCGAGTGGAAGGCCAGGCATAACGTGAGTTCCTTGAGGAAGTAATTAAAACTAGAGATTTCCTCAAGACTCAGCAGGGATGCTGAAAGCAGAGCCTTAGCAGCGATTCCCAAGAGAGCCAGGGGCCATACTCTCACCCTGAGCCACGTCAGAGAGCCTGTTCCTCTCTGTCCAAACTGCAAGTGCATCTGTCATTCAGAGCAGAGCCACGCGGTGCTCACAGGATGGACAGACGGGACCCAGGGGCTGGGGTTCCCTGCAGGCTGGTGCTCTCGGGGATGCTCCACAGACGCCAGTGTTAAAGTGCAAAGAAACGCATGTTTCTCACGGCATTTCCCGGGATCATAGAAAATGGGGGTTGAAGGAGGTCACATCTTGTCAACTCCCTGCTCCAAGAAGGACCGGCCACAACTACATCATCCCAGCCAAAGCTTTATGCAGCCAGGCCTTAAGCACCAAGGATGGAGGCTCCACCACTTCTCTGGGGAGCCTGTTCCAGTGCTTCACCACCCCCCTCGGGAGAAAGGTTTCCCTAATATCCAGCCTAAACCTCCCTTGCTGCAACTTGAGACCATTGCTCAAAGATCCCACCTCAAATTCCCAAGCCCACAGAAAGCCGAGCATGCCTGAACCCACCTCCGTGGAAGCCCACGTAGGAGCTTCCCCCTTCCACGCGGGACAGCTTCGTGATGAAGTAGACAAAGACTGAGATGTCTCCCAGCTCCACCTTGTTGATCTCGTTGACGGCCGAGTACCTGCAAGGGAAGGGAAACACTTGGAGGTACATTCAGTGCAGAGCTGCCCTTCAGTGCCCGCCCAGGCTTCAGGGCACACATTCCCTCTTGCCCCAGGGCCGTTCAAAGATAATTTCCCCCCTCGCTCCTCACTCTGCCAGGACAAGACGAACACCGGCGGTGGTTCCCAGATCCCCAGCATG
>NW_017728991.1:689671-691375 GCF_001723915.1 Gavialis gangeticus | reverse complement strand
AAGACGAACACCGGCGGTGGTTCCCAGATCCCCAGCATGCCATCCTGACCCTCCCACCAACACCCTTTCCCTGCCCTTCCACCATCTCAGCAGCCCCCGGTGCTGTCAGCTGCAAGTTTTAGCTCAAACAACATTTAGCAAGTAACCCAGCTCTGTATCAGGTTCTGCTTGGTTTTGCTTTAAGGCTGCCCGAAGCATGGTCGGTGCTTCTAAAAGACCAATTCTACTAAGTCTCCAAACCTAAGAAACGTAACTTACTTAGCCGAGGCGATGAGCTGGGCACTCTGAGAACCGTCTTCGAAGTCTGTCTGAATAATCAGGACTTTATTCCCAGATGTAGCATCAAGGAAACTCCTGTGGGGGGGAACATGGGGAAGAGGGGGAGCAAACAAAGTGTAAGGGCTGTGCAGAAGGAGTTGTTTCATGTGAGATTTGGCTGTGTGTGCAAAGAGAACGATACCCTGAAAGGTCAACCCAGTTTAAAAATTCCCCTGCCCCTCTGGCCATGCTCAAAACCCTCATGTCCTCTGTCCTCCCCGCTCCAACCCTTTTGTCTGGCATTTGCTAACCTAGGTGCTGTCATTCCAGCGCTCAGCCCAGACTCCAAGTTGCACAGGGTGGACTCACCGAATCTCTTTGAGGAAGGAGTGCTCGGTGTCGAACTGCTGCAGAGACAGGAGGGCCAGGCTCTGCACCTCGCCCTGCACCTCTGCCCTCAAGCTCTCCGACTCGGTGGCTGTCAGGAGCCGCGAGAAAGTGGTGACCTTGGAGGGAAAAGCACCGAGGGCTTTCTTAGCTCAGACGTGAGTGTGGACAGCAGCACCAGGCTGATGGCACCCGCCTGTGTAGGCTCACAACGAGGCGCTGCAGCCTCATTTGTTGGGTGCTCTCTGGGTCTCAACTGCAGCATGCGTCCCCTACCCCATACATACCAATCCTATGGGCAGGGACAAGTTTTCTTTGGTTTAAAGCCGGTGTTTGGAGTTTAATGCCCCATGTACCACCTGGGGCATTTAACCTACCAGCCAGAGGTAGATACAGCCAATGGTTGTGGGAGCCCCCACCAATAGAGCCATGGCAAGAAGATCAACCACCCTACCAGCCCCAGGGGAGGGAAGTGGAGAGACCCCTGTCCCTGGGGCTACCCGAGCTCTATTTTTCCCACACTGGCATGGTATTTTCCCGGCTGAGTGAGTAGAGAAAGGGCTATTTTGACAGGGAGCAAAAACCAATGATTGCCTGCCTTCCAATGATGCTCACAGACCTGGGCACCCACCACCCACAGCACATCTGCTGAAAACACCCTGCACCCCTACAAGTCTTCCTCGGGCTCGGAGTGAGCGAGAAGGCCCGGCTCACGCCTACACAAGCATGCCCACGCTGCAGTCCCTGAGGGATGCACATGCTGTCCTGGTGCATGTCTTTTCTGTGCATGAAAAGATTGCTCCAGAGAGGATGCCTAAAGTTGGGGGGGTGGGGAGGGGGCTCACCTCGGTAAAGACCATGGGACCTTGGGTCTGTGCCTGGATGTGAGCACAGACAAAATCTGTAAGAGATGTGTGCTGCTGCTGCTTGAAGTACAGCTTGGCCAGGTACTCGGCCGTGAAGGAATCGAGCCGCGCGCTGCCCAGGCGAATCACCGAGTCCGGCGTGGCACAGTTCAGTAGCACCAGCTGGGCCTCTTCTTTCACCTCCAGCATCAGC
>NW_017728991.1:686174-689583 GCF_001723915.1 Gavialis gangeticus | reverse complement strand
CAGAGGGGCTGTACTTCTGCTGGCCCAAGAGTTGCTTCTCGGTGTCAACCGCCGTGAAATCATTCACCCATCTCTTCAGCTCTTCCACAACATCCCTCTGCCACCTGTCCAGGACGGTGTTGATATCCAGGTAGTGTTTCTCCAGCCTGTTGATCAGCGGGATGGGGAAGCGTTTGTACACCACGTCCTTCTCCTCGATGACGATCAGACGGAAATCAGGGTGCACTCTGCATTTCACCCGGTGGGTGCCTAAACCCAAGTCAACATACTTCTGGCTCCCCAGGTGCACGTAATACTGGTTCAGGGCATCGTAGAGGCTTTCATAGAGATTCTGCAAGTTGAGGAGGACGACCATCTGCCCCGTTTCCATGCAGATCTTCACACGGTTGATGTTGCGGCAGATCTGGGTGTATTCCTGGTCCTTGGGGAAGCTGGAGCCAAAGATAATCTCTGGTTGCTGCCTCTTCGTGAAAAACACCTGCTGGAGGATCTGCAGAGCCGCGTAGTTCTCCGTTAGCACCAGCAGGTACCTGCACTCGTCGTCCTTACCGTCGCTGTATATGTTCTGCTGGACGAGCTCAATGGTGCTGACGTCGTGAGCACGTATTTCTTCTTTGTCCGGTAACCTGCAGGTAAACGTGTCCAAGGCGTTGATGTCATCTTTGCCGCTGAAGTTACGGAGAACAGCCTGCGCAATGTCGCGAGGCGTGGGCTCTTTCTGTGAGAACTTAGCGAGAGCAAAGACCATTTTGATAAGGCTGTAGTAATCGCGCAGCCCAAAAAAGTCCCTGCCTTGGCCCTTGCAAATCCTGTCGTATGCCTCCGCAAACAGGGGAAAGTATTGCTCAATTTTCTGGGTGACCGGGTCCGAAGAGCAAATCCCCCTTGCGCTCTCAATGAGCTCTCTGGTATTGGGATCAGCGCGGGAAACAAAGATGCCCCGATTCATTTTGGCTGGATCCAGGGCCCAGTTGGAGATGCCGATAAAACCAACTTTCTTGTGCGGAAGCGGATCGTCGTCGATGCAGCCGTCTTCCAGGAGCGGGTGTAGGGTCTTCAGGGGCATTTTCGGAGAGTCTTCGGCCAGCCCAATCTCATCCAGCACCACCACGGAGACGTATTCGTCCAGATTCTTCCCATCCTGGAAGCGAGCGCAGTGCTTGAAGGTCCCGATGATCCCCTCGGGTGTCGAGTGAGGGCTGCACTGGAAGGACACCAAGTGGATCTGTTTCAGCTCCTTGTAGAGATCGACATAAGCGGCCTGGCCTTGCATGACATCCGCCACGATGGTTTTGGCAAGGGATTTGGAGCTTCCAGGCTTGCCCACGAGGAAGAGGGGGATTTTCAGCTCAATGCAGATGACCATCATAAAGACATTTTCCTTCAAGGCCGCGTTTTTGGCAATGGTCTTCCTCAGCTGCACGCCATGCAGAAAGACGTCCTGCAGCAGGCAGATCTCATCCAAAATCCCTTTCTGGTTGTTGTAAGGCTTTGGAAGGGCCTTGGAAATCCTGTTTCTGTACGAGTTCTTCTTCTCCAAGGACGCATGATAGCAGACCCCAGTTGCCAGTACCAAAGCCCAGAGGGCTTTGTTCCTTTTTACGGGTGTTTTCTCAGACCTCTTCGCGGGGAGCTCCTCTAGCTTTTTCAGCAGGAGATCGCTGTGGTTGTAAAACCACTTGAACACTTCCACGCAGCGCTCTACATCCCGGAGGCTGACGAAGCTGCACTCGTCAGCCCTCTCCCTCATGTAGCTTTGTGAGATGTACAGCACCTCCGTGATGACCTTCAGTTCATCTTCTGTTGCTGGGACCAAGTCGGTGAGTCTCTGAACAATCTGCTGGATGTACATTTTCTCCGTCAGGTTGTTCAGCTGCCCAAAATCCCACACCAGAGGGATCATGCTGGGGGGGAGAGCGTGGACGCGGTACACGAGCTGCCTCAGCGGGATGGAGCCAAGCTTCTCTCTGGTCTCGTCTGCTTTGACGCGGTAGCCGAGACCCGCTGACTCCAAGCGTTGAATCATCTCCTCTTTGTGCTTACGGTAAGGGTTGCAGGCGGCAATGATCTTCAGGCCTGAGTAGGGGTCCAGAGGCTTCCCTTCTACCGTACGGTCGCACAGCACCTCCTTGATGCTGCTAATGGCTTCGGTCGTGTTGGCTTCATCGAAGAACAGGATCGTGTCCAGCCCATAGTGCTCCTTATTGGTCTTGGCGATAGCCTCTGCTTCCCTGACCTTAGCATAAATCGTCTCTGCACTGGTGCCTCCGTGGACTTTCACCAGCTTCATGTTCTCTGCATTGGAGCCAACCCTGCGCAGCTCACACAGGAACTTGATAAGCCTGGTTTTCCCACAGCCTGTTTCTCCCATGATAATAACTGGGATGCCACATCTGAACCGCATCTCAATGGCCAGGATTTTGAGCACGTTGTCCGTCGTGAGCTCATACGTTTCGTCGGGGTCCATGGGCCACTCGATTCCCAAAACCATGCACAGTTTCCCTAGCTTCTCGTGTCTGGGCAACTGGTCAAAGTCTGTGTTGAAAGGAACCCGCTGAAGCGACAGCCCCTTGTACAACTGGGAGGTCATGACGTTGCTTTTGAGGATATTGCCATTCAAAGGACTGACGGCGTCAATGCTACCAGTAGCGTTGGCCTCGAGATGGAAGCCAATGAAGGTCATGGACACGTGGTCTTCGTTGAAGAATAAGTATGGATGGGGCTCCGATTCCCACTTCTTCCGAATGCGGAAAGGAAAGAGATCTGCTTCCGTGACGCCCTCCAAGTCAAAGGTGGATCGCCCTGAGCTCTGATCGGAGATGTTCAGAGAGGGGGTGGCAAAATCCCGGGCCATTAGGATCATGAAGGTCACCACAAAGTGTTTGAAACCCTGCAGAGTGTCCTGGACAAAGTCAGGGTTACAAAAGACCGAAGCTTCACAGTCTTGCAACTGGACGTTCAGGAACCAAACAAAGTTCCTCAGCTCCGACCACGAGGGGTCCATCACGCCGCAGTGCATGAGGAACCGCTGCAGGCACTCCGCGGGACTCCCCTCGATAGAGCCCCTGTCATAGCTGAACAGATCGAGGTTGTCCCCAGAGTCGAATCGTGTCAGGTACTGGAAAGGTCTCTGGAAGGCCTCGCTGCAGAACTCCTCTGGATCCATTCCTGGCTCCGTGGCATCCCGGGACGGGCCTCCCTGCGTCTCCATTTCCAGCACTTCTTTAGGAGACTTGCATGTGATCTTAGGGAAGACCTCCAGGAAACTGTACTTCAGTCCCTGCAGAGGACAAGAATAAGCCATAGTCAAGGTGCAGCATTATTTTTTTTACAGGATTCCTTCCCCATCCTCCCATGGGGCAGTTGCAGCATTTGTGTGATGCTGGGGGGGGGGGGGGGGGGGGGGAAA
>NW_017728991.1:682172-685551 GCF_001723915.1 Gavialis gangeticus | reverse complement strand
TCTTACCGTATTTCCTCATTATAAATATGCACCCTAATTTCCAGCAGCTGAATTTGGGGTTATAAAAAAAGGTACATGCTGCATGAGAGAAGATGTGGTATACCCCTACGAGCTCCATCAGTGTATCCAAGTATCCATACCCACACGCAGACAAGCAAAAGTAGGCAGAAGTGGTGTAGCCAGAAACACATACCAGCCTCGTGGGTTTCTTTGGCGCTGGATCCGTTTCAAGGATTTCAATGACATACAAGTGACACTGCTGCCGTAGCCACACGTTCCCATCAGCGTCTGTCAAGTACCGCAGAACAAGCAGCTTGAAGAGGAACTCTGGGATCCCGCCTCGTACCTAAGCAAGTACAGAGTCAAATTAGAAAGGGGCATTGAGGGCACATATGTTCCCATCTTACGTTTTATGCTTAAGGATCCTTTGGTTAGAAGAACAACACCTCCTGGCAGGGTTTAGAAGACAGGAAATCTGTAAAGGACAACTGTCCTCTCCATGAACAGGAGCGGCTGTGACGTACTCACCGAAGAGGTGACGTCAATATGGAATATCATGGGCTTTTGCTGGTGCTGCTGTCTCAGGAAAGGCAGGAGAGATCTCAGCACTTTGCTTTCGTCTACCTGGGGTTCAATCAGCCTGATCGTCTCTAGACGTACAGTCATGTCATACGACTCTGCCAGTTTCTCATGCAGCCTTTTCACATAGAGAGATTTTCCTGCAATGAGAAAAAAAACCCCTGCAGGTTAGCTATAAGAACCACAAAATAAAAAAGAGGGAGGACTGTTTAGATATCCTGCTTCTCCTGATGGGCCAGGTCCCCTCCCTTTTAATTCATGCATATCCCAAAGGAAAAGCTCTGGGAGGCATGAGGCCGGGTGACAAAGTGGCTGCGCAAGCCTGAATTACTTGTAATGCCTGGGGAGAAAAGCCGGGCTCCTAGCACCGGGTGGGGGTAGGGCGAAGCAGGGGCGAGACGCAAGAGAGCAGTGACCAGAATCAGAAGCAGACTGGTTCCTAAAGCCCCACGTGAGACTAAGCGAAGAGCCCAGTGCAGCATCAAAGACACATGCACGGTGCTTTCCTGCCTGCACTTCAGCCTTGGTGCTATCATGCCCAAACAGACCCACTGTGACACCCAGCATCTTACCCACGCCGGCTCTCTTGGAGGACACGATCCCAACACACATGTTGTCCTTGAACACGGAGGCTGCCGACCTGGTAGGCTGGGCGACTGCGAAGTGGCTCCTCAGATACTTCTGGATGTCCTTCAGCTCCTCCTGGGGGGTGGCGTGCACCTTGTACTGGCTGAAGGCAGAAGGGATGTAGCAGTGCTCCCTCTCACAGTCGCACAGGATGACGAGGCAGTATCTGTCCAGGTGGGACTGCTTGAGCAGGCGCCGGAACAGCTCCTCCGCTCTGCACCCGACGTCGTAGCTCAACTCGTCAGCGTACAGCATGGCGTAGATCTTCTCCCCGCGGTCGCCGGGCGTGAGGCACCGGCGCAGGAAGAGCCCCACCTGCTCCAGGCTGGTCTCAGGTGTGCATAGGAGCACTTCGTCAAAGGTGGGCAGGGGCTGGCCTGGGCTACTCATGTAGATGGCCAGTGCCGAAGCCAGCACCTCGGCCCTAGGACAAGTGATGAGGTTGGGCCTGCCAGCCTGCAGGCACTGAGGGAGAGCTCGCCGAACATGCTGCTTCTCTTGATGGGCCAGATTGCCAAGGCACCTGCCCAGAGCATCCATGTCCAAGCAGTTTGGCAAGAAAGCACGCATGTCTTCCATGTAGGACCCCCAGACATGCTTCAGCTGGACAGGCAGGTCCTCCGTGGCCAACAATGCTGCCAAGTCCGGGAGGCTCCTTTGTGTGTGGCTGGATACCACCCGTCTGCAAGCCACGTCCACATCCCTCTTGGTGCAGTTTTGCTTCACAAATGAAAGCATCATCAAGGCTCTCTCGCTGGGCTGCCCTTTTGTGAGCTCCTTGCACAAGTAAACCAGCTGCTCCGCCGTGTAGTAGTTCAGGTAGAAATACAGGGAACGCTTTTCGGAGACAAAGTCCTTCCATCGCACCAGGAAGCTCTCCATCATCCTGCACAGCTGAGGGAGCAGCACTGTCACCTCTCCCCTCCCTACAAGCTTGGGGATGGCTTTCAAACGGAAATCCATGCTTGTGCATGCCTTGCTTCTGGGTGAGCAATACACACAGGCGACCCAGGATCGGAAGAGCATGTTCCCTGCCGCGTACAGGTCTATAAAGGACTGTGCCAGTCTCTGGACACTGCAAAACACCTGTGGGGAGAGTACACAGAGCAGCCGTTGTCAGAACCGTGCAGGGTCATTGACACCCAGCTACCTGGTCCCCGAGCATCTAAAAAGAGCTCTGATGCTTGTGCAAGAGCTGAACTGGACTGAAACTGGGCAAGTGGAAAGTCCGAACAGGGCTCACAGCTGCTCTTCAGGGACTCTCTGGGTGCCTGTGGTCCCAGACAGAGGCTGGCTGTTCTGCCAAGAGGCGACAAGCAGGTCAGGTGCAATGTGGCTGGCCAGGTGGGAATGAAAAGGCCAGGTGGCTTCACACAGGCCCAGGCAGGGCTACCTCCAACTAGGGAACAGAGGGTGGCAAAATCTTTCATAGCCCTTCGTCAGTCCCAAAACCAGACAGTCCCCCTCCTCTCTGCTTACATTTAAAGTGTAAGCAACGGTTTAAAAACAGCTGCTGGATGGCTTGAGCCTAGCCCCGCCGCCAGCCAGGAACTCCTCTCCAGAGACCAGGAAACATCTCACATGCACAAAGGCAGCAGTGGGAACCTGACCTCTGAAAACTTGTCCACCTCCATGCTCTGGTCTCCCTTGCCCGACATCAGCATCAGCTTGTTCAGCAGTTCTCGCAGGTCCTCCAAGGAGTATTTCCGTATCTCGTCACTGTCCCCGTGGCTTTCTGAGAGCCTCAGGAGCAGCACCGTGTCCAGAGACACCTGTCAGGGAACAGCAAATCGCCATGAGCACAAGGAGACTTGATTTCCATGCTCATTTCTTTACACCGTGCACCTGAATGCTTGCAGTAGCTCTCCTCTCTGCTGGCTGTAACTAGGGGCTGGTAGGACAGCTGGGGTCAGCAATTACCCAAAGTCGGTGCCAGGCCCCAAAAGGCTCTGGGCAAGGTGGTGGAAGAGCAACACATATACCGGGATTCATCTAGAGGCTGAACGGTGCACCTCAAAATAGTCTTCCCACCCTCAGGTCTTCCCAAAGCCGGTCCTGGAAATGGTTTGTGCAGAGACAGGATAAAACCATGCTCAGTGTCATCCCCAAAACCCCAACTCCTTGCCCAGGGCAAGGAGAGAGCATTTGCTTAGGGACAAAGCAGCCAGACAGG
>NW_017728991.1:677157-682152 GCF_001723915.1 Gavialis gangeticus | reverse complement strand
ATGGACAGAGCAAGCAGAGGTCTCACCTTCCGGCCCTCCAGCGGGGCTGTGATGATGTACACCCCGTGGTTGTTGATGTTGGTGGCTAGCGACAGAGAGGACAGCTCCACAGACCCATGGCTCTCTTTCACAGTCTTCAGCCACTCCAAGTGCCGAGCAGAATCACGCTGCAGGGAGAAGTGGAAGGCGCAGTCCAAGTTACTGCCAGGAAACACTTCTCCTTATGTCCAGGGATTCAGGCAGCCAGATCACTCTGAATACTGGCAGAGCCCAGAGCACCCTGGGTGCCAGAGCTGTGTGGGGTCACTGAGGGGCACAGACCAAGCACCCTGGCTTCTGGGGGAAGGATCCTGGTTGCAGGCTCATGCTGAAGGCTGTGCTCACCTGACCCATGCACAACTGGGTCCCCGGTAAATCATGGGAACGTTAGCTGCATTGCTGCCACACGTTCTTGGCCATGGAATTGGGTGCACCTACTCACACCAGCCAGGCCACAGGCCCAAGAGCATCTCACAGCGTAGCCAAGTGCCTGCACTGTGTGAAAGCCTCTTACTCTACTAGGGTAGCCTACAGCGAGTTAAGGAAAGACCAGGGTGACTTTGCCTTAGCAAATTAAGTCTAGAACTGTAATGCTGGGGTTTTTATTTGCAGTGCCCCTGTAGCCACATGTGGCACCTGAACCCTGAACGCTGCTCTCTCAATCAACCGTCGGGACCCATCAGAAAGCAGGAGGGTGACACTGCGAGTGGAGGGGTGGGCACGGCAGAACGCACCAGTTTCTTGGGAAGGTTCTCGTCACTCTCCAGCGCTTTCCCCAGCTTCTTCAGGCATTGCATGAAGTCATCGAACCCCGACTCCCGCTTCACCTCGTACAGCAGGGAGGAGTAGCCAAGCACAGCATCGTGGAAGCAGGCCACACGATCCACATCCATGTCGTTCTCCCCCGCTGAGATGGAGGCCAGGTCCACAAACACCTTGAGCTCATTTACATCTGGGGGGAAATTCATAGTGGGTTTCCTGCAGTTGCATCTTCACCTTTGCTAATAAAAGGGTCCTGGCAGCCCCTTTAGTGGGACCTCTCACTTACATCAGCTTCACTGAGTAAGCCTCCCACTGACCTGAAATGACTAGTCCTCAATTTTCTAGCACTGCAATTGCAGTGATACTACAGTAGAGAAGGAAACAGGAGAGCAGAAGTGACCCAAAAAGGCAGCTCCCTGTTACCAGGTGGGACTGATCTGCCCCGAATGCCAGTGAGACCGCATCCTCCCTTCCTCACCCCCCAGCTGCACCCTGCCGGTCCCTAGCAGCAGAGAGAGGGCAACCTTTATTTTACCTTCCAAAGCCTCTTTGACCCAGCTGACAAAGTCCTTCCTGACTGTGAACTCCTCCAGGCACCTGCGAAGGGGCTCTTTGATCTCTTCCAGCAGCTTCTTGGCTTTCATGAGGTCAGGGCTGATGTAATCCAGCTTCTCTTGCTTCATGGATTCCAACTGGTTGCGCTGCAAAGCAAGACGGTGCAAAGGAATTGAAAAAGCAGCCAGCCAGAGTAGGATCGAGGCTCCTATAATCCCTCCCCCATGGAAAAGATGCACAGCCATAGCATAGCTGCTCGTGCCTAACCTGATAGTCAAGTTCCACATGCAAAAAAACAGCCAAGTGTCTCTTTTAGATACTCTGTATAAGCAAAGGTACATGCCAGGACCACACCATGGTGAATGCGATCAAAATATGTTGGTAATCAATTCTGGCATAAGACACTGGCTACTAAATGCACAGAGAACTGTAGCTGTAGATTGATCCCACTGCATGTTAATGTTACTCTGCCACTGGTTCATTCCTTCACTAATAGGACTGATAAATGGCTAGCCAGCTTTCCAAGGTGCTTGGATGCCTACGCAAAAGGTAACATCTCTAGGAGACTGCACGGCTTTATTGGATCCGTTCACTAACAGGGAATCCTGACAAGCAAGGAGACGCTTGCTTTACATGGCCTTCCCAGGCAGCCTTTTAAGCATAAATACTTACAAAGTTCAGAATCTTGTGGATTTTGCTGAAGTCACCGGAGAGGTTTAAATCCTCTTTGATCTTCGCAATCACTGCAGCAGAGTCCATAGCCAAGTCCAGCTCGTGGTATTGTTGGATCTGCCGAAGACGCAGATCAATCCAATTTCCGTCATCTTTTTGTGGCAGCTTGCACATGAGCTGGAGGTCGGATTTCAGACCTTCATAATGGTTCTTAAAGTCTCTGAAGACATCGTCCACCTTTGCAAAGGTCAGCTCTCCCGATATCAGCTCACTACAGAGTTTCTGATACTCACGGTAACAAGGAGAGAACAGAGAGTCGTACACTTCATTAAGGGGTAGCGTGGGGGTGGCTCCTTCATCCAGATCTTCTTGCTCCTCCATTTGCTCTTGCGCTGCCTTTTTCCAGCAGAACTGGAAGACACTGCTCTTCTTGAAGGTGCACATAACCTCAGCCACCTCCTGCAGTTCTGGGCTCAGATTGTAATAGGTTTTTATGGGACCTGTGTTGGGGGAATCCAGTGTCCTCACATCACAAACCTCAGAGAGTCCTTTTGCGCCCAGCTCCTCCTGAAGCTTCTCCTCCACATTAGCAGCATCCACTGAACACAAAAGCGAAGTCACAGCACAGAAATCCCAACGTCAGTCTGAAACCAGCTTTAGCCTATTCCCACTTCCAAGATCTCTTAACCAGACAATGAAACCCACAACCACTCAACACCCACCTCATACAATCCTAGGAAGCCTGAGGTTAGCTAATGCTCCCCACCTCGAGTGATGACAGCTTTTTCACTGAACCTTTTGCATCTCTGCCTCCATCCCCTCCCAGTCTTGCCCTTCCTTGCCTCATTGCCCACTGCTGCTGCAATGAAGTCGCTGCTAAAACAAAATTGCCACTGCAGGAGAATCTTCCCCCCTAGAGACTTCACTGGACAATACCTCTTATAACCGTCTGCACCATCCTGCACATGTCCAGGAGCACTGTCACCCTCTTCCTCTCTCTCTCTACAGACATCATTTCTTCCTTCCTGAGCACCAGCATTTTTTTCAGCTCATGGTTCAGCTTTCTTCTTTCCGGGGATGAAAGATGCTCATGCTCTGAAATTAAAATGGACGATGGTTATTAAGAAAAGTACGTCCCTGACCTTGGTACTCATGTAAATGGGAACAGGACTGGTCTATTCAACAGCTGTATCCTCAAAACACTAGGCAACAACGGTGCCAACATGCAGCAACAGCAACCAATGAAGGTGAATGGAAGGTGCAATTCCACGTCGCCCCAGTCATGCATTGCAGCAGGCCCACGTCCCATCCAGAAGAGTAACACTCCCCTCTCCACCCTCCTTGAAAGCCCAGACATGAACACTCACTCAGCTCCCATATGCAGAGAAATTGTTTCTCGTGCTTTAGAACGAGGTCTAAGCGCTTAACTAGGATCTCTCCATTCTTGATGTGTTCATTGATGTGGATGAAAACCGAGTCAGCCATGGCCATTAGCTGCTTGGCTTCATCAGTAAATTGATCCAGGATCTGCCCATCGGCTCCTGTCAGAAAAAGCAGGCAGGTAAGCGTCGAATCATGCCTTCTGCCATCTGATTCTGGGCACGACACCGCTGGGATGTTTTGCCATCACCTTTTTCGGTGATGATTGGAAACAATCTCTGCTACGTGGCCAGGTGCCGTGCTTCAGACTTATGTCTTCAGCCTGCCCTTGAATCTGACAAACCTTTTGGGTAACCCAGCCTGTCACTCCTAGTACCGTTATAAATCTAGATTTCAAGAGCTTACGGTTTCCCAGCAGAAAGGAGAGCCTTATTCTGCTGGGCACTGTACAGAGCAAATGTCTCTGCCCCAGAGATCTTACAGACAGTCTAAACAGACAGAACAGGAAGAGGGGCAAGAAGGTACGTCATGTACAACCAGAGCTGATGGCACCAAAGTCACATTAGCTGCAGGATTTTATTATTTTAAACACTGTTAAATGAGGTTTGCGCACACAAAACACGGTAGACTTATAGACCTTCCAGGTCAACAGGGCTCTAGGAGCATGGGGTAGCTCTGCCTTACTCTTCAGCTATTCTCTTCTCCCCATCGTTTTGCAAACCCACTCTCAAGCATCCCCAAATGCACAGAGCTTTCCATTTTCCCCATAGTTGCTGGGATTCCCTTTTGCAGCATAAACTATAGTTTGGCTACGAAGGAAAAACAAAAATCCTTCACTTTTACCTGGTAAAAATTCCCAAGTGAAACTCTATATACCTTTCAAACTCTAGCAGCTGACCTAGTTCTTAAGATCTATCACTGCCCCAGCCTGAGCTCCTTGCAAAAAAAGTTTCCTTCCCTGCATAGCAGCACATGCAAAGCTATCGCCCATCACAGTTTCTCATACAAATTCAACACAATCATACCGTTGAAGTCGAAAAGATGCTTGATGTCTGGCCATGTAAGTAAATGAAGTAGGACTTCATCGAAGTCATCCACAGGCCTTCCATTTTTGTCAGGGATCCACGATTTTGTGATCACAGCTGACACAAGCTTACCAAATTTGCTCAGGTTGTAAGGTGACAGCACGTCCAAGAGGTTTTTCTGAGACTGTAAAGCAAAAAACACGGGTGAGCGGTAAGGAGGTAGGGATTACAGCAACGCTTGTTTTGTATACGCACTGATGTCATAAGGGTCTTTTTGCTATCCACCAGGATTTCAAAGCCAAAAATCCGGTTCAATCCTATTCGAGTGGGCACTCTCTAAAAAAATGGAGACACGGGGCATTTCTAAAATCAACCTATACACCAATAACAATGTAAAGTAGCTGGCATAGACACTACGGTAGGTATTAAGCATCACTGAAGAAACTTAAGTATTTCTTCTTTGATCTCTACATAAATTCCCAATTCCTGACATTCTGATTTGAAAAAAAACCCAAAAACACAACCTAGTTTCATAGTTTCTAGGGTCGGAAGGGACCTGAGC
>NW_017728991.1:672326-677146 GCF_001723915.1 Gavialis gangeticus | reverse complement strand
AAAAAAAAACCAACATGCAGTTGTCTGCAGTTTATAAAATACAGGACTCCTGTGAAGGTTAACAGATCACATCTCCGCCATAAGGTCGAATATTTGATTTTTAGATGGGAAAGAGTGGAGATAAAGTGGAAAGTCTGTTTCTGGATGGTCAAAGAATCAGGATCGTTGCTTCTCCCCTTGCAACCAGGAGGGACTGGAAAGGTATAAAGACCACTTCAGATGGGGTTTCTACTCAAAGGAGCACAGGTTACCTGACACGCCATGTTAACAGCTTCTATAGCACAGTTCTCAAAGGACTTCCCGATGGAAGAGTCTAGCTTGTTGAACTCATCATGATGGGAACAGTAGGCTTTGATCAGTTGAACGGGATGTTTCTATTGGAAAAGTGATAAAGAGTTATTTTTCTAAAAGAATAACCAAGGGAGGGGAGTGTTTTTAAACCAGAAATTAAGAAGGGGGTGCTGAAATCAGGGTTGGGGTTTTTTTTGACATTTATGCTGTCACTTCAATGGCCCAAACTTGGCACATGACTATTGACAACACAAGAGAAGCCACTGGGAAGACAAGAAAAGAAAGGAAGGTCTGCTAATCAGTCGTTTTCTTTCTGCAGTTCCCATCTCCTCTAGTCTGTGGGACTGGGAGTCAAAGGTGAAATGCTCAGAACTCTCAGTTCCGTACAGATTGGGTCCTTGGGCCTGTTTAAGGAGCAGTGCCTGGAATAAGCACCTCCCCAAGGAAACATGGCCCAGGGGGATGAAGACATTGTACCGCTGAATGTTTCCCAAGTGCACTGGTCCCCAAGACCTTTCAGGGTTTTCTTGTTAGACATCTTCCACGTGCAACACTTTACATACGGCCCAGAAAGCCTTGAATACTGCAAACCCCATGCATCTTCCAAAGGAATTAGATGAGGATAGATGGCTATTTTGGTGCCTGCCCCATGCATTTTAAGCACAATACAGACAACTCGGGCGCACCACACCCTTCCCTCACTCTGCTTTGGCTATAAACACAGCGATGTTAGCCAAGCCTCTCAAAGGTCCAGAAAAAGCTGAAGGCCTCCATCGGTAAGAGTAGGAAGGGAGTATAAAACGCACAGTTCTTGAACCCAGCTAGGGGAATCTGAGAAGGATTGTTTGCCTTCTCCCTGGTGGAAGAGCCTAAAAGTTATTGCCTGTCACAGGAGAGCTTGCTGCTGCTGCCTAGCTGCACTAGCAACAAACCTTCACAGCAAGATAAAAGCAGCTGCTTGAACAGAGAAATGGAAAGAGAAGAGGAGAAAAAACAACAACAACAACAACAAAATCAAGCCCTACAGTCTAGGAGAGGCTCTGAAGCAGCAAGTTGTTTTATAAAGGAGGGCTGGGACTTTTGCCACCATAAAAGGCTGTTTAATCATGGAAAGAGTGGTCCATCTCCTACTGAAGTTAATGGGAGTCTTTCTTCTGATTTCAATAGCAGCTGAATGAACCTCCACTACTGTTTCTCACAGGATCTTCCATTGGTGCAAAAATCTTTTAAGAATAAAATTATAAACATCCCCCCCCTCCTCCCCACGAGACAGAAAGGCACCCACTTTAAAATCGATCCACAAGATGCACACATGCAGGAGGTTGGTACCTTTTTAATCTTCCCTTCCAGGTCAGAAACTAGAGTTTTCTTCCACTTCTCGGTGAACCGTTCATCAGGAAAGCTCATCCTCACAAACTGATCCCAGACCTAAGGAGACAGGAAGACTTGGAATGGTGCTACTAACAAATAAATGCTCTTGATGCATCATTTAAAAAACACAAATACAGTGGCATGCACACAGTGCAAGACAGAGTTTTATTTCTGTCATCCTGATTCACTCTGGGAGACATGCCAAAAGTTCAGATAGGGCACGCCACGCTCACCAGCTAAACATATTTCTAGAACAGCTTATTCCAGTCCATGGAATCTGAATTTAAAGGAGGATGTGGGTGACCCAGTCCACGTCAGAAAATGAAGACAGAAAAAAGTCACTAGAGAGAAGACAGTTGTTCTGGACAGTGGTATAAGCTGTAGAGTCCAACTAGCATCAATACCAACCATTTTCAATATTTAGGCACCCAACATAGCAGCCTTCTTCTTTGCAAGTAAGGTTGGAAAAGAAAAAAACAAGGACAAAAGTTGGGGAAAGACTGGAGACTCTGGCAGTCAGTAAAACTGGAAGCTTTTTCCCCAGCTATATAACTCAAGACTGCATACCTGCAGCTCTTCAGGAAGAGTGGACCCATATGCACTGAAGTACGGCTTGCTTAAATAATCTCGAAGCCAGTTTCTTGTCTGGCTCAGGAGATTGTTCAAGGTGTCCATCACTGACATACTTGGATTACTTCCACTTGTTGAAGCATCTTTTGAAACCTAAATGTTACATTAAGGGAAACAAAACCAACAGCTCAGAAATAATAAATACCTCAGCTGTCACAAGGCCTTGGAGAGATTTCAGAAACCTTATGAGAGGGACCAGGAGCTCCTGTTTTGGCTGCAATCCCATACACATCAATCCTTGGGCAGAAGGAATTCAGGCAATGCCATGAAAAGGAGATCAGTAGGTGCTCAGTCTCTGACTGCAAACACCTGCAACTCACCCAGGAGCCAGCTTTTTTGCATGTGCAATTTCTGTAGGTCTCAGAGTCTCCTACCTCTTACAACTTCTTTACAGAAAAAAAAAGCACTATGGAAGCTCAGATCTAGGTCTCAGTTATATTTGCAACAGAACATATTTTTAATATAACAAGCCACGCAAGTGAAACACAGCTGAATGAAGTTGGAGATCAATCACTGCTATTAGTCTTACATTAGTTGCCTGGCACAATGCAGGAAGGGAGATAAGCAGCTAGAATGAAACTAAGGGAACTACAGAAGCAAGCGCATCCCTACATAATGAATGCTACTAATTATGCAAATACCTACCTCCAAGGATGTAAGGCCACTAACTCTGGAAACAATCATAGCTGCTGCAGCAGTAAGTACATGGCAAAGACTGAACTTGGATTTTTTGCAGACGACGTCATAGAGTTTAGCGCAGACAATCAAGCAGGCCTCCAAGATGTCTTGTGGTAGGGGTCTAGAGAGAAATAAAAACGCATCCAGTTCTTTAAAAGTCTAAACACTTCAACAACTTCAGAGAAAGGGTAAAGTTCAGTAAGATCGGGGGGTGAAGGAGGATTCACGGTATACAGAATTGCCCTTGAGGCATCTCAAAAACAGCAGAACAATTTAGGACCCACTATGGAAATTAATTGCATCTTTCCATCACAATGAAAATATATTTTACACAATGAACAAACGCAACAAGCTTTGCTCCTTTCACTGACCACTTCCTTTTCCTCGGCTGCCATTGAGATCCAAGCTTTTAGCAGGCTAGCATGCCCTGCAGACCCAACGAGGGGCTTGGTATTGCACCAGTCTGGGTGTAGCTTGAACCACAGGCAAAGCCATGTTTCAGCACAGCGAGACAATTAGATTTAGGACTTCATTTACCTTTTCTGGTGATCATCCAGAAGCTCTATCAGCTTCTTTAGGAGATTCTCTATTAACTGAGAAAAAAGGAGAAAAAGCTTTAAATAAACCACAAAAAATAAAGAATGCAGAATAAAAAGGTTATGTTCACCCAAGAACATTTACCTTAGCTTGTGGCCAAGTAGCTATAGATATGCATATGCACCCACCATCTAGGGCAGGGTCAGATTTGTATACACTCTTTGCTGTGGCAAACAGTGAGAAACAACTTCCTTTTAGGAAAATAAACTGAAGTACAAATACAAAACAAGACGGAAATCATTTATTTAAAGTCAAGTCTTCTGCTTATTGACTTAACTCCAAATTCCGATCACGAGTTTAAGTCAATACTCCTGAAAAGACCTACTTAAAGTTGCTGAAATATTTTCCAATTATATGGTTATGAATTATGAAGAGAAAATAAAATGGCTGGAAGGAAAAAACTACCAAGCTCATTTGTCAAATACCATGTTTATTTGCATACCACACACACTTCACCCTATTTTGCAGCCCTGAACGTTTTTGAGCTTTTTTCAGAATTGCAGATTTACCCCTGGAGACAAGTCTTCCGCAACAACTAGGGTTTCAGCTTTTGATTAAGCACGACAGGAAGGGTAAGTGGGCTGAAGTTTAGGTTCCACCCATTTTCTGTGGGCTTTTTCTTACATGGGTGCTTTATCTGAGGGGCGGGGAATGTGGTATGCCAGAAGACATGGTATTAGTAAGATGTGTTTCCTACAGTAACAGCGTACAATTGCCTTCATGATAATGACTATTGTAGGTAGTATAGATTAGGACACACAGATTTAGATTACTTAGCAAAGACAAACCTCAGTTGTGGTATACGAAATGTCGGTGCTTTGTAGTCGATGGTAAATTCCTACAAGAGCATCCAACAAATGCATAGGTAAACGGGTCAGAAATTCTCCCAAGACATCCAGGGGCAGCAAGCAGAACCAGGAACAGCCCAGCATCTCGTCTGTTCGCAGCAGGTATTTCTTTCTTTCCATGAGCTGAAGCAGCTGGTTCCTGCAGAGCAGAAAACATCAGAAACGCTAGACCCCCACACAAGAGACACAGAAAGCATGCAGAAGAGACCCATCCACCACCTCTTGCTCCACCCAGAGATTGACTTCAGTTCTTCATTTATATGCACATGTGAGTATACATATGATGCACTTTCTCATCTTTAAAAAAGTTCAATGGACACAAAATGCAAGAGGAAGATGTAGGCAGATGAGGTTCTTTGGGTAAGTGTGGTATCTTTTATTAGACCAACTAAATAGTTGGAAAAA
>NW_017728991.1:668020-671777 GCF_001723915.1 Gavialis gangeticus | reverse complement strand
TATGGATCAGGTATTGCTTCATGCTGCAACGGATAAGAAAGACGCCTGAAGTGACGGACGGAGAGTTAAGGAAGATTCTTCCCCTTCCAAGTCTGGAAAGGGAAATAAAAATTGTGTACTTGGCCTCTTGGACAAATTTGCACCTGGGAACGTGGCTCTATAAATCATGGGAAAATAGGGCTCAGGAAGCCATCTAGTCCAACCCTCTGCTCAAGGCAGGATCATCCCCTATTAACTCACCCAGTCAAGCATTTTTCCAACCTGCTTAAACACTCCCAAGGATGGAGACTCCGCATCCTCTCTGGGTGGCCTGCTCCAATTCTCAACCAACCTCAGGGAGAAAGTTCTTCCTAATATCCCATCTAAAGCTCCCTTGGTTCAACACAGGCTCGGCAATGCTATGCTTGCTAGCACCAGTACCAAAAGAGACTTGGGGGTCACGAGTGACCACAAGATGAACATGAGCCACCAATGCAATGCTGCAGCCGGCAACGCGAATAAAACTCTGGCGTGCATCTACCACTGCATTTCCTAGCAAGACCCAGGATGTCATCCTCCCACTTTACTCGGCCTTAGTGAGGCAGCAGCTGGAGCACTGCATCCAATTCTGGGCTCCACAATTTAGGAAGGATGTGGAGAAGCTCGAGAGAGTGCAGAGGAGAGCCACACGCATGATCAGAGGGCAGGAGAGCAGGTCTTCCGAGGAGAGGCTGAGAGCTGTGGGACTCAAGCCTGGAGAAGCGCAGGCTGGTGGCAGCCTATAAGTACATCAGGGGGGTGCACCAGGATCTGGGGGAATGCCTGTTCACCAGGGCACCCCAAGAGATGACAAGGTCCAACTGTCACAAACTCCTCCAAGACCGTTTCAGGCTGGACACAAGGAAGACTTATTTACTGTCCGAGCCCCCAAGGCCTGCAATAGACCCCCCCACAGGTGGTGCAAGCACCTACTCTGGACACGTTCAAGAAACATTTGGATGCTTATGTTGCTGGGATCCTTTGACCCCAGCTGACTTCCTGCCCCTTGGGGCAGGGGGCTGGATCCGATGATCATACAAGGTCCCTTCCAGCCCCAACGTCTATGAAATCTGTCACCGTTGCCCCTCGTGGCCACAGAGAACTGGCCATCTCCACCCACGGCTTGACCACCCGTCCAGTATGTTGTCAAATCTCCCCTCAGACTTCTCTCCCCCTATTCAATCATCAAATCGCAGACAATTTGGGCTGGAAGGGACCTCCGGGGGTCACATCTAGTCCAACCCCCTGCTCAAAGCAGGACCAGTCCCAGCTCCATCATCCCAGCCAGTAACCCTAATTCTTTCAGCCTTTCCTCATAAGTCATTGTCCCAGGGCACTTAAGCATCCTGCGCCTAAAATGGAAGCGACCCATGAGAGACCCCTAGTGGTGAGAAGGGGGAGGCTCAGCTGCAGTCACCAGAACAGCACAGGTGCGTGTTGCTGGGACAACCAGTTTGGTCAGCTGACGAGAAGGGGGCGTGTCTGGCCTTTATAAACAAGCCAGGTGGAGGCCAGAGGTCAGTTTCCCTCTGGCAGCTGAGGAAGAGGCAGCTCTGTTGGGGAGTAAGCAAAGCAGAGAAACCTGATGGCCTGAGCAGTTTCTGCTTGATGGTACTGGGTGGAGGAAAACCCTGGTAGGGATATGAAATGATGGTTAGCCAGTTTGGCTTGGAATTTATGTTGTAACACAGGAGTGTGAGTTTTCTGTTTTGCTGTTTGTTGTTAAACCAGAGGACTGGGTGAGGCTGTAGGGGTTGGAGGACGCCTCATAGGAGCTCCCCAGTAGTGTGGGAGTTCCTGGCGCTGGAGAGGGTGCCATGTTTTGGGATGTATTGCCCCAGCCCCAGAGTGGGCAGTATCATGAGAGGAGCCCCAATGCGGGCCACGATTGTGGAAAGCCCCAGTGGGGCGCAAGACCCAAGAAGAGGGTCTGGGGGCCAGGCACGGCTACGGCCACCTGAGCCTCAATCATGGGATCGTGAGGCAAGGCCCCAGTGCAGGCAGGGGCAACGGAGAAAGATGAGCCAGAGGGCCCAGGAGGGCACAGGTGATTGTAGGACCCATGCATGGCCCCTGAAGCTTTAGTTGCAGTGTTATTGAAGGCAGGGCACAGACTGGGATGTCACAGAGCACCGTGCCAAAGAGGGTAAGAAGGCAGCCTCCCTTTAACAATATTACTATCAAAGACATGGCGGGCGAGAGAGAGGGTGCATTTGAAACCAATTTGGCATGATAGGGGGGCACTAGGGGAGTTCAGAGCACCCCTAGGTTGCGCCCTGTCACAATCATGTTTCCAAGACTTAACTTTTTTTGTTGCTCTCTTGGACATTTTCTAACTAGTCCAAGTCTTCCTTGAAGTGTAAAACTGGACACAGTACCCCAGGCAAGGCCTCACCAGTGCTGAACAGAACAGGGGAAGGGCCTCCCTTCATTTGTAAGTGCTGCTCCTAGCAAGAGCCCAGCTTGCTGTTGTCCTTTTTACAACAAAACACATTGTTGGCATTAATACCTCTCAGCTTCCTACTTCCTGAGAAGAAGAGGCCAAAGCTAAGAGTGTAAGTTCTTCATGGCAGGAGCCTTCTCTGCTTATTTGTATTGTAGAGTCTCATGCCAATACACGGTTACAATAAACATTACTATTATACAGCTACTACTATGCCCAAGACAAGCCCAATAAAGCACTCTGCAGAAGAGGGAAGTCTGTTTGAAGAGGTGTAAGCTCTGACCCCTCATCTTCCAATTTCCAGCTCCCTTGAGTCTTTCCATTCCCTGATGGTAGGATCAGGCTGCTTGGGGAGACAAACTGGCTTTTTAGCTGATATTCACTACTTCAAAAACTTGAAGCCCTGCCCTCTTCTACCCTAAAAAATGTCCCACCCAATAAGGAGGGCATCACAATGCTTCTAGGCCTTCTGGTTGGCACTTACCCTCATGGCAACATTTAAAATACCTTTGGAATTAAAAAAAAAAAGTGTGACATGCAAACCGATTTCATTCTTAAATGGTCAAAAGCAAGATGCACTAGCGTCTGGAAGGACCCTTGCACTGGTCAGATTTTATTAGAAAGAAAACAAGATGAGGTGGCAGTCCACGTTATCACTCTTCACTTTTGCCTCTCCTCAAGCAAGGAGGAGATCATGCCAACAGCATACAGTGATCGACAGGAGTATCGCTTGCAAGCCTAGGACAGCGATTCTCCAGCTCTGTTCAGCACACTGCACAACCTACACAACTTCCCACACCCCTTCCAGAATGAAGTGAGTTTTGGGGGGTCTCTTTTTAAGGCAGGGGGTGTTGGTTGCACCCCTTCATCCTCACACACTGGAGTCTGAATGGGGGGGCAGCACCCCAATGCAAAATTAACCCCTCAGCCCAAACAGACAAAAGAGCATACCGTGGCTTTTCTGTGAACGCCTCCAGAACGTGGCCCATTTTGTGGAAAGCATTGTCTCCCAGCTTTTCTTCCAAGCAAAGGAGGCTGCAGAGTTGAGTCAGGTCCCCTTCTGAGGTCTGGAGTCCATAGCGTTCACCTACTGCAAGAATGATCAGCCCCAACTCCAGTTTACTCTTCACCGGCCAGTTTTCTGGTGGAGCAGATTCACCTTTATCAAGAAATGGCTCGCCTAGTTTTCTCAAATACATCAGAAGCATCTCGTTGACCTGAAGTGGGAAGGAAGAGAGGGAAACACAGCTATTTTCCATGGATAAAATGTTTTGGGAAAGGACTGAGGAAAGGGCC
>NW_017728991.1:666498-668009 GCF_001723915.1 Gavialis gangeticus | reverse complement strand
CCAGTTTTCTGGTGGAGCAGATTCACCTTTATCAAGAAATGGCTTGCCTAGTTTTCTCAAATACATCAGAAGCATCTCATTGACCTGAAGTGGGAAGGAAGAGAGGGAAACGCAGCTATTTTCCATGGATAAAATGTTTTGGGAAAGGACTGAGGAAAGGGCCCTCATTCACTATCTCCTTCTGCACAAATTAAACAAAAACAAAAAAAAACAAAAACAAAAAAAAAAACACGACACTAGCTTGGTTCTTGGTTGTTAGCTGTCCCCATATAAAGTATCTGCTTCTCCCCTTCATACCAAACAACACTACAGACTGAAAAAGCAAGAAAAGGTATACAATTCCTTAAAAGTTAGGACTGAAAACAGACAAGAGAGGGAGAGAGAACTTTTAAGTTACTTATTTAAAGTAAGAATGTTAGCCATCCATGCAAAAAACATGCAAATTATAGTTAAAACAAATACCTCTTTTGTTCCAAACTCTAGTGATGTCCACTTTTCTGGCTTTCCCTGGTACACCATTGGATTGCTGGTCACTACATAAAACTGATGCAACTGGCTGAAAAAGCTCTTTATGTTGATGCAGGACCAGGTGCTAAGGAGGCTGAAGATGGTCTCCAACATGATTTCTCCTGCTATTCTCTTCCCCGTCAAAACTTGTTTCTTTGTATCATCCATTCTCAACCAACTCTTGATCTTCTTCATCACAGAAGCATCAGGTGGAGCACACACTATATCATCATACTGATGCCATTCTAATGCCAAAATAAAAATGGCATTGTTTTGTTTGATGACATCATAAAGCAAGCAGAGAAGAGGTGCATTAGTTGTGCTACAGGCATGGTCTCCTGGAAGCTATAGGCCTCTGCTCTCAAGCTTGCTAAGACGGCCACAGAAAGACACAAAAAGCAAAACACGAGCATCAATCACATCATTTCAAACCTACCCAGACAGCACTCCAAGGCTCTTAAAGCCGTCTATGACTATCCTAGCTTAGGAACTCATGATGGCAATGGTGCACATTGATTTAAACCTTGCCGTATTTCCTCATGTGCAGCACACCCCCATATCTAGTATGAACCTTGATTTTGAAGGTGAATGATCTTTGGCTGAGGTAAGGAAGTGGCAATAGCTCTGGAGCCAAGCCCTGGAGCCCAGACCCAGCATACCAGGTCCATGCCAGCACATGGCCCCGAGCCAGCATGCAGTCCTGGACTAGGTGCGCCAAGTCCGACTCCGCACGCTGGGTCTGGCTACAGACCAACCTGTGTGCCAACCCGATCTGGTGCATGGATGTGAGGGGCGCACCCACTTGGCCAGAAATGTGGTGGGGGCAGGGGTTTGCAAAGTTAACTGCCATGGCTCCCAGAGCCACAGCATTTAATGCTGCCACCTCTGTCTCCTCCCCCTGCCAAGTTTCCAGACCCATGGGGATCTGTTTTCCTTCGCATGCAATACCCACCTCCAGTTTTCCCCAACTTGTTTTTAGGGGGGAAAGGTGTAGCTTACGTACA
>NW_017728991.1:660251-661498 GCF_001723915.1 Gavialis gangeticus | reverse complement strand
TTTTCCTTCGCATACAATACCCACCTCCAGTTTTCCCCAACTGGTTTTTAGGGGGGAAAGGTGTAGCTTACGTACAAGAAGATGCATTCAATGCAATTTCAAATCAATATTTTTATTTGCCAGGTGACATATTCTCACACACTGGACTCCAGCTTACCTTCTAAACAGAGATTAGAAGCTATGAACATGCAGCGATTGATGTAAACATCTGGACCATCAGACTTGTAAATCATTTCATACTTTCCCTCTTTCTCACCATCTATATAGTATTTGTAGGCAATGTGCTTATTCAAGTTGTCTTTGGAAATAAGAACATATCCTTCAAAGAGGTGTCCATGCTCTTTCAGGTCCCTGTTTAGTACAAATTACAGTACGTATTAAGCGGCTGCAAAGAAGAATGATCACAGACACTGGTTTAATACTTCATTTTTAGCAGTCCCACTGGCAAATTAATTCCAAAAGGCTACTTCCAGCTTTCTCCTGTTTAAGGCAAAAATCTACTTGGGACCTACAGAGCAGCTACACACCTACAGGAGCCACTTCTCTTGTATACTTCATTTCCCCCTCTACACATCACTAATGTGATGGAGCCACAACAACTGCTTTATGGCTGACGCTTGCCAGGTCCTCACCCTGGTGTGTCGCACACGTGAGAAGGTGGTCAGCAGTCTGTTGTGCATCACCACACTCGTATATTAGACTGTCCTTTACGCCAGACTTAGAGTGTGGCATGAAAGCACCCAGCTCCAGAGCAAATCCTGTTTCGTTTAATCTGTAAGTTGTGGGGAGCTTGTACTCAGGTGGGTAGGGTGCTGGGTTGCTTGTGAAGTGCCTGAGACGTCAAGAACCGATAGGAGCCACTGGAAGCAGAGCAAAAAGCCAGTGCTGCAGCTTAGCCAGCTATTAGCATCCTGCCAGCTGTCCAGTGCTGGGAGCAGGAACAAGAGGATTCCCAGCTCTCCACTGTCCAAGCTTAGACCAGCCACTCTCACCTCTGCATTGCCGTAAACTGCAAAGAATACAAACCTTCCTCACTGGGCTGCTGGAAGGCTGCATACGTTAGCTTTGGTATGGCATGTCAAGAGACTTGGCAGGGGATGCCAGGAAAGGGCCATTTGGCCATTTCACAAAAATGCAACATGCATGTGAAATTCAAGATAAACATTTCTGGATGGAAGATGGCACGGGTATTAGAGGACCACAGTAAAATTAGTTTCATCTCCCTGCTTTGACCTGCAGCTCTCATG
>NW_017728991.1:654324-658696 GCF_001723915.1 Gavialis gangeticus | reverse complement strand
CCTGTGACCCTCCTGCCGCCTTTTGCTGCCCTCCTACAACCACCTGCAACATAAATAATCATGCATGCAATGAACTGGAATCCCCCAGACCAACAGGCTGCCGTCATGATTCACGTTAAGCTGTAGAGATGCCACATCCTGCTTTTTCTGAGACTGTTTTTGCTTATAGTAGGAGGAAATACACATCGCTGTGCAGCTGACATTAGGTTTGAGAGAGGGTTGTTTTGGGGCTGCTGTACAGCATGGTCCTCTAGACTAAGAAACGCAGCATGGGTCACAGCTGTTATCAGCACTAACACCATACACATGGCCCTACTTTGGGTACCGGTGGGAACTGCAGAGCAGAGGGGTCAGACTCATCACCCCAATATACCCAGAGGGACCCCAGCACCTTACCTGGCTGGTTGCCTCGGACACTGGAGCATGTGCTTGCTGCTTGGACTCTCGTTCCACCTTCCCTTCCCTGCTCTGTGTGTCCCGAGGCTCAGTCGGTGAGACTTTACTCTTCTGATTCACAGCCTCTGCAGAAGGACTAGCTTCTTCATTCTCTGGCGTTTCTGTACTGGTGGAAAGCCCTGGGGAGTCCTCTTCTCCAGCTCCTTTGGAGCCCAGGGCACCTCCGTCTGCCCCTGAAGTTTGGGCATCGGATGCTTTTCCCAGGGCCTGCTCCGTTTCAGCAGGGCTGCGGGCATCCTCCTGCTTCTCAGATCCCCTCTCTTCTCTGCCCTCTTCTCCATCACCTTTGGGATTTCCATCCTCCATCTTCTCCTGTGGAGCTGTGGAGCCTGTGGGCTGAGCCGTCTTGCCACAAGCATCATCCTGGAGTCTGGCGCTGGTGCTGCTGCAGTGGTCTCCCACAGCCATTTCTGTGTTTTTATTCTCCTCTCCCAAGGGGCCCAAAGAACCGCTGCTTTTTGTTTCACCTGCGGTGCGACCAGCAGGCAGCGCAGTGCCCGGCTTGGCCACTTTGTCCTCTTGGGTTGCGCCTTCCAATGCAGGAAAGGGATCGCAGGATTTTTCCGAGACCAGAGAACAATCTGTACTAGGTGTGTCCGACTTTAAGGAGTCCGGCTGCTCCGTGTCAGGGGCATCCTTCTTCTTCTTCTTCTTCTTCTTCTTTTTCTGTGCAACAGAGCAGAGAAATGAAGCCCAATTACTTTCAGTAAAGAAGCTGTCTTCATTGCTTGCCTCCATTCAGCCTCAACTCTTTCTCTGCAGATGCAGATGTATTAAGCTAGTCTCACCCCGCCCATGAAATCATGGCTAACACGACCCCAAATTTCTATTGTAAAGACAAAGGGAATCAAGTGAAAAAGGAGATGGCCCCACTCGAGTCACGGGGAGTCTTTTACCTTTGAAAACTGAACAAATAAAGTGCTTTTGGGACAGGACAAGGAGATGCCCTGAGCAGCCTCCGTCTGTGCAGGTGTGATCATGCCCTGGCTGCTGCTTTCTACCCCAAAGACGAGTGCGACAATGAAGGGGGGAAGCATTTTAACATTTGTGATGTGCGATTTTCTCCAAGGGAGCCCTTGGCAGTGGGGACGGGACAGGACAGGACGGGACAGA
Organism: Gavialis gangeticus; assembly: GCF_001723915.1. Taxonomy (NCBI): domain Eukaryota; kingdom Metazoa; phylum Chordata; order Crocodylia; family Gavialidae; genus Gavialis; species Gavialis gangeticus. The sequence goes on along the minus strand of NW_017728991.1, from coordinate 657,127 downwards.
TGTTCTGCATCGGTGCCCTCAGGAAAACAGTTTAGGCCCATTTTCCACTTCTTTCACTGGAGCTGGACAGATCCCCCAAGGCCGGGCACTCCGCAGGGAAGAGTGGTGCTTAGAGTCCTACAGTATATACATTTAGCGAGGCGTCCACATCCCAGATGCTAAGTACAAACAGGGTTGCAGGGCCAAAGGGAGTGGAGGTTCTTCAGACCTAAGCCCCTACCTCGCCCCTGCCATGCGCACAACAGCCCGGTCACAAGCCACGATGGAAGAGCAATGGTGAACGTGGACAGGAATGGGAAGCTATGCACAAAGCAGCAGTTGGCTCACGGTGCGGGCACTGGCTGGAAGGACATGCACACAGCAACCCCTTCTGCCTCATTTGCCAGTGAGGAGTTTGTAAGAAAACAGATGAACCGCGGGGGTTTCAGGCTAAGAACCACCCCTGCGCAGACGTACTTGCTCTCCAGACCCCCGTGGGACAGGTCTCATCCTGCTGACAGCAGGCTTGAGCCCAGGCCTGCCCTGCTCACTTCCAGGTCAACCCAGAAAAAACCCTCGTGCTGGTAAACAGGGCTTCGGGGAAAGGCACTGGTATCGACTCCTCTAGATACAAGAAGTACCAGGAGAACTACCTGCCGTGGGCTTGCGAGAGATGGGCTGCTGCCTTCAGGCAAGCCTGGATTCTCCTTTCTCCTCTTTCTGGCAGGAGGGATGGCAGCCTCTACCTCACTCACACTTTGTACTGCCTGTTGGAAAAGGGCTTCACTCGCACACAGACCAGAGTTAGGAAGTGGAAACAATTAGCTAGAACACCGTCGTGCATTTGGTAGTGAACGGCCACCTGCCTGGCTGGATGATAGCCGAGGGGATGGCAATTAGACAGGCAAGAAGCTTAACATGTGGGGATAGGGCAGGACCATCCCCTTGCTCCTAGCATCTAGACCCCAGGCTGGTTTTGCTTCTGAAGGTGCTCATTGCTCAGAGGTAGCCTCCAAAAGGCACCGCGTGCTTTTGCTTTTTTGCAGTCTATACAAGGCCAGGGAGAACGAAGGACTGGAGGAGCTCGGTTCAGGGCTTCCTTGACCAACGTGCCCACATTCAGGCTATGGGGAAGGCCCCGTTTCAGAAGCAACATCAGGGAGAGGGAATCATAAAGAGGGCACCTTGGCCAACGCCAGGCAAAGGTTTAAATGGGAGGGAAAGATTGCTCCCAAGTGTCTACAGAGATGAAAACAGCTTCCAGGCTGCAGCTGGAATGGGAGAGGCAAGAACGCAATGGGCTCAAATTGCAGCAAGGGGAGTTGAGGTTGGATATTAGGGAGAACTTTCTCATGAGGAGAGTGGTGAAACACTGGAGCAGGTGACCCAGAGAGGTGGTGGACTCTCCATCCTCAGAGGTTTTTGAAACCCAGGTAGACAAAGCCTTGCCTGGGATGATGGAGTTGAGGCTGGTACTGCTTGGAGCAGGGGGGTGGACTAGATGTGACCTCCCGAAGTCCCTTCCAGCCCTCATTTTTTATGAATGCCTTGACAGCAGCCTCTGTTTGTTTTATAGAATTACAGAGGCCATGATAACCAAACTGTTGGGGCTGCCAATGCTGCCTCCCCCACCTCAAAATCACAGTAAATGAACATGACACCGTGCCCATCTGATTGCAGCAGAGCAAGAGGTGCTATTGCTCAGGTCCCACAGACCCTACAGTGCTGAGATGCTGGGTGGGCTCTACAGAAACAACCCTCATACTTCATGAGAGTTCATCACCTAAGAGTTTAATCACAAGCAGCCTGGAGCCGCAGCAGCACAGGGCCAACCTCTGCGCAGCACGGCACCGAGGCCCTGGGCCGTTCGGTCACGGGGCCAATGTGCAACCTGCTGAGCAGAGGCCACGTCTCCTCCTCAACACGGCTTCCTTGTTCCAGCGCTGGCACGGCACCAGGCCTGCAGACACCATGCACTGGCAAGCCCGAGAGGTTTCATTCACAGTGGAAAAGCCGGGAATCAGTGACTCATCTCCCAGCACCGGCCACCCCCTCGCCTTCAGATGGAGCGAAACTGGCCCCCGTCTACGAAGCCGGTTTACACCATGGATTTAATCCAGATTTGGGGTTTTGTGGCCTTTGTGCTAGGCTAGCCCTTTTCAGAAGTGAACTCCGCTCTCTATTGCCAGCCTATCTGTCCTCTCGCAGCATCACAAAGGGCCCAGATCTGCCAACGGACAGATCACAAGTTTTACTGGAATCTGTTCAGATGCCAGGATTAACTGAACTGTGCACACACAGAGGAAAGGCAAAACTTGCATTAAAATAGTATTGATAGGCAATTTGGCAGAAATCCTCTACCAAAATAAGTTCCTTGTCCCTCTTTCCACATAGTTCTGTACGCAATGCCACGCTGTGGTTTATTGATGACTGCCCAGTAAGTGTTTTTTGTTGTACGATTATTTGGGACCGAAGCACGAGGCACAAACCTCAATTCCGAAAGCTGGATGAGACTGGCCACAAAGCGTAAATTAAAAATAAAAATGGGAAGAGTCTGGTCTCATTATTTGCTCTAGGTTTCTATATTGGTGAGAGATCCCGTCAGCCCATTAGCAACTGGAAATTACTGAGTTATGCTTAAAAAGAAAACCAAAAAAGCAGCTGTGGGGAATGTCAACAGAGCCTCGCGATTCTTAGTAAAGCTGTTATTTTCGTGTCCATCGTTAAGGACAGGGGCACCCTGGAACAGCCTGTGAAATCCTCTCTCAAGCTGCAATACAGAGGTTATTTTGTGGATCATAAGATCAGTGAGAAAATAGGGCGG
>NW_017728991.1:648827-649324 GCF_001723915.1 Gavialis gangeticus | reverse complement strand
GTGAAATCCTCTCTCAAGCTGCAATACAGAGGTTATTTTGTGGATCATAAGATCAGTGAGAAAATAGGGCGGGAGGGGACCTCAGGGTCAGGTAGTCGGAGAAGCCCTGCAACGTCTGCAGTCCACAAGACTTCACGTTTTCAGCAGGGTGATAAGACCACGGCACCAACCCAGCAGTGCGAACCCAGCAGATATTCATTCTGCTCAGGTTGATTTTGAACCTGGAACATTTCTTATTTCCCTTCTTGTGGGAAAGGTGTTGCTGGGGTAGCTGTGTAATCCAGCGTCAGCTGCACGGAGGTGCCACCGGTTACAAAATGCACGGCGTTGGCCGAGAGAGAGGATTTCCTGGTGTGGGGGGCTAATAGCTGCAGAGCGCCAGCAGAAAGCTTCAGCGACGGGGCTGTCCATGTCGTGCTTCTGATGAGAAGGTCTCATCAGGAAAGAGCCAAGGAGCTCACTGCTCGGCACCTGCCGTGAGAGCCCTGTGGCGGGTG
>NW_017728991.1:647095-648816 GCF_001723915.1 Gavialis gangeticus | reverse complement strand
TTATGTTAGCCCACTCCTGTAACCTATCCAGATCTTGCTTGCTCTCCAGACCCCTGTGGGGCAGGTCTCATCCTGCTGACAGCAGGCTTCAGCCCAGGCCTGCCCTGCTCACTTCCAGGTCAACCCAGAAAAAGCCCTCGTGCTGGTAAACAGGGCTTCGGGGCAAGGCACTGGTGTTGACTCCTCCAGATACAAGAAGTACCAAGAGAACTACCTGCCGTGGGCTTGCGAGAGATGGGCTGCGGCCTTCAGGAGAATCCAGGCTCGCCTTTCTCCTCTTTCTGGCAGGAGGGCTGGTAGCCTCTACCTCATTCACACCTTGTACTGCCTGTTGAAAAAGGGCTTCACTCGCACACAGACCAGAGTTAGGAAGTGGAAATTACTGAGTTATCCTTCAAAAGAAAACCAAAAAAGCAGCTGTGGGGAATGTCAACAGAGCCTCGCGATTCTTAGTAAAGCTGTTATTTTCATGTCCATCGTTAAAGGACAGGGGCACCCTGGAACAGCTTGTGAAATCCTCTCTCAAGCTGCAATGCAGAGGTTATTTTGTGGATCATAAGATCAGTGAGAAAAAAAGGGGGGAGGGGACCTCAGGGTCAGGTAGTCGGAGAAGCCCTGCAACGTCTGCAGTCCACAAGACTTCACGTTTTCAGCAGGGTGATAAGAGCACGTCACCAACCCAGCAGCATGAACCCAGCAGATATTCATTCTGCTCAGGTTGATTTTTAATCTGGAACATTTCTTATTTCCCTTCTTGTGGGAAAGGTGTTGCTGGGGTAGCTGCGTAATCCAGTGTCAGCTGCATGGAGGTGCCGCCGGCTACAAAATGCACGGCGTTGGCCGAGAGAGAGGATTTCCTGGTGCGGGGGGCTAACAGCTGCAGAGCGTCAGCAAAAAGCTTTAGCAACAGGGCTGTCCGTGTCGTGCTCCTGATGAGAAGGTCTCATCGGGAAAGAGCCGAGGAGCTCGCTGCTCGGCACCTGGCATGAGAGCCCTACCCAGTCCGGGGCGTTTGGGGAATTGTGTCAAGTCCGGCCCGTTGCATTCGGCTGTACTCACTTTCTTCTTGGAGCCACTGGTCTGAGCCCTGGAGCCCTGCATGAGCATCTCTTCCGGCTTCCCCTTCATGTCCTTGGTCTCGGCACCTGGCCCAGAGGAGGGGGCACCCTCTACCCTCAGTGATCGTCCAGGCTCCATCTCCACCTCCATCTCCTTGGCCTCGCCACCTCCTGCAACTCAGAGAGCATCCCCCATCAGGGAACAAGGAAGAGGGCGAAAGCGTCGTTCTCAACGGGAAGACGCGAGGGAACTGCACAGCGGCTGGGGCAGCGCGGCAGCCAAGAGGAGAGGGATTTCTCCAGCCTTTGCCAAGCGAAGCTGGAAAGGACTGCCATGATAACAGCTCCCGTGGCTGCTCTCCTAGCCCTGCTTTCCCCCCATCCCAAGTCAGGCTTTGTGCCTCTGCCTGTCCCAGGGAGGAAAGTCTCGAGCTCTCCCAGCCCGGGCCAGGGGCTGGGCTGCAGCACTCTCTGCACCAGCCATCTGCTGCTGCACATCTGACCAAGGCAGGGCACCGCGGTTCCCCCTTCTGGGCCCCCCTCGGGCCTACAGAAAGCAGGACAGGCACACATCCAGCTCCCAAAGAGACCGTCTGCACGACACCCAGCATATATGGAGCCTTTCCAGATGCTCCAGTAATAAAGTCATGACACCCTGCCCCT
>NW_017728991.1:645014-647084 GCF_001723915.1 Gavialis gangeticus | reverse complement strand
GCCATCTGCTGCTGCACATCTGACCAAGGCAGGGCACCGCGGTTCCTCCTTCTGGGCCCCCCCTCGGGCCTACGGAAAGCAGGACAGGCACACATCCAGCTCCCAAAGAGACCGTCTGCATGACACCCAGCATATATGCAGCCTTTCCAGATGCTCCAGTAATAAAGTCATGACACCCTGCCCCTCCATGGCTTTGCAGCTGCCTCCGGCTGAGCCCCAGAGACGCCCTCAGGTGCCAAAAGCAACCGGAGTAGGCAGCCGCAGCGTGCAAGTCGGCACAAAGGGAGAGTGTCCTATCAGCTGCTTTCTGGCTAGCTCCATCCTTAGAAAGGAAGGGGGAGGAAGAAGAAAGTAGTAGCTGAGGAAGGAGGGGGTGGGCACCAGACACCACCAGGTCCCAACTATGTCCCCCTGTCCCCACCCAGGTGACTCCCGGGGGCTCCTACCTTTCTCCGACATTCCTGCGTGTGGCGGCATGGTGGGGACACTCTACACAGAGGCCCCTCACTCCTGACCCGCAACCCCCAGCCGTGCCGTCCACGCAGCGCACGTGCATGCACATGCACACACAAACCATCTGCGTCTCTTACCTGGGAGCAGGGGGCTGGACAGCCAGTCACCCTCCCCTGCTCCCAGCCCCAAGCAGCCAGCGCAGGAAAGCAGAGACAAAGCAAACACCTGTGCATTTGCTCGCATTTCAAAAACCTGCCTGGACACGAGAACAGGGGGCCAGAAAGGAGGACCTGTCTGGGAAAACCTGGACCTACACCAACCCCACCCAGGAGGACGCGCGAGTCCAAACACACTTTGAGCAAACCAAAGCAACTGGAGTCTTCACTGGGATTGGGCCCCATGACCTTTTTAAGACCCGACGTGCCTATACATCCCTCTCAACTCCTGGCAGGTTTCCAGGTTACTCCGTACAGCAAATCAACAGGCCTGGAGTACATGCTTTTTAAGTGAAATGTTTCAGGTTACAAGTCAAACCAGTCGAATCACTTCCCAATCCCGGAGCCATTCAAGAACCGCGTGTGACCCTGCTCCCGGCAAACAATTAACCGCTTCCCCCCGCCTGGGGCTTCAGATGCTTCCAAACCCTTTGGCGGGCGTCCCACATGCAGGCCCCAGCCCGGAGACTCGGGGCTCGGATGCCCCCGCGCTCGGCCCTACGGCCGCAGGAGCAAGCTAGGGAGGAGTCTCCTGTTCCCAGAGAGCAGGCGTAAAGCCCAGGTCTGCCCGCTGGAAGTGGAAGCGGGAAGTTAACTCTGCGTTACCTGCGCGGACACTGCCCGTGCCAGAGGAGCGGTCGTCCCCAGCGCCGGCACAAGGGAAAGAAGAGGGCAACCCCCCCCACTCCAGGGGTTTTATCTGAACACAAAAGGGCAGGTACGGGGAGGGGTCACCTGGGCAGCCCCAGGCCAGGGGCAGAGCGGGGGAAGCGATCCTGCAGTCCCCAGACACCCCTTCCCTGCCCAGTCTCCTACCTTTCTCCGTGGGGGGGGGTCCTGTGCGGAGGGAAGGTGCCAGCGGGTGCCCACAGTTGCTGCAGAAGGTGGGAGAAGCATCTTGGGAAACGAAGCGGCAGCGAGGGCACTCCATGCCTGCACGCCCCTGCCTCGGGGCAAAGCTGCAGGCAGCCTGTATGGGCAGGAAGAAGTATTTACAACAATAAAATAGAAAAATTGCAGCACAATGCTCATTAGTCACATGACCCTGCTACTTGCGAGGAACTCCCCTCCGGAAACCAACCCGCGAAAGGTGCCCCACGGCCGCCAGCCCGACCCGGCAGCCTGGGCTGGACGGGGGAGCCGCCCGCCCTGCCCCAGGCCACAGAGCTTGAGGTGCATCTCCCTCTTCAGCCTCATCTCACCCCCTGCCAGGGGCCAGGAGCGGCCCAGATCGTCCAGCTCCGCTCCCGACACAATTCACCGCTTCCCTGACCATTAACCCTAACCACAAGGTAGTCGGGGAAACTGAGGCTCAAACCCTCGTTACACCAGGAACGCAACGAAACGGGAAAGATTGCAAACTAAAGCAGAGTCGCTCTGATCCGGCAGGCCCCCGTGCCCC
>NW_017728991.1:644136-645003 GCF_001723915.1 Gavialis gangeticus | reverse complement strand
AAAGCAGAGTCGCTCTGATCCGGCAGGCCCCCGTGCCCCATGAGGACCCAGCGGGACACCGTGCCACCACACCCCATCACGCTGCCGGGCGCTGGGGGGCTTCGGTCCCAGCTCTTTCCCGGTCTTCCCTGCTCTGCCACCGTTCAGGGTTCAGCGAACCGCCGAGCGTCTCCCCAGAGCTCCAGGTGCGCGCGTCTCCTGGTCTCGGCTCCAGGCGCATCTCTGAGCCTTTCCCAGGTCACTTGTTTGGTGCCGTCGAGGACGCCCCGCGTTGCCTTTCACCATTTACGGGACTGCTCGGAAAGCCAGGAAACAGCCGCCAGGCCGCCCACGGCAGAGCCCGAACTTCCCCTTCCCGCGGGCGAGGGGCTTGGAAACCTCCGGCCCATCCGCGCCCCGCAAGCCCAGGGCAGCCGCTTTCCCAGGGGGCCAAGCCCCAGCCCTCACTTTGCCCCCTGAACTGGAGCCCGACGGGGGCCTTGGCGGTGGCCTGGGGAGCTGGGACTGCTGCAAGGCTTGTAGGGCCAAAGAGAGGATCCGGGTTGGAGGGCGGGCAGGGGCAGGGGGAGCTGCAAGCCGTGCCCCCCACCCCGGGTGCACCCCTGCATGCAGCCCCCAACCCCCCCACCTACCCAGTCCGCTTGCAAGAGAGGGTGCAAGGGGAGCCCCCCCAAGGGGCGGGGCTAGCATGCAAATGAGCTCCAGCCCCTCCAGCTGCTCGCCTTTTAACCCCTTCGCCTGCAAAAGAGAGCAGGGCTCGGTAACGGTATGCAAATGCTTCCTCACTACAAGTCCCAGCATGCCTCGCGCCCCCCTTTCCCCTCCAGCTGGGGCCCAAGCATAGGCCGCTGCACGGGGGGGCGTGCA
>NW_017728991.1:641255-643125 GCF_001723915.1 Gavialis gangeticus | reverse complement strand
GTCCGCTCGGGCCACGCCTGCCCGGCCCCGGGCCCCCCGCGGCGGCGCTTCATCGGGACGATGATGATGATGATGATGATGATGGCGATGGCTTCTCTCCGCGCCCCGGCCACGACCCGGCCCGACCCCGCACAGGCTCGGGGGCCCCGGGAAAGGGCGGCGGGCAGGGCGAGCGCCAGCTCCCCGACACTTTGTCCTCAGGCCGAGCCCCCCCCCTCCCCCCCCGGCTGTCACGGGAATGACACAAGTGCACGGGCCTTGCAGCGAACCGCGCAGGCCGCCCCGCGCCGGGCATCGCTGGTGCGAAGGGAGCCGGGGCCGCAGGGAAAATAGAGGACGCTTGGTCTCGCCCCGGACCAGGCTCCCCTTTACTCTACACTTGGACTTGACTTCCAGTCTCTGGCGCCCGTGGGCTGGGGGAGAAGCCAGAGCTTTTTGGTCCCCTCCAGGAAGCTCGAGGCCCTTTGCTCCGGCTGGAGATGGCCAGGGACTGCGTTGGGGCTGCCTCCCCCTCCTGCTTTCGGTTTCGTTTCCCGGCTCTGCGCCCAGCCGGAGACTGGTAAGGGCCGAGCCTGGCAGCACCCTGCCGCACAGGTTTACTGTTCGGGGCACAGGCTTCTCCCTCCCTTGCAAACAAGCGCTCCTGCCGAGCCAGTTCGAGGCCACGGCTTTGCAAAGGCGTTCTGCCGCCTCCTCTCCGGCTGGGCAGCTCCGTGTCCCTGGGAGCCCAGGCTGGCACGGGGGCAGGTCTGGCCTGGGGAGAGCGCAGCAGGCACGGCCTCTCCCCCTGCTTTGAAGACTTTCTTCCAGGGCGGCGAGGAGCAGGCAGTGCGCATCCTGCTGGGACCGAACACGGCTTCATGGGCCCAGAGGCAGGAGGCCAGCGCATCCTTCCTCTCGGCTGCATCCCCCGCCTGGTGCAGGTGAAGGGCGTGCAAAGAGCAAAGATGACCCCAGAGCCCTACACACGGTGCCTGAAAGCCTCGCCTGTAACCCGCCCCACTCCCCCTCCACCCGTGTGCCCACCAGCTCGCTCCCAGGACTCCCCTTGCTTGTCCACAACGTGCCGGCGCCCCCCGGCTGAGTGGTGGCCATGGCCAGAGCGCCCCAGACTTGCTGCGCCTCACACCAGGTCTCAGGTGTGGACCAACCTGAACCTACAGGCAGGTGGCAGGGCTGGCGTCTCCCTGCAAGGAGCTTTGCACGATTCTCAGGCATCGTCCCCACCATCCCCCAAAGGAGGGGGACGCTAAAGTGTGCGCAAGACAGTGCCCCCACGCTGGCCCCAGGCGGGGCTAAGCGCCCCAGCCCCAGCTAGCGCCAGGCTCTCAGTGCCTCCTAGAACAGAGAAACAAGAGAGCCGCAGCCGGGTGAGAGAGGTTTTCTTCCCGTCGCATGTAGTGTTGCCTCCCTCCCCTCCAGCTGTGTTGCCTGGAAGCGCCCCAGGAGCAGACCGGGAGTGCTGGCACGCATCCGTCTTCCAGAGCCACCCAAAGCTCCCCTCTGCAGCCCTGGGCGGGAGCAGGGGCAGACGGCAGGATGGCCAGAGCCATGCCCTCACTGGATGAGCCCTGGCGTCGGCAGCGTGGTCTCGGCAGGGGCGTGAAAGAGGACCCGATGGCTGCCCTGCAGCTCCTGCTCTGCTGGAGACATGGGTGAGGTGGGTCCAGGGAGGACAGGAGGAAGGAGGGGAGAACAGGAGATGCTGAAAGTCAAGGCCTGGCTCAGCTGGGACTCACCCACCGGCACCATCCCCTTTGGCGAGATGAAGCGGGGGGCTGAGGTGGGGCTAGGGGGGCTTCTATTGCGCTGCACCTTTGCAGCGGGAAGAGGCAGAAATCCACATGGGAGTGGGGGTCTCGCCCCTTTA
>NW_017728991.1:632309-636255 GCF_001723915.1 Gavialis gangeticus | reverse complement strand
ACCAGCTTAGCCCTGCAGAGGCTGAACCCAGCTCTGACACAGGGGAGGTCTCTTAGGCCGGTGCAGGGCCCCAGAGCCTTGTGAAGCCATGCACCTGCATGCCTGCACACTCGGGGAGGGCTCTGTTTAGGGGCCTCCCCCAGCCCCAGGTCCGCAGCAGCTCCTGGCCCAAGTGTTTGAGGCACTTCTTTGGAGGCCACCGCTCCGTACTGGACCTTGCAGGAGCCAAGGCTGGCACAGAGGCGGGTCCCAGGAAGACCACAGCAGATTCTTAGCAGGTACTGAGCCAAGACACTGTCCCTGCCCCGGTCAGGACCCTGGCCTTGCTCACCTGCCTCCTCCAGGCTGGGGAAATGCCGAAATCCTTCCAGGTTCGCAGACAGCAAGACATGGAGAACATGAGGCTGGGGGGAGAGGGCAGAGGGGTGTCACGGCATCCCACTTCCAGCACTTGGAGCCTGCCAGGGCCCCCAGATGGCTCGTCCTGAAGGATGGGCCAAACCCACCCTTAAAACTCAACCGCAGGACAGGTGAGAGCTGCAGCCCCCACCCCATACGCACACCTGGTGCAGCCCGAAGACCCCCAGGCCCTGCAGCCAGAGCAGAAGAGGGACAGAGCAGCATCCCCCATCTCGACTGCAGCCATGGAGAGGGCTGGCCCAAGCCCCCACGGGCCTTCCTCTCCACACCTGGCTGCACCGTGGCCAGGACAAGGCTCAGGTGCTCAGTACGCTGCAGCTGCAGCCCCCCCAAAAAGAAACAAGTGGAGCTGAGCCTCTCTGCCATGTCCATGCTATTACAGATCACAGCACCAGCACGCATGTACCGGTGCCCCCCAGACAGGCCAGCTGATGCTGCTGCCCACAGCCCACACGCACCTGCAGGCTGCAGAAGACGAGGGAGACGTCCTTCTTGAGCAGCTCCTGCAGCAGATCCGCCAGCCCCCGCACGACCGTGTAGTCGATGCTGCTGACGTGCGCACAGTCCAGGACGACGCAGCGTGCAGGTGACCCTGCTGGGAGAGCATCATGTGGGCATCTCGCAGCAAGCCCAGCAGCACCTGGAGTGGCCTTATGGGGCAGGAGGCACAGGGATGAGCTTGGCAGCAGCATCCCCTCACTCATGCGAGGGGTTGGGACATTGGATCACAAGAAGGGGACCTGAGGTCCCTTGTAGACCTACAACCTAAGGTCTGTGCCTTCGCAGCCTCACTGTAGGCAGGAGGGTTTCTGGGGGTGGTTAGGAGACAGCCAACTGCTCACAGGTGGGTGCAACATCCCCAGGCTTTGGCCTGCAAGAGTAGCATGAACTGGGCCATGTGGGGAGTGACGGTGGGATCGTCCTACAGTGTTTCTAGGATCCGCCAGACCCCAGTGGCAGGCTGCCAGCCCCAGCACAGCACCCCGTACCTGCCAACGCCCGTTGGTGCACGGCTTCCCGGAGGTGCTCGACAGCTGGGAAGTGCAGGCCGCTCGCAGGCTGCAGCAGATGCACCCCCAGCTCGGAGACCTGCAGAAGAGAGAGCAGAAGAGGGGGCTGGAACATGCCCAGGACCTCGTGATGGCCCCTGTTCCCCCTCCTATCCTGGAGAGAAATGGACATAGGGTCACAAGCCTCTATGCCTCGCTTTGAAGGGGCAGACAATGGGGCCTTCACCCCATCTCCCACCTTACATCATCTCCTACCCCGTAGCTGTGTGCACTGAGAGCGTGTCAGCAGTGCCAAGAGAGAGCACCCACCCCGCTCAGAGCTGCGTGGGCTTATCCCTCTCTCCTGTCCTCATGGCCCCATGTCCGACCGGAGACGGTGACATGGAGGAAGGCTGCAGGAGCAACATTAGGAGGCACCGCAATGCATCCAGCCATCGCTCCGGGGGGAGAGACCTGCGCAGACGAAAAAGCCCTCCTGATGCTGCAGGAGACCTGAACCGAACCTCTATCGGGGGCCTGGCAATGGTGTAGAGCAGGAGGACCCCCGAGACCAGGATGCCGGCCACGATGCCGTACTGCACCTCCCAGAAGCAGAGCATGAAGGTCACGCACAGCGGCACAAGGTCGAGCTCTGGAAGACAGAAGCCAGGTGCTGCCCCACGCTGCCCTCTCACACCTGGGTTGACGCAGCTGCAGAGCCTGGGGCGGGAGGAGAAGCCCCTGGTTTCTATTCAGACGATTCAGGGTCTGGTGCTTGTATAAGCCTTCTGGCTTCAATCCCGAGCAGACCACTGATGCAACGGGATTGCAGGGATGGCAGGCTGGGGCCAAAGGCCTAGTCTCTGGAGGAAAGCAAGGGGCAAAGCAGCAGGCAGCATCCCTGAGAGACAGCGCGACAGAAGTGCTGGGCCACCAAGGGACTTCCACAGTGCTAGGACGGGGCAAACATCCTCTCTTGATCTGGGGCACCCCAGCAGCCTGGGTGCCCGGCAGGGTGCAGAGCACACGGGTGTGAGCAGGCACCGCTCCAGCGTGGCACTTGGACACAGGAATGCCACGCCCAGGACTGTTCTCTGCAGCTCCTGCACCAGCAGCTCCCACATGTGAATCATGATTGCATCCAGCTGCATGCACACCAAGACGTGTGCAGTCAACCTGATGAATGCCCTCGACCAAAGCCGGGCCCGTCCCCACTGCCCTAGACCCAGCGCAGGGCACCGAGCTGAGGCAGGGAGGGCACTGGGTCAGACCCAGGCAAGAGCGTGTCGCTGGTGGCTCGTGCCCTTACTTTTAACACGCCACAGCGTCCTGAAGATCCCGGCGTCGAACATGGGAGCCACGGCCCCGATGATGACGGCAGCCAGCGCCGCCTTGGGAATGTAGTAGAAGGAGGAGGTCAGGTAGGCCAGGGAGAGCAGGACCAAGGTCCCTGCGGGGACAAGGCAAGTGGTGAGACATGGCCGTGCTGGCACCAAGCCACTGGGCACGGCTTCCCCAGCCCCAGCCCCAGCCATTATAACCTCCCCTCAACCCCACTCACGGGGCCCCAAAGCAGGACTCGCTAACAGCCGAGGGGCTGCCCATCCAGGCCCAGGGCATGGGGATGAGGGGCCCAAGGGCAGCGCCAGCACCCACCTGTGACCAGCCCCCCGGCTGGGGTGCACACACCGGACTGCGCGTTCACTGCTGTCCTGGGATGCAAAGCACGTGCACTCTTACAGGCCGAAGGGGAGGAGGCACCAACCACCCAGCAGAAGCAAACCCTCAGTGGCCAGGAGCAGGGGAAATGCAGCCAACTCAGCCCCATGCGACCTGCACGGGCCAGCCTGGGCTCCCCTGCCCCTGTACCATAGACCCTGCTGCGGCCCCTTCCACCCCAAGCACCGAGTTGCTCAGCTGGGCCCTTCTCACAGGGGCTACTCACCGCCCAAAGCTGCCTGTGACCGGGTAGGATGAGACAAAGGAGCCCAGGAGGTTGGTGCAGCCTGGGGGAGACGGAGGGAAGAGAAGGGGTGTCGAGTGGTGCAGCCACCGGATGGGATGCTGCCTGGGGGGACGGGGTGAGCCAGTCTCCCTCAACCCCTTCCCGTACTCCTACCACCCCCAGGGAGCAAACAGGACGGCGGGCGGCAGGACCCCAAGCCACTAGCTGGGTCTCTGGAGCTGCCCGGCAGCTCATCCTGGCACCCCTGAGGGCTGAGCTCTTACCCATGGCCAGCAGCTCCTGATTGGGGTCAATTCGGTAGCTATTCTGCGAGGCTGGAAGGAGAAAGGAGTGACAGGGAGGCATCGCCTTGGTACCCCACAGCTGCCCATGGCCACGAATCCCACCCAGGGCCCACACAACAACCTCCGTGCCCGGGCAAGCAGGGTGCATGGAGGAGTAAGAAAGCCATTGGTGTGGGGGTGCAGGGGGAACCTATGGCTGCCCAAAACACAGACCCTGCTGGGCCTCTTCACCCACTTCCCCTGGGCAGGAGACCCCCCCCCCCCCCCCCCCCCACCGCCCCCCCCCC
>NW_017728991.1:628005-632273 GCF_001723915.1 Gavialis gangeticus | reverse complement strand
CCCCCCCCACCCTGACACAGATGCAGCCTCTGCAGCAGCCAGGGCTGGACAGACCTGGGGAGAGCCCCTCTCCCCCATCCAGGTGCACAGAAACTGCCCTCCTGGGGCAGCAGCTGAGAGGAAGGAGGGAGGTGCCCAGTGTACCCAGTAAAGGACGGAAATGTAAGTGTTCTCCCTTGTGCCGAGACCCCGGACCCCCCCCCCCCGGAGGGGGCCTGGCACAGCCCTACCGAAGGCCTTGGCGATTGCGATGGTCTCCAGCAGGCCCATGAGTGGCACCACGGCCAGCCCAGCTCCCAGGTCCTGGGCCAGGGAAGGAAGCGGTGTGAGAGCAGAGAGCGCCCAGGTGAGGATGCCCAGCCCCTGTCATCTCCCAGAGCAGCAGGGAGAGCCGACCACGTGCCAGGGCCTCGCGTAGGGCAGTGCAGCCAGGTAAGGCCAAACTGGAGCTGCTGGCAGCATTCCCAAGGCTCCACCAGTCCCCAGGTACGGGGGGGTCCCGTAAAGGGGCGAGACCCCCACTCCCATGTGGATTTCTGCCTCTTCCTGCTGCAAAGGTGCAGCGCAACAGAAGCACATCTGGGAAGAGCCCCCCCCAGCCCCACCTCAGCCCCCCGCTTCACGCACCTGAACCATCTCGCCAAAGGGGACGGTGCCGTTGGCCGTGACCTTGGAGAAGGGAGGCGGCTGGAAGGGAGGCAGCCCCTTGGGCGTCTCCCCGGTGAGCACAAAGGGCTGGGAGCCTGTCACCTGGAACGAGTAGGCAACCAGGCCAGCAAACAGGACCACGAGGGCATTGCGGGCTGCAGAAGGGGGGAACGAGCAGAGTGAAGGCATCGTGCCGGGCCCCGCTGCACCACAGGCTGCTGGGGTGGGCTCAGAGAGATGTGCATCGGCAGCTCATCCTAGCCTGGGAGGCGATGCCCGTTAAGCGCAGGTCCCAGGGGTGTCTGCTCCGGCAGGGGCAGGCACCGATGGTCCAGGCAGGGCCACCTCATACCAGGGCCCCAAGCAGCTGTCCTCGTACAACAGCTCGTGGTCCCTGGGTGAGACCCAGGCCTGGCAGGCAAAGGTCCCGGCCCCATCGCTCTTCCCAGAGCCCCCGGCGCTGTGCGCACCACCTCCTCACTCCGTTGGCCCCGGTGCAGCCCCCGGCCCCGCGGCACATTGCTGCAGGGCACATGCAAACCCAACCAACCTGTCGCCGTGGCCCAGACGATCAGATGACCCATCCTGACCAGCAGCGGCTCCATCCGGCAGCCCCGGGGGACGTGGCCCTTCATGCACCGGAGCCCCATGAGCACGACCAGGCAGACCAGCCCCAGGGCGGCATCCCCGACCCTACAAACAGCTCAGCTCAGTGCCCACCTTGGGAGCCCTTGCACCCATCACAGTTGCAACGGCTTCTCCCTGCTGAGAAGGGGGAACCCCCGCAAGGCCCCACTGTGAGCAGTGGAGATGTCCTGACAGCGAGCAGGGCCCATGCTCCAGCTGGAAAGACACGGGAGCTTCCCCTCCTGACAAGAGAAGTCTCCTCCCAGCTAACGAGGGCAAAGGGACAAGTATAGCAGGAGCCACTGCCAACTGGAGCCATCCCAAGGCAAACCGCGCCTGTCCTCGATTCAACCTCCCGCTGCCCTGGAGAGGTGCCTGTGCCCCTGGTCCCGCAGGCACAGAGCAAACCTTGTACCCACTCGCCCCAGGCTTGCAACCACAGCAGGGCGATATGAGTGGCTGAGCTCAGAGCCATGGGCTCAGAGCAATGGGAAATAATTTGACTCCATCCCTCCCTTTTGGGCAGTTCGGGCACTAAGCCCATTTCCTGACCGGTCCAACTGGCTGCAGAGAGCACAAGCCCTGAGCGAGCATGGGGCACGGGGCAGTGTCCGGAGGAATTAGCTCCCCAGGGTGAGAGGATGCCTCTGGCCTTCCTGGGTGCTGAGAGCTTTCCAGCCACGCTCCCTGCTCCAAGGGGCTTTGCTGGAAGGGACAGACAAGGGCGTAGGCAAAGGGGGCGCTGACCTGGTCTCCCTGACGCGCCGGAAAGTCTCATACACCTGCAAGAAGAACTGCCGTGGGATGCCGCGCAGCCCCAGGATGTTCTGTGCAAACAAGCAGAGCCCCATGACAGCCCCGCACAGCCCCCAGGGCCCTGCCACCTGTGCACCACGGTGCTGCTGTCAGGCTGTAAGCCCCGATCAAGGACTTTTCTCCGGGCCCTTCCCCTCTCCCAGTGCCACCCAGACCCAGGGTTCAGAGGGGAACCAGCTCGCAGGCTCCGACCCTCACCCCCCTGGAGCCTGGCTGGCAAAACCCACCCCACTAAAGGTCATTTAATCCAAGGCAGGTAATTTAACCCACCCCCAGACTCCCCACGCCTCATCTATCACGGGAACGTGAGAGCGACGAGGCCGACGGAGCTCAGCGGTTCCTACTACAAGCAGCACTGGTTGCGATCACGTGACCTTAGCTGCCGTCTGTTTTCTAGCCCTGCGTCTCTGATTACGGTCAACCACAAAGGAAACGCTCCCTTCCAGCCTCGCCCAGCATTGCGCAAAACCACCCGAGGCACAAGGAAACTGGCCCAGGTCCCTGCCAGTCCAACCTCGCAGCCAATCCCAGTGCCTCGGAGCAAATCACACCCCACCACAGGCGAGCAACAATCAGACAGAGGCATCTCAGTTTTGCTGAGAGTTTTGGCAAATCTGTCCAGGCGCAACCTCTCTCCTAGCCTGTCCCCTGCGGCACGAGCAATTTCCAAGGGGAGCAGGTCCAGCTACAAGACCCGATCCACCCGCGTGCATGGAAGTGCCCTCCTCGTTCACCTGCAGACCGGCAGGCCGGGCAGCATGCAGAGCGCGGAGGATGGAGACAGCCTGGAGCTCAGGGGCACCAGCAGTGGGGCAGGCTGGCCACGCCACACTGCGTGCACGCTCCGAGGATGATTTTGCATGGCTGCCTGAGGGCTCCTAGGCAAAGTAAACCAAAGTACAGCCATGGCAAAAGGCCTACCTTGACCTGGCTGAAGCTAATGGTGACCGAAGCAGCTGATGTAAAGCCTGTGATGACGGGGTAGGAAATGAAGTCCAGCAGGAAACCTGTAGCGGATGCAGATGGATGTGGTGAGCAGGTCTCAGGCACCGAATGCAGCGCGCCCACACATGCATGTGCAGAGCAAAGCTTTGCAAGCCATAGCTAGACAGCACAGAGACGGGGGAAGCGTGTAGCTTGAACAGAACAACAAACTGCATTGCACGGAAACAGGGGCAGAGCGGGGGCTGCCGCATCTCACCCAGGTGCAGGAGGCCCATGGCTAGCTGGATGCAGCCCGACAGGAAGGCGAGCAGGGTGGCATAGGCAGGGTCGTGGAAGGCGTACGAAGAGACCAGCAGCGACATAATGGCCGTGGGGCCCAGCGTCACATCCTTGGAGGTGCCCAGGAGGCAGTAAACGAAGCAGCCCACGAAGGAGGAATAGAGACCGTACTGTGCGAGGACAAAGAGAGTGTTCAGCCCTGCCAGGGCCCGGGCTGGCGGACACGCCAGGCACGGAGGCGTCCCAGGGCCCTTGCCGCTCGGCATGAGATCAACAGGCAGAGCGTGGCCGGCTGCAAGCCGCTCCTCGCTACGGTGTCCGGAAGGTATAGGTCTTCTGTGCCTTATAGACGTGCCTTGCATATATGCCTTAACCGACCAGAGGAAAACTCGTGCACCCATTACAACGTGTGCACCTGCAGAACGGCTCCCGCGCACCCGTGTGCAAGGCATCGTCTCTGCACAGGCGCTCTCAGAAACACCTCCAGGAAGATACGAGCGGTCAGCCTCCGACCTTGACCGCCCCGGGCACCCGGGACCCGCTGCGACCGTGGTGTTACCACTCCACGGGTGGCCAGCCCGCCCGGCTGCAGCAACCGCCTAGGCGGGCTCTGCGCCCCCCAGTGAAGGGCACCCCTTGCAGACACTGCAGATGCCGGGATGCTTCACGGCCTGGCAGCACTGACCGAACTCCAGAAGCGGGCAGGCGAGAAGAGACCCGTACTAACGACGCTAACGGGATAACAGCGTGCCCGGGGGCCCAGGCCCTGGCGCTCTGCAGGGCAGCTGGCACCTTTCCCCTCCCCGCCGCCCTCTCCGCGGCCCGCTGGTCTCCCCGGGCGGCGCCGCTCACCTGGGCTGGCAGGCCGGCCACCTCGGCGTAGGCCAGGGCTTGCGGCACCACGGTCAGGCCCACGGTCAGGCCGGCGACGAGGTCGAGCTGGAGGCAGCGCA
>NW_017728991.1:626821-627686 GCF_001723915.1 Gavialis gangeticus | reverse complement strand
GCGGGGCGCGGGGCCCGGCCCGGGGTCTGATCTCGGGCCTGGGCCTCGCAGCACCAGAGCGGGATGTACGGCCTGCACCAGGACCTGCACCACTTCAACTCCTTCGACGCGGTGCGGAGCCTGCCCCTGCTGCTGCGCCAGGCCCGGATCCGCACAGGTAACCCCGCCTCGGGCTCCTCCAGCCCTGGGGCTGCAGAGGCCGCGTCCGCTCCAGCCCCGCCTGAGGCGCGATCAGACCAGCCCCTGGTCTAAATTCTTTGCAAGACCCCCGTCAGCCCCGACACCCCGCTCGAGCCTGCCCCGGGGAAGGCAGGGGGGCCACGGCAACGTCCTGCTTCTCTGTACTCAAGACATCGTGTCCCTAAGACCCCGCTGTGGCAGGGGTAAAACGCCTTCCCGACCCCAACTACGGCGGAGTCCTGGCCAGGCTTTGGCAAGCCAGGGGCCAACAGGCCGGTTGCCCCCTCCGGACAGCGGCTCGTGCCCGGGCCCCCGCAGGGGTGTTTGTCCTCTGTTGTCCTTGGACAGGTCAGGTCGACTTTGGTTTCCGCTCCGGGACGGCAGGGCAAGGCCCAGCTGCCCTTGGGCCGTCCTGTGCTCAACTCCAGCTTTGCTTCTGTATGACAGCCGCTGGCAGGGGGAGCAGCAGGGCCGCGCTCAGCGGACGGTGCTAGGCTGATAGAGGGAGAAGAGATTCAGGTGCTTGGGTTCTTGCTCAGCTGCTCGAGAGCCTGGGGCTGGATTGCTGGAGGGCGCCTGCCAGCCACCGCTGCAGCTTCAGAGCAAGACGATGCCTCCCTGGCCCCCAGGGGAGGCTGGGCAGCAGCCGGTGCTCCGGCCACAGGCTCAGGCGGTTAGTTGTCCC
>NW_017728991.1:612265-621821 GCF_001723915.1 Gavialis gangeticus | reverse complement strand
GAGGGCGTCTGCCAGCCACCGCTGCAGCTTCAGAGCAAGACGATGCCTCCCTGGCCCCCAGGGGAGGCTGGGCAGCAGCCGGTGCTCCGGCCACAGGCTCAGGCGGTTAGTTGTCCCACGCATTTGCTGCAGGGATCATCGGGAAGAAGCACGTGGGGCCAGAGGCAGTGTACCCCTTCGACTTTGCCTACACCGAGGAGAACAGCTCCGTGCTGCAGGTGGGCCGTAACATCACCCGCATCAAGCTGCTTGTGCGCAAGTTCCTCCGGAGCCAGGATGAGAGGTGAGACGTTGCGTCCTGCTCCAGGATGCGCCGGACGCCCACGTCCCAGCGTGTGCCCCGGGGGAAAGCCAGGGGCAGCGGCTCGGCTGGGCATGGGCCCCAGCTTTACAGGTGGGAAAGCCTCTTTCCAGCTCCTAGCATGTCCCAAACCAGGTGAACTCACTCCTGCCTGCCCCAGGCTGGCATCTGCATGAAGAGGTGGCCCAAGCCGGCTGCACCGCCGGGTCCGGATGGAGGGCTGGAGCCGGGTCAGGACTGGCCTGGGGCTGTGCAGGCCCTGCTCACGCCGTGTGGGCCTCCATCACCCACGGGCACTGCCTCGCTCTCCGTGCAGGCCGTTTTTCCTGTACGTCGCCTTCCACGACCCCCACCGCTGCGGCCACTCCCAGCCCCAGTATGGGCCCTTCTGCGAGAAGTTCGGCAACGGCGAGAGCGGCATGGGCTGGATCCCCGACTGGACGCCCCAGCAGTACCGCCCGGAGGACGTGGAGGTAAGACGAGGTTGTCAGGAGCGGCCCCGATGCCGGCTCCCTGCCCTCTGGGCTGTGGCTGGGCTCCTGCTGGGAGGCGATGCTGGAAAGGGGTGAGGACGGGGGTGGGAGGTGGGAACACCCGCCAAGCTTGCTGGGTTGCAGGGGCTCTGTCCGCATTGCTGGCTCTAATACCCCCATGCTCCTTCCCCTGGCATCTCCAGCCCTTACATGCTGCTTCCTCCCTACAGGTCCCTTACTTCGTTCCAGACACTCCTGCGGCTCGTGCAGACTTGGCCGCCCAGTACACAACCATCGGGCGCATGGACCAAGGTGGGCAGCGGGCCTGGGCGCAGGGCATGCAGGGCTGGGACTTGCGCAGAGATGAGCACATCCATCCTCAGCTCAGCGGCGGGGGAAGGAAGGAGGTGGGGGCTGCATCGCTGCGGAGCGCGTGCTCAGCTCTGCTCTCCGCACGCAGGCATCGGGCTGGTCCTGGAAGAGCTGAGCCACGCCGGCTTCCTCAACTCCACGCTGGTCATCTACACCTCGGACAACGGCATCCCCTTCCCCAGCGGCAGAACCAACCTGTACCGCTCGGGCACGACTGAGCCCCTGCTCATCTCCTCTCCCCAGCACACTGCTCGCTGGGGGCAGGTCAGCCAGGCCTATGCCAGCCTGCTGGGTAAGACTGGCAGGTCCCAAGGCCTCCACACCAGAGCCCCGGTGGGGACCCTCTCCCTGCAGCTGGGCTCTGGCCGGGCCACGCACCGCCCTGGCTGACAGCAGACTCATCCTCCATTTCCGTCTCCCTTCCCAGATCTCACGCCCACCCTCCTGGACTGGTTCTCCATCCCCTACCCCAGCTACAGCATCTTCGGTAGTGCACAGGTGCAGCTCACCGGGAAGTCGTTGCTGCCGGCTCTGGCATCGGAGCCAGCCTGGGCGACGGCGTTCAGCAGCCAGAGCCTCCACGAAGTCACCATGCACTACCCCATGCGGGCCGTGCAGCATGGGCACTTCCGCCTGGTCCACAACCTCCACTACCGCATGCCCTTCCCCATCGACCAGGACTTCTACGTCTCGCCCACCTTCCAGGACCTGCTGTGCCGCACGCGGGCCGGCCAGCCCACCCACTGGAACAAGACCCTGCACCAGTACTACTACCGGGACCGCTGGGAGCTGTTTGACCAGAGCCACGACCCCTCCGAGAGCTGCAACCTGGCTGCTGACCCCCGCTACGCCGAGATCTTGGAGGGGCTTCGAGCCCAGCTGGTGAAGTGGCAGTGGGACACCCAGGACCCGTGGGTGTGTGCCCCCGACGGTGTCTTGGAGGAGAAGCTGAGCCCACCGTGCCAGCCCCTCTACAATGAGCTCTGAGCCACCGGCTCCTCCCAAGAGCCTGTCTGCCTCCATGCCCCGGCTCCCCCCGTGGGCCCCGCTCACCCGGTGCCTTTGCCGAAACCCTGCTCCTAGCTTCTGCCAAAGAAACATTAAGCACCCAACTCGGCAGCCACTCCAGAGCTTGGTGCGTGCCCCCCGGCACTGCGTGGGGACGGGGTGCAGCTGGTCCCATGCCACAACTGGGCCACAGTCTGTGCCAAAACCGTGTCGGGTTCAAAGGGTCTGAGCATGCAGCACTGCCCACAGCTGGGCATCGACCGTGCTGTAATGTGGTCTTCTCAATAAAGTCCCAGAAGGAAAAGGGGCACAGATCCGTTCTGGGCGATTTGCATCTCCCCGCTGTGCACTTGTCAGTGCCGCTTGCTGAGAGTGTGAGGTGCCAGGGCTCTTAGGAGTTGCCCCAGCCTCAGCAGTGGAGCCCCTGCAGCCCCCTGCACCCAGGGCGGGTGCATGGGCTGGGGGTCGAGGGCCCAGCCATCGTAGACGAGCCTGCAGCAATGCTCAGTAACGAGGTTTAATGCAGAGAACGAACAGAACTTACAGCCTCTGATGTGCGTGGGCCCAGCCAGCAGAGATCAGAGGAACCTGGGATACCCAGTACAGTGAGACCCCAGCCATGGGAGGGGACGGCCCGGCTGCACCGGGGATGGCCAGGTCCAGACCTAGCACCGCGTCAGTCAGGGCAGCCCTGCTCATGCCAGGTCCTGCCCTGGCACCCGGGCACCACTGCAGAGGTGCCCACCCCCACACATGAAAGGGGAGCGGAGCTGAAGTGAGAAACGCCCTATACATAGAGTTACAGGGGGCTCCCTGCCACGGAGAGCAGACAGCAGCCAGGTGAGGGGTCACCCAGCACTAGCAGGGGGTGCAAACACGACACCCTTTAACCCTTTAGTTAACAGGTCCTTCACCCTCCTCTGAAACAAGCCTCCAGAAGCCCCCAGGAAACCCCCTCCCAGTCCCTGGTTTGCGGCTGCCTCCCCGGGTCAGCGCAGGTCTTGCTCGATCCACACCACCTTCTTCTGCTCGTGGGCGACTGCTGCGCACAGGCAGCCGACCAAGCTGTCCACGTCGCTCCAGCTGTCGGGGGTGATGGTGCCGTGGAGGCAGGGCGCCTTCTCCAGCTGGGCCTCCTGGCTCCGCGCGCCCTCCAGCAGCTGCTCCTCCGTCACCCCGTGGCGCTGCAAGGCCTTTCTGGAGCAGAACCAGAGAGGGGCGGTCAGCCAAGCACCTGGTCCGGGGGGATCAGTGTGCCCCATTGTTTCAGGTTTCACCCTGACTGCATGATGGGATCGGGGCTGGGGGAGCCCCTCGGGCAGTGCAGCCCACGCCGTTCTCGTTGCGCCTGCACAAGGCAGCGAGGGCCAGCTGGCAGCCGCAGAGGCCGGAGGCAGGGACCTACCGTAGCTTCTTGATGTTCTTCTCGCTGAGGGTGACAAGGAGGATGATGGGGTACATGTCCATGGCATGCAGGGCCCGCACGCTCTCCGGCCCTACGTCCAGCAAGCCGTGCACGTTCTGGAGGGAGCCAGGGCAAGAGTGGCTCAGACCCACGCGGACACATCGGGCAGGGGGCTGCCCCTGCAGATGATGGCAGCCGTGCCGGGGTTCAGCGAGGGACCCTGAGGCCGACTTGTCTGGTCTGGTGCCCTGGGCCCGTGGAGAGATGGGCAGCAGGAAGGAGCACCCCTGCCTCCAGACCCAAAGGCCTTCATTCTCCTGCTCCGGGACAGTGCCAACCATCTCCCCCCTCCACACCAAGTCCTGGTGCCTCTGCACCTCCACCCTGTTACCTTCTCCATCAGCACCTCGAGGGCCTGGCGTGTGATGCCGCAGTGGCCAGTCAGTGCCCTCTTCCCCTGGACGATGGCTCTGTGGGTGGCCGGGCATTTGGCCTCGCTCAGGAGCTCTGCAAGGGCAGAAGCAGAGCATGGGGGGGTGCCAGATCTGCTCCCCGAGCCGCCCAGGCAGCAGTGATGGGCATGGGAGTGACAAGCTGGTGCTGGGCACAGCCAGGCACCTGCTGCCATGAGGAGGTGTCCAGGCCGTACCTGAGGGGCACTTCTCGAAGGTCTTAGTGAGGCACAGCTTGTTGCTCAGGACCTGGCCCAGCAGCGTGGGCACGCAGAGGACAGGGCGCAGCCGCACTGGCTTGTGGGGCCTCACCAGCGTGTAGGGCATCAGCGTGAAGCAGCTGCCTCCCCTGGGACACGTCCTGGGGCTGGCTGCACAGGTGACAACGGGGGGAGCAGGGCGGTCAGGGCATCCCCGGTTGCCGGCAGGATTGAGGGCACCGTGGGCAGCCGAACACTTGTGTCAGCATCACGGCAGCCGCTAGCGACCGGGGGGCAGGTGGGGAGGGCAGGGGGCCCCAATCCCTGCCAAGCATTATGCCAACAGGGACCGGTCCAAGCCCCTTTGCCACGGGAAGTGTTCCCAGTGTCTCCCCCCTGCAGCGCCAGCCCACCCCACGCACCGTCCAGCTTGCTGGGGTCGTCGGTGCCGCAGTCGATGGATGACCAGAGAGGGTTGATACTGCTCCTGTCCGTGCTGACGATCCGCACCAGCTTGGCCTGCACCCCGGGCGGCTGGGGGCAGAGATGAGAGTCCTCATGCGAGAGCCCGGGGCAGCCCCCAGCCGATTCAAACGAACTGCTTGCTGGGCCCCCCCCGTGAGCCCCACGATACCCATCCCAGCACTCAGCCCAGATGTGGCTGTTCCTCCCTTGGCCACAGCCCCTTACAGCGCCCTGCCCAGGGGCCGGCTGGCACCTCTCCCCCCAGGCTGTGCCCGGGGTGCCCTCTGCCCCGTTACCTTCCGAGCTGCCGTGCTGGGCTGGGTCATGTCCCGGATCAGGGCGATGAGCAGCTGCTGCGCTCTGGAGACAGAGAGCAGAGACATGGCTGCATTAAGGCAGTAGAGCTGATGTGGGAGACAGGACCGGACACCCCAGGGGCCATGGGAATCCCACAGCAGGCGTGCGGACCAGGCTGCAAACAGGTGCTGACAGGGAGGGAGCGAGCTTGGGACAGACAGAGCTGGGCTGGAGAGGTGCCCGGCAGAACCCAGGTGTGGACATGCTGTGCTAGGAAGAGGCCTTGAGACCTTGAGGGCGCCTGCAAAGGCTGCAAGACCGTGCCAGGTCTTAGCCACAACCCGGGGAAGGAGACTGCCAGCAGCTGTGAGCTCTCCGGGGGTGCAGCTTTGCCTCCTGGGCCCTCTGGCAGCATCACTGCTACCTCCTGGCGCATGGAGGACCTGGGGCTGTGCCCGTCTCTCGCATGACTGCAAGAGATGCCAGTGACCGGTGCTGGAGCTGAAAGCCAGGACTTGCAGGCCCTGGAAGCCACATCACAGCCGTGCAGCTGGGAGGACAGGCCAGGTGAGAGGCACGTGGCTGCACCTGGGCAGCGTGGGATGGGGCCTCTCCCTGCCAGCACTCGCCTGCATGCAGGGGGCTATCAGGACCGCGCGGTGCCCAGGGGACTCACTGGTAGTAGTTGGGGATGGTGCCGGCGTCCCCATCCTTCATGCTGTAGGGGTTGACCCGGCTGGCGCCCCACCGGCTCCTGCCCTGGAACACGGTGTCCGTGATGTGCAGGATCTCATTGCACTGCACCTGCAGCCCCCCCGTCACCTTCCCCTCCAGCGCCAAGTTGGCCCGGATGTAGAAGGAGTCACCCGAGGTCACCACCTTCTCCTCCAGGTCGTTCACCAGCTTCTTGTAGCCTGAAACGAGAGGGGGGGGGCAGTAGGGAGGGAGCCCGGGGGGATGCAAACAGTGGGGCAGGAGGCTGCAATCCCCCACTCCGTTTGCTCTGGGACAAAGGGGCAATGCTCGCAGCACCGCTTGGGTGGCTTTAGCAGACCCGACTTAAGCAGCGGATGGGCACGGGAGGAAGAGCAAAGCAGCAGGATTCCTGCCTGCTGGCCTGGAGACCACGAAGACCCCCAGGAGATGCCCGGGATGAGTCCGGGGGGCCGGTGTGTGTGCTGGGGGAGCCGGCCTTTACCTTCCATGTTGCTCCTGACAGACAGGCAGCAGAAACCGTTCACCCTCCCCAGGACCCAGAGCGCCTCCTCCAGCGTGGCATCCTCCAGAACGGCCTTGAACGCCGGGTCCATGACTTCGTAGTCGACCTGCAAAGGCATGGAGATGGGCTCGCTGGGGCCGCACCCCCCCGAGACCAAGGGGGACCCACAAATCCGACCGGCAGGCCACAGGGCGAGGGCTGGGCAGGAGGAAGGGGAGTGTGGGGCCTTACCACCATGATCTGGTGGCCTGGGGACAGAGACATCTCATCAGCAGCCGAGCCCGGGATGACCCGGTGGATGAAGATGCCCGTCCGGTTGCCCCCGATGACGCTGATCTGGTCCAGGAGGGCCGTGCCCTGGAAGGCGATGGTGGTGACGCGGCTGAGGATCCGCCGGGCAGGCCGCCGGCGCATAGGTATGCTGGGGGAAGGGGCCTTCGTGAGAAGC
Organism: Gavialis gangeticus; assembly: GCF_001723915.1. Taxonomy (NCBI): domain Eukaryota; kingdom Metazoa; phylum Chordata; order Crocodylia; family Gavialidae; genus Gavialis; species Gavialis gangeticus. Next base: position 615,181 of record NW_017728991.1, on the reverse strand, counting down.
AGCAGAGACAGCCGAAGCCAAGCGTCAGCTCCTTGCAGACCCCTTCTACCGGCTTCCCCACCCGCGGGGGACTGCAGGTCCCAGCCGCGTGCCCGGGCATGTGGACGTCCCCTCGGGGCTGGGCCGCACGGAGGCAGCCGCGAAGCTGTCCCGCGGCTGCCGGCCCTTGTCCCAGAGGCGCAGCCTGGCTCGGCTCCGGGCTCAGCATGCCCGAGAAGCGTCAAGTGCAGAGATCTGGAGTCTGCGGGACCGGCACGAGAAACCGCAGCCGGCGGTCGGTGATCAGACCCGGGCAGGGTCCCTGGCTCCTGCATGGTGACCAGCGCAACCCTGGCAGCAACGCCAGACGGGGAGGAGGAGATGGCAGCAGGCTGTAGCATAGGCAGGACGGAGCTCAGCCCTCGGGGGCATCGCAGGGGTTCGTCTGGCAGAGGCCAAATGCCAGGGACCAGAGGGGCGCTCTGCCCGGGGCAGCCGAGCCGTGTACACGACTTACCGTGTACATGTGACAGATCGATGCCTGTATCATTGCAACTTGCGTTGATGCAAACTAAAATACATCGGGATGTGGTGTACTTTGCACTGCAATGCTCATTTACATCTCAAAAAAAATCCTGTATGTGTAAAATGCGATGCAATTAAACTGCAAAAAAGGGCAATTTTCGCCATGTGTACAAGCGCCCAGGGGTGCCGCCCTATTCCAGAGACAGAGGCTGCCCTAGGGCCGAGTGCAACGTACCTCTCGGAGATGGAGGGGCCTGGGCTGGGTGGTGGGGAGCCACCAGCTGAAAGGAAAGAGCGTGGTCTGGTGGGGACAGAGGGGCAAGTCTCCCTCCCCTCCCCTCTGCCCCACTACGGCTCCCCCCCACAGCACGCATGGCCCCCGCGTGAGCCCAGCACTTGGATCTTCCCATGCCCGTGTCCGGGGTTGCTGCCAGCATCGGTCCCCGGGATGCCTCGTGCTGAGTGATACTGGGTGGGCAGGCCCTGCTCCAGGTCACGGACGAGCCCAGCTTGTCCATCCTACTGGGAGCCACAGCCAGCTGGCAGCCGGGACACCCTCTTCTCCCACCCCAGGAGCAGAGATGTGGGGCAAGGGGGACACCCACCGTGCTGCTCAGCTGCCTCGTGCTCAACCAGGGGGTCCTCTGCCTTCTCCCCAGGGAAGAGGCTGAAATCCACCTCCAGGAAGTCCTGGGAGCTGCTGCAGGGCCCAGAGCAGAGGGAAAACGGCAGTGAGGCAGTGGAGGAGAGAGCCCCCTCCCCATCACCCTGCTGCTCGGGTCACAAGGCACATCTGGACAGAGGGAGGAACCAGATGTCCCGACCCGGATGGACCTCGGGCAGTGCCCGGCCGGCTGTGGTGCACGGGGGGCAGTGGCACCTCAGAACGGCCACAGGCAGAAGGCCCCAGGAAGGGGGTGTCCCGGGCCAGCTACCTCCTGGACAAGGAGCCCTCCAGGTAGTCCTGCGTGGCTCTCCGCTGCAGGGAGCACTTGCAGGGTGGGACGGGGCTGCAGGACCGGAAGCTGTCGGCCACCTCGCTGCTCCACCGTGCACTCAGGTCTGACCACAGCTGCGGAGGGGAGACGCGGGGGCATGAGTGCCCGTCCGGCCGGCTGCCCCTGCCAGGCGAGCCCTGGCCTCCCTCATGCCCTGAGCTGCTGGGGAATCCCAGGTGGGGAAGAGAAGGGCCCCACACCTCCAGCGCGCTGAGGGAGCTGCTCCAGCTGTCGTCCCTGGGGCAGATGGCGTGCATCCGCACCAGCCGCTGCTTCCTGCGCAGGCACGGCTCCCCAGGCTCCAGGCTGGCGGGGGCTTCGTCCTGCACCTGCCGAGGCAACAGCGCACAGACAGATTTCCCAGTGCCACAAACTCCCCCCGGGCCGCGCCCAGCCCCTGTGCCACGCTGACCGGCTGCCCCCGGGTCTCACCGTGGGCACCGTGCAGCCCAGCTCTGCCTGCTGCTCCCTGGCACGCTTCCTGAGCTCGCAGATCTGGTCCGTCAGCTCGAACACCTTCCTGCGCAGCGCGTCCTTCTCCAGCAGGTTTTGGGAGATCTCCAGCTGCACCACGTCCCTTGTGCTGTACGCCTGAGGGTGCAGGGCAAGAGGGGGACAGGTCAGGGCCTTTGGAGCAAAGCGATCCAGGAGGAGGGGCAGGCATGTACCGTGTGGCCAGGGCACAGAGCCGCTCGGCTCCGTCCCACGGTGGGGGCTGGAGAGCGCCGGGAATCCGGGGCTGCAAGCAGTGCCCTCCCTGCCTGCCGTGCACATACGTGCGCACATGCATGTGCGTGCACCGGCCACACGGCAGGCACGCACACCTGGTCTCGCTCCTTCTGCAGCTCTGCCACCTGGGCCTGGAAGGCACTGATCTTCTCCTTGTAGATCTCGCAATCCACCCGCATCTTCTGGCACTCGAAGAGGGTGTGCTCCTTCTCCTCCCAGTACTGGGCAGACAGACAGAGAGGCAGGTCAGGAGGGAGCCGGCCGAGGGGGCGGAGCCCGGCAGGACACAGGTCTGCACCGAGGGCCGCGGACGCTGCAACTGGGCTCCAGCACGAAGCCAGCTCCAGAGCCAGACCCTCCAGGCAGGCCAGATTGGAGGACCCCCCCGGGCAGGGTTTGCATCCTGTGCGCCAGCAAAGAGAAGCAGCTCCGTACCTCAGGGCAGTCCGCTCACCCTCTGCCCAGCGCAGGAGTCACCTGCAGGCAGGCTGGCATCTCCAGCCCAGGAGCAGGGCACCAGGGGCTCCTACCTGCTTGCGCTGGCTCTCGGCAATCGCGGCCCTCTCCCGCAGCGAGTGGATGCGATCGAGGAGCTCCTGCTTGCCCTCCAGGGCCTCGTCCAGGTTCTGCTCCAGGATGTCCTTCTGCACCTGCGCCAGGGGCACACCGCGGTCAACGCATGCAC
>NW_017728991.1:604086-607265 GCF_001723915.1 Gavialis gangeticus | reverse complement strand
CTCCAGCCCGGGAGCAGGGCACCAGGGGCTCCTACCTGCTTGCGCTGGCTCTCGGCAATCGCGGCCCTCTCCCGCAGCGAGTGGATGCGATCGAGGAGCTCCTGCTTGCCCTCCAGGGCCTCGTCCAGGTTCTGCTCCAGGATGTCCTTCTGCACCTGCGCCAGGGGCACACCGCGGTCAACGCATGCACCACTGGGGTGGACAAGCAGCTGGCGAGCCCCTTCCCACCCGGCCCCGCAGGGCCGGCTGCCCAAACGCTGGAGGGTGCAAGGTGCGGGTCAGCTTTACCAGGCTGAACGTCTCCAGTTCCACCATGGACCGAAGCTTCTCGTTCTCCTCCCTGAGGACCAGCACCTCGTCGGCCGGCGGCTGCAGGTCGCTGCTCCTCCGCCACGAACGCTCCCGCTCGCAGTACGACTCCACGCGGGCGCGCTGCAGCTCCTGCTTCATCAGGTAGAGCTGCGTGGGCACAGGGACCGGAGACCTTACCCCCACTGTCACACCCGGCCACGGCTCTAGGACGTGGCCTGCACCTAATGGGAGCAGGCTGCATGTGGAGGACGCTGCCCGCCTCCACGCCCCGCCCTCTCCCTGGGCACGCGGACCCTGCTCGGTGCTGGCACAGGGAGGAAAGTGCGTCCGTCCCCGAGCCAGCAGCATCCAGGGGACGCGGGCATCCGAGGTGACCTCCGAGGCCAGCTCTGCACCCAGCGCTGGTCTGGGGGAGCTGCAGCCCGCGCCCTCCGGCACTTTACATGTCCCAGTGCGGACATGGACTGCAGCCGCAGACCCGCCGGGGATGCCTCCAAGCACCCAGGGGGCCAGAGCCATCGCAGAAGGGACCAGCTGGTCTCCCAAGGAAGTCCTGCTGCTACCAGCCCCAGGCAGGGTGGGCACTGCCAAGGCAGCGGGGTCCCTCGCCCTCGCCCCTACCTCCTCCTGCAGCGCCCGGCAGCGCGTGATGGCCAGGTCCTTGTCCTTGAGGGCGTTGGTGTAGTGCATGGACAAGCTGTACACCTCGTCCTTCAGCTTGAGCACCTCGTGGAAGTGGGTGCTGAGCTCCCGCTTCATGCGGTCGTGCTCGGCCTGCAGGCCCCGCAGGTGCTGGCCCTCGGCCTCCAGCTGGGCCAGGCGCTCCTGCAGCTGGCGGCAGCGGTGCAGCAGCGAGGCTTTCTGCTGCTTCTCCTGCGTCACCGCCTCCTGCAGCCCGTTCACCGCCTTCGCCAGGCACTCGGTCAGCTTCGAGCTCTCCACCAGGCCTGCGGCAGGACGGGAACGGCTCGTGCCCAGGGGAACCCGCCCTGCTCCCTCCCGCCACGTCCCAGCCCACTGCCCCCGCTGTGCCCTGGCTCGGCCCGAGCCCCCCGGCTCTCTGCCTGCCCCGTCCACGGATGGACCTCCCCAAAGAGACAGGGCGAGGCGAAGCTCCCGGGGAACACAAGGGACTAGGGCAGCAGTCGTGAGACCCTGGTCCAGGGGCAGACCCCGCCGCGCTAGGTGCTGCACGGTGCACGCGTGCTCTTTCCAGGAGGCTTTCGGGTGCCACCACGTGATGCCTGACTCCTGGCACGTCCAGCCCCCTCCTGCCCTCAAACCAGGGAGCAGACCAGGCAATCAGAAACGTTTGCCAGAAAGCTGCTGGCCCTTCGGCTCTGCCCCCGCTGCCCACTCACACTCCCCCATCTCTCCACACCTGGCGGCACCCCCACCCCACCCCAACCCCAGCTCCGAGGCGGCTCTGGGGCAGGGGTAGGAAGACTTACCGCTGAAGTTGTTGAGGTCGATGGAGGGCTCCAGGCCCGTGATGAGGGTGTAGGTGTCGGGGCTGTGCAGCTTGAGGCTCTCCAGGAAGGCCAGGGCGCCGTTCTTGCCACGGGTTTTCAGGAGATCCAGCATGTGGCCTGGGGGCAGGTTAGGGAAGAGCGGATGGGATCGGGGGCAAGACTTTGCCTGCCCGCTCTCGGCAGGGAATCTCCCAGGTTTGCATCCACCCGCGCTCCAAGGGGCTTCATCCATTACTCCCCTAACGCCACCCCTTCACCTGCCTGCGCTTACCCGCTCTCATGGCGCTGTTGGTGAACTGGGGGCCATGCAGGACCTCCTCCTCGTCCAGCTGGTCCAGCACCTTGGCCTGGCGCAGGTAGGGGGTGAGCCGGCTGGGGCAGACGCTGCGCACGATGCGGTAGCGGTGGCTCTCCAGCATCTCCCAGAGCTGCTCCTCGTCCAGGTCCCGGAGCTCCGTGTCGGCCTGGCACGTGGCTGCCATGGCGGGCTCCTAGCGGAGAAGAGGGGAGATGGAGGGTGTTTGGCGGGCAGAGGGTAGAGGGAGCAGGCCCGAAAGCTGCAGAAGAAGAGGCCCCTTATTGCTGCAAGAGACCAGCATGCCGCCCTTGAGCCCAGGGTCCCAGGCCCATCCTCTCCTGCCCTCCACAGCTCACGGCAGTGCCAGGACCAGGGCAGCCCCTCGAGTGACCCACGGGACCAGCCCCTTCCCACACCTGGGAGACCGGAGGCGCAGCCCTTTCCCTCCTGCCAACACCCCTGTGCTCCAGCTCCAGGGCCACGGCCGCTCCGCTGAGCAGGTGCCCGACCGCGGCAGGTCTTGGTGCCAGGGTAGTTTTCCCTTGGGCACGAAGTCCAGGCAGCTGGAAGGGGCAGACGAGGGGAAAGTCTCCCCCAGGAAATGGGATGATTCAAAAACCTTTGTGCACAGGCCCCTGCCTGCACGTCGGGGCCAAGGGGCACCTGTATCACCAAGCCCAGCTCTCGTTGCCCCTCGGCAATAGGAGCACCCGGGAGAGCCCCAGGCTGCCGCGGGGACTCAGCTGAGCAGGGATGCTCCTGCTCTGCTGTTTCTTCGCGGCAGGAAGGAGCGAGAGCCCAGGAGCGCCTTGGCCGACACCTCCCAGGCACCTGGCAGCTACCTCCTGCTTCCTCGTTCCAGAAGCAGCTGCCTGCCGGGGCCCCCGCCTGCCCCGGGCTCCCGGAGGGACCGCTCAGTTCAGGTCCCGAGGCTCAGGAGTTTGCTCCACAGCCATGGCAGTCCCCGGGGCCGCTGGGAGCAAGGGGTCCGGCAGAGGCATCAGCTCCCCAAGCTTTCCCGGACAAGCAGGTCTCCTGGCTACGTCCCTCTGCTCGGGCACGTGGACGCTCTCAGCTCTGCCTTCACATCACACCGA
>NW_017728991.1:582536-599086 GCF_001723915.1 Gavialis gangeticus | reverse complement strand
GAGCAAGGGGCCCGGCAGAGGCATCAGCTCCCCAAGCTTTCCCGGACAAGCAGGTCTCCTGGCTACGTCCCTCTGCTCGGGCACGTGGACGCTCTCAGCTCTGCCTTCACATCACACCGAGCACTAGCAAGGCACTGGGCCACCCCGCATCCCCCAAACGCGAACAGCCGTCCAGGGCCCCAGGGACACGTGTGCTGGCAGAAGGTGCAGGGGTGGAAGGGGGATGATGCTCAGGGCACGCCATGGAGACCAGGCGCCCCCATTCCTGGCACCGCCAGCAGCCACGACCCAGGCCCACCCTGTAGCTTCAGCCGTGCCCGGCGGACCCGCCACCCTCCGTCCAGCCCCTTGCACCGGGGGAGCAAGCATGGGCAGCCCTACCTGTCCGGGCGAGGACCTGCCCCGAGCTCCGTGCGCAGCTCTGGCTGGAGACCGACTGGCAGGATGCAGCCGGCTGGGAGGCAGCAGAAAAGCAGGTTTGTCAGGGCTGATCCTGACTGTACCGGGGAGTTGGCGGGTGCTGGGACCTGCCTCCTCCCAGGCAGCTGGATCAGATGCCAGCTGGCTAGCAGAGAAGTCCCCGAGCGTCCCCCTTGCCCAGGCTTGCGGTTGGGGGCTGGGACAAGGGGAGGCATGGACGTGCTTCGGCACAACTAATCCCACCTGACACCCAGATGCACCTGGGCAGCTCTGCACAGGGGTGCGGCAGAGTTGGGGGGCTGGAAGGCAACCCCCTGAGCCCCTGCTCCCCCAGGCCATGCGCTCAGCCCCATGCAACCAGCTACAAGCCCCCCAGGAAGGTCAGGGGAAGACGACACGCAGCTCGGACCCCTCCTGTGGCGCGCAGCAGCGCTCGGAGGGCGCAGGATCCAAGCACAGACTTCCCGGCCCTGTTGGCAGGATGCTGCAGCCGCTCCCAGGAGCGACGGAGCAACGTGGTGAGCAGCAGAGGGAACTTCCCAGCAGGAAGCGCTGCTAATCCTGACCCGACGGGACACCACCGTTAGGCCTGGGCAGGGAGCGATCTCCCAGGGCGAAGGTCAAGGCCGGTGCCGAGGGATTCCTCCACGGCTGGGGAATGCACTTCCCTGCCCCACCCCGCTGCGGCTTCAGCCCTGCTCATCATGGGGCTTTCCTGGCCCTTTCCTCCCCGTGCCCTGCCCTGTGCCGTGTCAGCTCCACACCTCCCTTGAAGAAACCCAGCTCCCCACCCTGTGCAAAGCACAGCAAATGAATGGGGAGATGGGCGGGTGGCTGCCATCGCTGCCCGCAGGCAGGTGGGGAATGCCCGGGGAGTGCCCGCCCCCCCACGGAGCTGCTAAGCCTGCCCTGCAAAGGAGGGGCAGGTTGAGCTACTTGCCAAAAACCCGGGGTTGCAAAATCAGACGACACCGCACCGGGTGGAGCAGCCGCAGCCTGCAGGTGAGGCTGGCACCTCTGCTCCACGGACCCATCTGCCGGCAAAAGTCCCAGGTCAGCCAGCAGCTTCCTGCTGGGCATGTGGACTAGCCCTGAGCTTTCCACAAGTCCAAGTCCATGGGGCCCCATGTCAGCCCCTCTGGTTTCTTCTCACTGAAGAGATCCTGCCTCTGCCTTTATAAGCAGCAGCACAGGAGGAAAGGCAGCAGCAAGGCTCAGGAAACCACCGTAACCACCCAGGGAAGGCAGGGGACCCGCTCTCTAGGCTCCCACAAGTCCTCAGGGAATCCTACAGCCCAGGTGTAAAATCCCTCCAAACCTCAACCCTGTTGTTTGAGGTTTGAGCCCAATGAGGAGCACGGAGGCCATGGTGTTTGCTCGTGGGACACCAGCTGCAGGGCCCCTGGGACCAGAGCGCGGCTCGGCCTCAGATGGACCCAGCAAGTGGGGAGGTTTTGCTCAAGAGCATGGAGGCGCAGGCCCTCGGCATCACGCAGCCAGGTGTCCCCGGATGTGGGGCTGGCATGGAGAGGAGAGCCCTGGAGCAGCCGAGCTCCTCCCCACTCTCCCCTCACACACAGCTAGAGCCTGTCACAACATTGGCACACAGGTAGTTTGAGCAGATGTTTAAACCAGTGCTTTATTGGAGACCCGTATGACCCAGCCAGCACCGTGGGGGCAGGCCGCGCAGCCCCGAGCCCCATCTCTAATGCGTTCAGAGCCGTGATAGACGCCCACAGCAAGCCCCCCAGCACAGCAATGTGGCACCAGGATATCCAAGCACCAGTCCAGCATCAAGGAGGGGCCCAGCCCTTCTGCCATAACGTGCAGGGGCTGTTCTACCCCAAGGCAGCTCCAGGGCCCGGCGCGACAGGCTAATGGTGTGGGCAGCCCAAGCCCCAGGATTTGCACAGGAGCCCAGCCCTGGCGTTCCTGCCTGCAGCGAAGTCCTTTCACCACTTGGGCAGGGAGAGGAAGTCACCATCCTCATTCCCCCGCCTGCCCCACTGGCGCTTTTGGCCACTGACTCACATGGGACCTGGATCAAGCCTTAAAGGCAGCAGCAGCTGCCAGCAAAACAGTCCTGCAGCTGGGTCCTGGCTTCACCTCCCGGCACCGGAGGCAGGGGCAGCACGGAGCTGGGCTCCCACCTAAGCATCCACGAAGCCGGGGGTGGCCAAGCCAAGACTCCAGACCAAGCGAGTCACGAGGCGGCAGGAAGCAGGGAAAGGCCCTGATCACAGCAAAGAAGCAGAGCCGAGCAATGGCAGTGGGATGGTCCCCCCCACGCTCAACACGGGGCACCGGGACGAGCCGTGGCAGCAGGCAGGCAGCTCCAGGACCGCTCAGGCCCAGGTGATCGTGAACTGCTCCCCCAGCGGGAGGGACAGCAGGATTGTCAAGATCTGAGGAGAGGGAGGGGAGAGTCAGCAGTGAGTGGGGGCGCTGCCCCCTCCCCAACCACCCCAGCGCCCTCAGACACCCCGACTGCTGCCATCTCCTGCAAATGCCACCGCCCTCCCTGCTCCCTCCTGCCAGCACGTGCCACAACACCGAAGATCTCCCCTTCCCATGCTCTGCAGCCTTTGCTTCCAGCAGCAGGAGGGAGAAGCCAGGCCTCAGCCCAAGCGGCGCCCTGGTGCTTGGTGGCCTTGCCTTGGTGTCCGTGCGGTAGGAGAAGTCATCGACGAGGGCCCCATTCGCCAGGACGTGCTGGGGAGGGCTGGGGACACCCAGCACCGCCACCTTCTTCAGCAGCAGCCCGTCCACCTGGCTGTTGACCCGCAGCAGCTCGCTAACCAGCGTGCCCTGCGCCCAAGGGAGGAGCGTCACCCCCAGCAAAGCCTTCGCACTACTGCCAGCCTCCCCCACGCCCAGGCTGGTCTGGGTGGCAGCTTCTCACTCAGACTGCGGCTCACACCACCTCCTCCTTTAAGCCACCCAGCTTGGCCTAGACGATGCACTGAATCTAACTGGGGTCATGCAGCCGGGCCCCCCCAGCCCTTCCAGGGTTTGCAGTCAGAGCTGGAGGGCAGGAAAGGGGAGGATGCAGTGACTGGGAACGCAAAGGGGAGCTGAGCATCAGGGTGCCTTGTGCAGGCACGGCCTGTCTGCAGCAGACGGTGAGAGCTAGGACAGCCACGGTGGAGGGACCTGCCCCAGGCATGGAGTGAGCCCCCATCCCACCTCCCCACCCAGAGCCAGGAGACCCCAATGCCCCAAAAGGTTTGGCCCCATTAAGGCCGAGGGCAGCAATAGGAGGGGAACAGGCCTGGCCTTTGCAAACGCTGCAGCTCCCAGCACCCAGTGCCACCCTGGGTTGGCTGGGCTAGGACTGGGGCTCTGCACGCTGCCCCTCAGACCTCTACGGCTCCGGACTCTGCTCTGGAGTCACCCCCTTGGGCCATGCTGCCAGGAGCAGGTGGCAAGCAACATGCTCCGGCACAGCACTGGGAATCGCCTGCAGGCAAGCAGCCAGCTCCCCCACTCAGGCTCACGCTCATGGCCAGGAAGAGGATCTGGGTGTAATCGCCCCTCTCGAAGGTCTGCAGCCCCTCGCCATCATCCCAGAACAGGTCGCCCCGGGCGAAGCCATCTGCTGTCAGCGCCACCACCAGCGTCATCCCCTTCTTGCGGGACTCAGTCGTGGTGAAGCCAGGCTCCTGGGGATGGGGACACCGGGCGGAGAGGAAACCCCTGCCTGGAAGTGGCAGGTCCAATCCCAAAGGCCCCACGCCACTAGGCCTGTCACCCCAAGACCCTCGGCAGGGGCTGGGCTCCCTCTAGCCCCAGACCAAGCTAGAGCATCTTGCCCTTCCCTCTGGGAAACAGGGTGGAAGAGACCAGGTTGGCCCTGCTCAGACGCAAGGGGGGTGACAGACAGAACCAGTCCCTCTCCACAGCCCCTGATGACACTAAATCCATCCCTTCCAAGTCCTGCTAAGTCCAGGTTTCAGTAGGACTGCCAGGGTCTAGCTCTCCAGGAAGCATGAACCTCGTTCACCTCTTGCTGACGTGCCCCCAAGCCCTGCCAAATCCACGCAGAGCCCCTGGGACCAAGCTGGGCTGGAGCATGAACTTCTCCCAGAGACAACTCACCTGCAAGGGCAGGATGTGTCCTTCCCGAACGTGGACGTTGATGGTGTCAAGCGGAGCAGGCAGGAGGATCCACTGGCCCTTGCTGTGGATGACGGTGTCCTGCAGAGGGACGAAGGAAGGTGCTACCCAGGTGCTGAGCATCCCCACAAGCCCCTTCTTTTTGCAGGGAGTCAGTGAGACCGCTGGCTCTTACCCTCGCAGCAAAGCTGCAGACCCACCAGCCCCAGGTCACGGTAGGGAGTCCGTGGCGCTGAGCACCAAGCACTCACCGTCACCAGGTGGTACCAGGTCCCCGCAGGGAAGTACCCGCTCACTTTGGCCTTCCCAGGCTCCAGCACCGGGGTGATGAGGAGGCCCGCACCCCACATGAGCTGGTGGTCGACGGTCCAGGTGTTGGGGTCTGTGGGGAACCTGGGAGAGGACGGAGACAGTGTATATTCTGGTGCCCAGGACAGAAGGGCTGAGGGTTGCATCCATGCCATGCACCCAGTGTATCATGCCATGCCCCCGCCCAGGTCGGGTGCTCCCACCTGCCCCTGCCTCCAGCCTGATGCTCACTCGAGGAAGAGGGGTTGTGCCACGGTCTCCCCTGCCACATGGGCCTTGTGGAAGAGGGTGTAGAGATATGGGAGCAGCGTGTAGCGCAGGAGCAACGTCTTCCTCATGGCCTTCTGTGCTGCCGGGCTGAATGCATACGGCTCCTGGGGCTGCAGAGCAGGGGAGCCCACAAAAAAATGCTCAGCAGGGGCAAGAAGGAAACTAGCCCCATGCTTCAGAGATTGCACAGCAAAGGATGGGGCCAAGCTCCCTCCAAGCACACCAGCCCCTGAGCACCCCATGGCCGAGACAGCGGCCCTGAGCCTGCGGGGCCCTGGCTTGCCCCCAGTGCCTGCCCGCGGAGCGTGCTCACCTGGCTGCCATGGTCGTTGTGGTTCCGCATGAAGGGGTAGAAGGCGCCCAGCTGGGTCCAGCGCACGCACAGCTCCTCCGAGGTGTCTCCCGTGAAGCCGCAGATGTCAGCTCCGACCAGCGGCACCCCATACAGATTGAAGAGCAGCACCTCTGGGAGCATGTCGAGGCTCAGCCAGCTCCATCTGGAGCTCGGAAAGGAGACCGCCGGGGGCTGCTAGACAGCTGCAAGTCCCAGGGGCACACACAGAAACCCGGCACAGCATCCCCCCAAAACTAGGGGCCCACAGGGAGCCAGAGCAAACACCCTCTGGGTCACAGCATGGCCCTGCCTGTGGAAGAGCAGCAGCTAGGGACAGCCCCGTCCTGCTGGCCTGAGAGCAGGTCACTGTCCAGCAGCCCCAGCTCTTCCAGGTGGGCTTGGGGGGTGGGGAAGGAGAAGCTTCCCAGGGCCAAGCTTCCCTGCGGCTGGCTCCAGGGCTGGGCTGTTTGTGCCACCATGTGCCATGGAGCAGGGGCAGGAGACACAGGTACCCTCGCACCTTCCAGGAGAGGAGGGCAGTTCTCTCCTTGAACGTGCTGACCCCCCTGCAGGCCAATGCCTGCAGCTGGATCCTCCCCAGGCAGGCCAATGTCCAAGCACAGGATGAATCCAAACCCAGAGGTGCACCCTCACGCACACCAAGGCTTGCCCAGGACATGCCTCATGCTGCTGCCGCCCCAGGCCCACTGTGGCATGCTGCACCCCTTGCCACAAGCATCAAGGGACCCAGGGCAGTGGCACTCAGGTACCTGCTACAGAGTAGGACAGCTGTTCCCAGGAGCTTGAGACATCCCCGGTCCAGTGGCCAGCATAGCGGCCGTGCCCAGCGAAGGTGGAGCGGGAGATCACAAAGGGACGCTTCCCTCGCACCCGCACCAGCGCGCTGCAGGGACAGGGGGCGGCCGTCGGGAGTTGTCCAGGGGGTCAGAGCGGCCCTGCCACCATGGCCTTTCCCCTGGGCAAGCCCAGCCCCCACCATGAGAGTCCCCCCTCCTGCACCCGAGCCACATGGGACACGAGATGCGGGCGCAGCCGAGGGGGAAGACTGCTGCCTGGTGTCCCTCATGAGCTGGGCTCTCCCAGCGCCCTCACACCCCTCTCTGGACCCAGCCAGCCCCTTCCCACACTCAGCCAGGCCAGCACTGGTGTGGGGCCCCCACCTTCACCCCAATTCCCTCATACACCACTGGCCCCAGTGCCTTCAGCCTTAGCTGCTAGGACAGCAAGCCTGTCTTTGGGCAGTCCCAGGAGCCCCATCTTCCATGGGCCGCCCCAGTCTCAAGCCCTCCCCGAGAGCTACCCAGCCAGATGCCTGAAAAGGAGCATCGTCCCGACCGGAGCCAGCAGTGGCAGCTGTCCCAGACTCACTTATGGGATGCAATGGTCTCCGTCAGCCCGTACAGGTTGTGCAGGTTGTAATGCGAGGACAGGTGCTGCTGGCTGGAGGCGCAGATAGTGGCTGAGCGCAGGGACCCCCCCAGCACACCTGCAGAGAAACATGGTGAGCCAGAGCCCGGTGGGGCCTGCACAGCACGTGCCAGAAAGACGCTCGAACCCTCCATGCCACTGCTGCCAAGGGCAGGGCAGCCTGGTTTCACTGGGTGCCAGCTCCTCATGGCAGGTGAAGGCCTCCCAGCTTCATCTGGATGGGCACATTATCATGGGAAGGGTGCCCAGATGCCTCCCGAGACATCAGTCTCATGGCAGGGACACTGATCCCTCCTGTAGCAAGCCAGGGACTTGCCACTGCTCACCTGGCACGTAAGGTGGATCTTCCAGCTTGCTGCTGGGGCACCCGTCCACAGAGCCCAGCACAAAGTTTGAGGGCTCATTCATGTCCTGGGGAAAGAAGAGACCCTTGAGTCCAGGCCAGGCCATGGGCAGCTGCCCTGGAAGGGAATCAGAAGGGTGATGGCTCCATCATGTCCTGGCACGTGGGCTGGGCCCAGGTGGGAGACGTCACTCACGATCCACATGCCATCGAAGGGCACCTGGTCGTGGAAATCCTTCACCATGCCGTACCACCACTCCTGTGTCTCGGGGTTTGTGAAGTCGGGGAAGGCGGTTGGACCCGGCCACACCTGGCAGACAGAGGCAAAGACCACGAGGAGTCTAACTGGGGGCACTGGGAGGTGCGGAAGGCTCCACTCCACCCCGGAGCACCCCCTGCCTGGTCTCGACTAGCCCATCCCCAAAGGCTGGGGCTCACCTTCCCGATCAGAGGCTGCCCCGTCGTGTTTTGGATGAACACCCCTCGCCTCAGCCCATCGTCGTAGGGCTTGTAGCTGCCGGGAGGGCTGGTGCTGCTAATTGCCGGGTCCTAGCAGGGAGAGATGCCCATGCCATAAATTGACCAGAGGACAGCCCGTGACACCATCACCCACGAGAGGCCAGACTGCACTGTGTGCAGGGTACTGGCCTCACCCAGCATCTAGAGCAGGTGCAGGGCAGCGAGGGATTCAGCTTATCTTGAAGCAAGGGGGAGAAGTGGTCCCAAGGCTGCCAGGGCAGCTTATCTCAGAGCAAGGCTGCCAGGGAAGGCACAACGTTCTTCTCTTCCAGAGCCAAGGTCACCCAGCAACTCCCGGTTCACGTGTCTGCACGCCTCTGCAATCCTCCAGCCACAAACACACAGCCCACATGCAGGGGGCATCCCCATCCCTTGCAGCCTCACACCATCTTGCCTTCAGAGAAAGGACCTGGCCCCAAACTCCCTGCAGCCCCATGCAGAGGAACGACCGGGCAGACGGTCAGCTCTGCGGGGCTGGAGGAGGTTTTGAGCTGCAGAGTTGCTCCTTGGCATTGAGGTCTGAGCGTTCCCCACCACCAACACCACTCGCGGTCCATGCCAGTGAAGGGCAATGTAAGGCAGGGGCCGGCAAGCAAGTGCTGGAACCTGGGGGGGGCCTTGGGCTACGTCAGGATGGGATTCCTGCATGGCGGCCACTAGAGCCAAAGGTGACAGAGAGAAGGCAGCTTGACGGGGCAGGGGCCGGGCTGCACTCACCACGATCATGACATAGTGCCGGCCATTGCGGTGGAAGTCTTGCACCATGTTGGGGTAGTCTGGGAAGCTGCGCTGGTTGAAGGTGAAGTCCCGCCGTGCGTCCATGTAGTCCAGGTCGTTCCACTGCACGTCCTGCACAGACAGCCAGGTCCTGGCATTGCTGGTGCAGCCCCCAGCGTGGCTCCCACCCCCCCACGCAGTAACACGTCGTTCTCCCAAACTCTGCCCTGGCAGTTGGGCTCAACTAGGGTCTTGCTGGCTGTGACGCCAGGGCCGTGCCGGCTCAGGGACTGTCCCCCCAGCAGCGGGACAGGGCTCCTGCACCTGGTTTCAGGAGAAAATCGAAAGGCAGGAACTTACCAGGGGGAAGCCCGCAGCCGTCATGTTGTCCACAACCTGCCGGGTGATCGCACTCGAGGAGTAGCCCCAGCGGCACAAGTGGAAGCCCAGGCCCCAGTAGGGTGGCATGAAAGGGTAACCTGGAAACCAGGAGGGTGCAGGTCAGAGAGGGGGGAGCCAGCGACAGGCCACAGCACTCCAGCTGCAACATCCTCCGGGCACGGTGGCAGGGAGGACTGCTGTCACCCCGCTCCCCTGATCGCTGAGGGCGAGCAATAAGTCTTCACAGCCCACAAAGCTCCTTGGCCTCCCCAGCATGCACAGGGAAGGATCAGGCCCCCTCAGCCAGACCGCGCTCTTAAGACCAGAGCGCGCTGCATATGCAGGGGGGGATATGCCAGGCCTTGGCCTTGGTCAGGCCAGCTGCGAGGTCTCTCCTGCCCTACACAGCCCGTCCAGGCCGGCTGTTTGCTCCCATCACAAAGCTGCCCAGTGGCAAGACCCCAACAAGAGCACCAGGCCCTTCCCCACAACCCACAGTGGGGCCAGACTGCTCCCAGACCCCCTCACCAATGACATCCAGGTACTGCCGGACCACACTCTTGGGGTCTGGGCCCAGGAAGACATAGAAGTCCAGGATGCCACCAATCGTCCTCCATGTCAGGGCAGGGCTAGGCTGCAGCACCACATCTGCCAGGCACACGTACAAAAGGTGCAAGAGTGAAGCAAGTGAGCCAGGAACACAACCCAGCAGCCTGGATTGCCTCAGGCCAGAACCATGCTTTCTTGCGAGACTGGCAGCCAGCCCCTGTGGGCCGCTCTGGGATACCCATGCTCAACCCTAGTGACACCACCCACAAGCTCCCTTGCAGAAGGGGGATGACAGGCCAGGCACTAGCACCAAGAAGGGCCCAGAGGTGGCTGCGCATCAGCAACGAGACACCAGCATCAACAACCAGGCACCACTGGGGGCTGCATTAACAGAGGCAAGTGAGTGTGACAGGTGATAACGCCTGCTCAGTGCAGGCCTGGGCAGAAATCTGTCCACCTTGTTCACAGAAGGGCACAGAGAAACCAGACAAAACCCAGAGACCGGCAACAACGATGATCAATGAGTTGGAAAGCAGCCACACAAGGGAAGGCTGGGAGAACTGGGCGCGTTTAGTCTGGAGAAGAGGAGATTAGATAGGGGACATGGCTTTATAGCAGCTTTCAAGTAGCTGAAAGGCTGCCACGAAGCTGGAGAAACCCTGTCTTCCCTCCCAGCAGAGCGCAGAACCTGAGGCAGCGGGTTTAAATCAATGCGATATGCTGCAGGTGGAAAGTTCCCTGGTGGCCAGAGCATAAGGGCACGGAGCAAGCTGCCCAAGGGAGCTGTGAGCTCCTCTGCCCTGGAGGAGTGCAGCCAGGGCTGGAGAGGCGCCTGCCAGGGATTGTTTAGGAACTGTGTGTGCAAAGGTGAGCGAGATCGAAGGTCCCTTCCCATGTCCACTCTATGCAAGGCGACCAAGCCTGAAGGTGAAATAACAGCCAGGCTCCCCACTCCACGAAGGGACACGGGTTGGGGGGAGGGACACTCACCCATTGCGTTGCTGTTCAGCAGGAAGACTCCGTGGGCCGTGCCGCTGTCCTCCATCACCAGGTAGAAGGGGTGAGAGCCATAGAGGTTGGCAGAGGGCTGGGACACAGCAGAGCACAGACCATCAGCAGGAAGCAGGGCTGCAGCCTATTCATGCTCATGGCCTGCTGCACAGCTGGGAGGCTTCCCGTTCCCAAATGCAGCCAGCCGGACATCTGGGAGCTCGGCCTCTCCAAACAACACATGCGCAGACAAGCTGGCAATGCCTGGTCACGGCTGGGTCAGGCACAAGGACTGTGCAGTTGCCCAGCCGCAAGCCTTGGGGCTGTTTAGCGAAGGGGGGAGTAGAAGCAGGGGCCATTTCAAACATCCCCGCACCCTCCCCAAGCCTGCGGGCTGCAGCACATGCTTTCACCCCACTGTGGCATGCAAGCGTGCTCCTGCTTGGATTGGCAGAGGTGGGCCAGCCCAGGAAAAGTATGCCAAGCCAGGCACACTGCCATTCTCAGGAAGGCAGCAACTGCCAAGCACAGAGGCCCTGGGCCAGGGGTCCCAATGCTAATGGTGGCACCTGCCAAACTGGGCACGGAGACCCCACTCGTGCCAACTGCAGCCAGACACAGACCTCAACATTAAAGCCCAGGCAAAACAGTGGAGCGGAGCTGGGCTCCAGAGACAGGCATGGAGTTGACCGGTGTGTTGAGATGGGAAGGACTCCCGAGCCCCTCACCATTATGGCTGCAGGCAGATCCTGATAACCCTGCTTTGGGGTCTGAGCTCTAGGACGAGACCTGGGGGGCTCTGGGACACTCCCCTCCCTGCTAAGGCAGGGCTTCCCTCGCCCCTGCCCCTCACCACAGGTGCCATGTCCCGGTTCCAGAGAGTAATTTTGGTCCACTGGGTGTCAAGGACGAGTGGGGTCAGGTGCTCCCCCAGCCCAGAGATGAAGCGGGAGGGCAGGGAGGTGGAGATCTCAAGGAACTGGTCTGCGAAGAACAGGGGAGCCACGGAAGTGTTCAGCCTGCCAGAGAGAAACGGGGACTCTCAGCACACAACCTACAGCCCCTCAGGGATGGCACACCTCCCTCCTGCACCAGGGAGGCCATGGGCCCCCCAGCACCAGAAAGCAGGGAGGACATAGAGCCTTGAACCAGAGGCGTCTCTGGGCAGAACAAAAAGGGCTCCCAGCAGGTGCTTCAGGCATGGTGGGAAGCTCAGTGCAGGGGTCGAAGGCACCAGCCGGGGACAGGGAAGCCAGGCCTGAGCCTTAGTGCAACGGCTTCACCCCAGAGAGACTCATTAAGTCACCTCGAACTGCAGATTAAGATGAGAATAAAGAAAAACCAACAGCGAGACCCTGCCTCTGCCTCCACCGTCTCCTCCCTGCTCAACACCTGCCAGGTCCTTATTCCAGACCAAGGGCCTGTGCAGTGGCCACATCCAGGGCAGCCGGGATGCACGAGGCAGGAGAGGCTGGAGCTGCCTTTTCTCGTCTGGTGGGACAAGCCACATGGAGAGCAGAGGGGCCGGGACAACAAAGCAAAGGGCTGGGCTCCTTGGGGGGGCACCTGAGAGAAGACATCTCAGGTTGCAGTGGGGCAGTGGAAGCACTTCCCACTTCATCCCTCCAGCTTTGCGGGGTTGGGCTGAGACTCGGGAAGGGCAGACGTGTGGGAAGGGAGCGCACTTACAGGACCTGCCCGCTGGATTCCCTGAGTACGATCAGGCCAAAGGGGTCGGCCGAGAACCGCAGGTTGTAGAGCTTTGAGACCACCCGGCTGCTCGCGGTCGGGGTTTCGAGCGGCACCTCGTAGCGCTTGTTTGCCGGGTCCCTGAGCTGCAAGGAAAGGCAGAGACCAGGATGGCATCATGTGCTGGGAAAAGCCACAGGCCTTGGAAACGAGTCACCCCACAGACGAAGGAACTGAGCTCTCCAAACTCACCCCCGACCTGGGCCAGCACCCACTCACCGTGAAGTGGAGCCTGGCGTCCGTCTCAAACAGCACATCCAGCTGCAGGACCATGACGTCGTCCGGGAAGACGCTGGCCGTGGCCCGGGCCAGGCTGGCGGTGTAGCCCGTCTCGGTGGCAGTCAGGTTCTGCACCCTGTAGCTGGGGTAGCCGGGGGGGAAGAAGCACCAGGGCTGCCAAGTGCCAGGCCCCGGCGTGAGAACAGGGACGTAGCAGCAGCCCCGCGCCTCGCACTCCTCCCTGGAGACGAGCTTCTCGGGCACGCAGTCAAAGCGGTGCTCGGGAGAGGCGTCGCACTGCGGCCGCCCGGAGGGAGCAGGGCCCAGAGGCTCGTGCCCACGCGCTGCCCTGCGGTGCCGCGAGCCCCGTCCGCCCGCTGCGTGGCTCCCTCTGTAGATGCTCTGCAGCCCCTCGGCATCCCTGGGGCTCGGGGCGGCCGCGCGGGCGCTGGATGCGGCGAGCACAGCAGCTGTCGCGAGCACAGCCGCCAGGCACAGGACGGCCACCTGCAGGGCAATGCCGGGAGCCCGCCGGCGGGCTGGCTCTGCCCGCGTCCCGGGCATGACGGAGCAGGGGGCACGGCCCCACGGCCGGCTGCGGGGACGGAGAAGCGGGGGGTGAGCTTCTGGGCTGAGAGCGGCTCCGGCGCCCTGCCCCGGGGCGGCGGCGGGGGCGAGCGCAGGGGTCGAAGGCACCAGCCGGGCCAGGACCTTAGGGCCACGGCTTCGCCCCAGACAGACTCATTACGTGCCCAGCCCCAACCCCTGTCCCTGGGCCGTGGAAAGGGGCCCCACCCCAGCCCTGGCCCACCACCTCAGCACTGCGGGCCCCGCGAGTCACGTGAGCCGCCGGTCAGCTGACCCAGCTGGGCGGGTCATCACGTGACCGCAGTGTCACATGACAGCGCGGGCGGCTTCCTGCCCCCGCCCACGTGCGTGGCCCGGCGCTGCCCCTGGAGCCCTGGCTCAGCCGCCGGGGTCGGGCGTGACGGCCCGAGGGAGAGGGTCTCCCGTCAAACCCCCCGAGGTTTCCAGCGGGGATCTGCGGTGTCAGGCAAGCCTGCGATTAAAGCAGTTTGTTTTTTCAAGTTCCTAGTTGGTCTCATAAAAGAGATCACCCAGACCAGCAGTTGTGATTGCTGGTGTTAATAAAAAAAAAAAAAGCCATCCTGCCCTGCTGTGGGCTCTGCAACACGGGAGTTGCTCTCGTGTTTTTCCACAGTCAAAAAAAAAAAAGGAGTGAAAAGGGAAAACTGGGATTTCCCCAAGTCTGTAACCCCTTACCCTCCATCCCGTTCTCAAGATCATGGTCGGGGCAGCTAGGATCTGAAACCAACTTCCAAGAGACCCTGGGGGGGCTTTAAGAGGAGGCTGGATGTACACCTTGCTGGGGTCGTTTGACCCCAGTACTCCTTCCTGCCATGGCAGGGGGTCGGACTAGATGATCTGCTCAGGTCCCTTCTGACCCTAGAAACTATAAGAAAGTTTGATGCAGGAGACCCAGGGCCTTGCCCAGCTGGGAGGATGCAGGGATTTGGGAGCAGTGGGGCAGACACCTGGTGGTTACAAGGGGAAATGCTTTAATTTGGCAGCACCTGAGTGAATTAAATGGATAATTAAATTGTATCCCAGGATAGTGGTTTTTAAGGGTTCCCACAGCACCTGAGAAAGGTGAGCACCCCACTCCAGCAACAAACTCAAGTGCAAACAACAGAAATGATTTGCCCACGGCCAGGCAGCAAGTTAACAATGTAAACCCAGCGCAGGCAGCACCTGCTGCACTGAGATGAAAGGGAAATCTCGGGCTGAGGCCTGGAATTAGTTCCCTCTTTTTGCTGTCACGCACTGCAAAATGAAGAGCAATTAGGCACAGTCCAGTGTAATCAGTGTATGTGCCTTTCCTCTCTGCAGTCCCTCTCCTAGACCACACCCCATCTCGTCACGACCTCCCCGAATTAGTGGCTCTCCATTAAAAAGAGAGGTCGGACTTGATGATCTGTTCAGGTCCCTTTCAACCCTCAAAACTATGAAAAAGAAACTGCATTTTGTTTGCATGGTTGAGGTTCCTAAGCCAACTGCTTCCTAAGTCAGGACAGTTCTCCCACACACCTGCAAACCCCCTCTGGGCTCCCTACGTGCTCCCCTTCCCAGTCTCAGGAACAGACAGCCCATCTTCAACTGCGCAGCACTGGCTGTGATCTGAGCATCGTGTTGCTCTGGGATGCACTTCACTATCTGCAGACAAGGAGACCATCCAATTCAGCCCCCTGAATCTGAACGTGCAATTGTGAGTCCCGCGTTTGTACAATGCACAACTGTACGAGCCATCGAGCCCAACCGACCTGCTGCTCTGGAGCTGATCAAAAAGCCAGCAACAAGCAGGGTGCACACCACTCGTGTCTCAGAGCTCCAAAGCAACCTACCATCTCCCAGTTCAGCTTCCACTGCTGCTCCCTTTTCTTTCTGTTCCCCAGCCTCCACACTCCAGGAGAGGACCAAGGGGCTAAAGGCTAAAGTGCTGTTTTGTATTTATTTGTGAACATGGTAAAAAAAAAAAACACTCTGTTCAGATCTGATTCTGTCCTTTGGCCTGCTTTGCTTCCAGGGAGCCCAGCTTGGACTCCAGGACTTGGCTGACCTGGTGCAGTGCCCGCTGGCACTGGGGGTATTCCTGCTGGATCTGGTAGACAATGATGCTAATGCTATGCAGCCGGCTCTGCTGCTTCCTCTGTTCGCTTTGCAGGGCATGCTCACTCCGGCAGAGGGAGATGTATTTTCCCTCCTTGGCTGCCTGCAGGTGCTTCTGCCGGGTCTGGTAGGCCACGATTTCTGAAAGGTTCTTAGAGGAGCAACAATGAAAGCTGCTGTAAGACCAGTCTGTGTATACAAGGAGTGGGAGGATAAGGAGGACTGGACTTCTACAAGGGAGGAGCAGAGCTTATCACATCTTGAAACAGAATGGATTTTAAGAGGGGCAGTGCCGTAGAATCCCATCCTAACAGCTGAAATGGGCACCCCCCCCCCATTTGTAGTGTTACATGAATGGTCACTGCATTAAGATCAGAGCCCAGTGACTCCCCAAAGTCAGACACAGGCATAGTAGGGAAAGCTGGAAGACCAGAGAAAGTTCTGCCCATTTGAAACGTCACTGAAAGTCAAGTCAGAGTTGGCTTGAACTGGCTCTCACACAAGCTGTGATATCTTTCACTCTAGCCAGCTGGTTCTCAGGACAAAATGTTTCCTTCCTACCTTTGAAAGAGTGTGTGTGCGCATGTCTGCTGTCAGCCTGATGCTCCCATTTAATTCTCCACTAAATAACAAGAGGTGGGCACGAACATCAGCACTAGAGATGCCTTCATGTCCAGAACTCCCACTGAGCTTTATGACTGTATCTAGGGTCATCAGGTATGGGGAAAACAAGGAGGAGTCCGACAAACAAAGGCACACTGGCTGCTATTTTATCAATGTGAAATATTAAGAGATGAGGGTCTGCAAAGCAAACTGAAGTTAATCAGAGCTGAATTTCTCCTAATCTAGTTTCATGTAAATCTAGTTTTCATGTTAAACTACTATGAGAGTCAGCCTAAGAGAAACTGCTTCAAGCTGCTGAGGTAAAGGGGTTTCCTTTGTAGCTCTAGAAGGGAGCTGGACAATGCTGATATAACCAGCCTGATGTGGCAGGGGCTGTGTGAACTGATGGAAGGAGGAAAGAGGAACTCCTGTAGTTTGCGTGTGTAGCAGGGAAACAGACAAGCTTACCCAGCGTTTCTTGTCCTGCAGCCGCTCTATGTCCAAGTCCAGAGCACTGGACTCAGCCTGCAAACTGGAAACCTGCTGCTGCTTTTCCAGAAGGGCGGTGTTGAGAGACGCCTGGGTGTTCTCCAGTTCCAGGATTGTTTTGTTGCAGTCTTGACCACTCTAATGAAGGGGAAAAAAACAGAGGTGCTGCTTTCCCAGCCAAGCTGCATTGCTACACTATTGCCCGAGATGTTCCCTGTCCTTTGGGGGCATTTGAAGATGGCACGTCCTTTTGCAAGCACCCTGTGTGGCCCTGAAGGCACAGGCATTTGTGTGGACAGATGCCTGCAAGGAAACCAGATCATTCTAACAATGTGCCAGTAAAGAGAGCAGTTCAGTCCTATCTCCCTGATCTCCTCCTACCCAGCATGTCGCTGTGGCTAGGGG
>NW_017728991.1:572940-577536 GCF_001723915.1 Gavialis gangeticus | reverse complement strand
TTCCCCGTCCTTTGGGGGCATTTGAAGATGGCACGTCCTTTTGCGAGCACCCTGTGTGGCCCTGAAGGCACAGGCATTTGTGTGGACAGATGCCTGCAAGGAAACCAGATCATTCTAACAATGTGCCAGTAAAGAGAGCAGTTCAGTCCTATCTCCCTGATCTCCTCCTACCCAGCATGTCGCTGTGGCTAGGGGCATGGTTCCTGTACTTTTCTTTACATTAAGATGAAGATGGCACAGACGGTGCCCAAGGCAATGAGCATCTCCAATCCCAGCCCTAGGAGTTCAACAAGGAAAAGATAACTGAGGGACAGAGAGCAGTGCTGAGGGGCACGCACAAATACCCTGTCAAGTCCTCCTGACAGGTCAGCTGGTTTGGCCCATGACCTGAAGGATGATCGTGGCCAAGAGCAGGGGATGATTGGAAGTGTGTCAGGGACAGCAGAGGATCTTGGAGACCTACATAAGTCTTACTCTCAGACTCTCCCCATTTGCCGATGCCCACAATGCTTTCCCTGCCACTCGAGAGAAAAGTCAGCCCAGTAAATGCAGTACGACATTGTCCTTCCATAGTCTGATGGTACGTCATAACATAGCTGATGTCAAGCAACACCCAAACTCCTTCTAGCTGCAAGCCAAGTGCAAGTCAAATAAGTTCTCACTGCCTTCCTCCACCTGCTCACCTTCTGGGTTTCACTGATCTTCCTCCTCAGCTCCTGTTTCTTGTAGTGAAAGTCACTCTTGGTGATTTGTTTCTTGTCTACTTTGCTCTGACCCTCGCCCCGCATGGTGATGGTCTCTCTGCGGGACACGGCTGCCTCCATATCTCGAATCATCTTCTCCTGCTGCTTTGTCAGCTGGCTATAGCGGACCTGCCAGGGAGCAGGAGAGGAAGTCTGCAGATACCCAGTGGTCACAAGTGGCACCCTATTACAAAATCTTTTATGCAGGAGATTCCCATTATAGACATTGATGGGAGTCAAACCCTCATGCTAGATCCTGAGCCAGCCTTGTACAGCAGAATTCAGGGGGCTGTCAAACCAGTAGCTAACCCCTTGCTGGCCTGTCCAGAATTATATTCTACAGGTTTTCAATGCCATAAACTCATTTAAATGTCATAATGTAAAGGGAGAGCAGAAGTATCCTGAAAGAGGAAGGAAATGATTGCTTCTCTGAATCAGCAGACTAAAGCAGAGAGAGAGCTCAGCCCACAATAGACAAGTTTTCTTCCTAGACAAGGTCTTATTTTTCCTACACTCCATTTTCCAAGTAACACCTGTGTAGTGGCAGCCTAAGCTCATCTCAGCTGCTGGACAGTAAGACCTCTGTCCCTGACACTGCTGGGAGGCATGAGGATAATACCCGTCCAGGTCATTTCCCATCTGCTGGCTGACCCCGGGAAGCTGGATAACCTGTGTGCAATTCTCCCCATGCCCCAACAGCCAAACTTACCTGCATCCTATGTATTTCTGCTCTCATGGCTCGGATCTCGCCTTGCCCTGTCTCCGAGTCCACCGTAGCACGCATCTCCTTTGCCAGCTGGATCTTCTTCTCCCACAGCATGATCTGGTGCCTTCAGGGACAGAAGGGAATGGGAAGTCTTTTTGTGAAAAAGCAAGCAGTGCCTTTCCTTGACACACTGTGCTAGTGCACTGCAGAAGCTCACAACAGATCTAAAATATACCAGTTCTGCAGGAACCTAAGAGTCTATGTAGGGGATGTGCCACCAGCCACTGGTGCCTAGCAGAAGAATCAGCCAGCATACTCTGCAGTTCCCAAAAAGGCCTTGCAATGACAGAAAGGGGCAGAGTGCAGAACACAGAGGGTTAAAGTCACGGTTTCTAACCCCGCTGGTGCAATTTGGGCAGTTTTAGGGACTTAACTCTCAGCCCTGCAGCTGTCCTTCCACCAGCGGCTGCCTGGGCTTACCTCCCACAGCTCTAAGCTGAGTTTCCCCTTTCCCCAGCCCCTCAAGCTGGCAACCTCTGCTGAACAGAGACAAGTCCCATGTGAGTATTGGGAGACCAAATTCCCTCCAGAACAACTCACAGAATCAGGTTCATGCTAGGTTAGAGCTGTGGCTGCGGGTGCAGCAGCAAAGAGAACACTGAGCTGAGGCTATTGTCCTTGTACCTGGTCCACAAAAGAAAATGATCCGAGATTCCACCGGCTTTGAAAAGTCACTGCACTCCCCACACCTTTCCGATGGCACAAAGAGCCACGTGAGGAGCATTTACAGCTGATGCTGCCTTAGTGAAGGGTAACCCAGATGCATACAGGAGTGCAGAGACTGTGGCATAAAACAGGGGCTCTCTGGGGACTCACTCTGCTTCCACCAGGCTGTTCAGCAGTCTCTCCTTCTCCTCACTCAACCGGTCCAGCTTCTCCTGCATCTCGATCGATTCCTTCTCAGCAGCCTAGAATTAGGAAGCAGAAGCCAACATGACATGACTTCATCAGACTGAGCACCCCTGGCAGGCTCATTCCTTGCCTTTAATCTGTATGCCCTCCCTAACCCCCCTGAGCCACATATTATTTAGTTATCTATATCTCCCCTGCCTTCTGGCTTCAGACTAATGCAACAAACTACTTCTTTCTGGTAAAGGAAGTCATTCTCCCTGCACAAGAAAAAAATTTGGGGCAGCTTTCTAAGCACAGCTGCCCACTTCCATCCACATGCAAGACTCTGTACCAGAGGCAGTTGTTAGCAATCAAGGGGCCTCATCTTCTCTGACACTGAGTCTCCGGTACCACGGGACTTGCGAGAGTCCAGCCGGCTGTTGCGTGTGAGGCTGTGCCTTGGAGCAGAGGAGCAAAACCTCCCTACCTTGAGGGAGCGGACAAATTCGTTCTCCGTGATGGTGTTGCCATGCTGCAGCTCCTGTGAGCTGTTGCTGTTCTTACTGATCAGCATGTTGAGCTTTATCATGTCGTTGGACATGTTCCTCATATGTCGCTCAATGTCCTTCTGCTCATTCTTCTCCTGCTGGATTTCATCTGCCGGAGAAGGGGGAGGAACAGACAGGACTTCAATAAATGGGAGGCAGAGAACGTTCTCTGGGGCCCTGAGAAGACAGAGCAGGGGTCTGCAGGGTGGTATTTGAGCTGACTAAGCTGGGATCAGAGCTGCCTGCCCAAAAGCCTCCAGGGACCTTGCCAAGCCTAAAGCAAACCAGCACTTTGAAGGTGGTTATTTTGAAAGTAGAGTGGAACTGGCCAGTAATGGCTGCTATAGTCTCAGGGCTGGGCATTTACCAGCTATTTGAGAAAACATCACAACCTTTCTTAGACATACCACAGCAAGATGGTCACCAGGGGTAGGATCTCATGCCCCTCACTCCTGTTTTAGTGAAGGCTGCAAGATTGGCTCGTTAGGGTTAGGGAAAGCAGACTACTCATGTGGCTCCAGAGTACACACACGTTATTGCTCACGTGAACGCACAACGCCTGCACTTGCAGACACTGAACACTTCCTCTGGGGAGGGGCTGCATGTTACAAGCTATTGACTGTTCTCTGGCTGCACACACCACTCATGTCATGAATGCTGCCAGGAGGATCAAGGGAATGCTTACTCTCAATGCGCACTTTCTTCTGCTGCCTGATGGTGATCTCTTTCTTTAACATATCCAGGGAAACCAGCTGTTCCTCCTGCTCCTGGGTCAGCTTGACCAGCTCCTTCTGCAGCTGGAGCCAGTATTTCTGCAGTGTCATCACCTCCGAGTTGTATTCATCTATCTGCTTGGTGAGACTGTTGATTTCAATCTCCAAAGGTCCCAGTTCTTGCCCCTGTAAAGCAAGGTGTACAACTGAGTTACAAAGCAGAGTGGAGTGGGCAGATGCTGAGCATTTCAGCAGTGGATGCACCATCCCCTTTCATATCACTGCTTTCCAGGATGCAGCCCCCATTAGGTAGGTCTGGCCTCCGTTTCTTTTCCTAGATGTGTAACTTTTCACATGTCTCTATTATTAAGACACATTTTCCTTGAACAGGAGAAGCCTCTCAAGGGATGCACTGCTAGGTAGGACTGTCCTGTCCTTGACATTAGCTTTCTCCCCCACAAGCTCTGTGAAATGTGCAGACTGTATCAGCAAATATTCTGTTTACTTCCAGATCCGCAGTGAAAGCTGGGAATTGCATTGGGCTGGGCACCAATCAGTGCCGAGACTGCATGGGAAACACCACACTTGAGGGCAATTCCCCACTGACAGTGGTTTTGAAGTCTGGCAGCTCACCAGCATTAACCGTGCCAATGTTTGCCTTATGGATAATGTGAAGGGCTGTTTTTTAATGAGAATATGCCATAATTTAAGTCAAATGTCCTCCAGAAACCTATGTATATTGATCGCACTTGTGAAGTCACTTTTGTCAGCCTCATTGGTAAACCCCTGGGAAATGAAACCAAGTTTGGGAGCTGGGCACAAGGTGTGGCAGAAAGCCACCTTGGTTTCTCCCCAAAAATCTCTGCCCTGTGACACTGTGATTTAAATCTCTGTGCTGTGACCATTCAGTTAGGGTGGGCCCAGCACACAGGGGACCACACCCTCAGCCTGTCTCTTTAGGGAACTGGAGCTGGCTGCATTCCTGAGGGAGGGGG
>NW_017728991.1:568087-572466 GCF_001723915.1 Gavialis gangeticus | reverse complement strand
GGCCAGACATAAGGCGCCCCTAGGGAGGCACTCAGAGCCTGGAAGGTGGTCGGGCGCGCAGGGAGGAGGGTGGCTTGACGCAGGAGCACCCCCTACTGGCCCGCCTTGTGGTGGAAACAGCGGAGGGATACGAATACCCAGCTGTGTTCCTGAGGTGGGATCTCTGCACCCGCCACACAAGGGACATACCCCCAGCTGGGAAATCATGGTCTCCATTTTCTTGTTGTACAGGTTGATAATGCCCTGCTTGCGCTCGATCAGCTGGTTGCGCTTGGCGATCTCAATCTCACTGTGGCTGACCAAGTCGTTGATCGTTTTTGTTTCCTTTTCCAGCTCAGAGAGCGTCTTCTGGAGCGTGCTTAGCCGGCAGTTGGTGTGGGTTATATCCAGAGCCACCTGGGCGGTGTTGTTGTCAACTTTGGAAAAATGCATCTCCTGACAATGGCAACAAGCAGAAAACAAAGCACTGTCACTCAACAGTCAGTCCCCTGGGTGAGCTGCAAGCAGATCTGTGACAAGGCAGCTGCAAGCAGGGAGCTGGTGCCAGAAGGACAGGACTGGGTCTATTCCCAGCTTCACCGAGTAGACTACGAGTGCCAGTGTTTCCCTATCTGTAAAATGGAGATAATATCCAGCCACCTCACAAGGTTACTGGAAAACATTACTGAGTGTAAGCCATCCTGAGATCTGACAAAAAAAAATGCTAAGGCAAAGTTTTATCATCCTTATCATCTCTGGAGTTATTTTTCCAGCCAAGACAACTTAGATGCTAATAAAAATTAATACGGAAGCTGATCCACTTGTACGTGTCTCAGGCACATATTGTTTCTTACTAGGGAGTCCAGACAGCTTGTGTGTAGTCCAAGGACTGCATCTGATTTACAGAAAATGGCGTAGCCCTGATCTTTAACAGAGAAATGCAGCACAGCTCAGATTTTTGGCATATTTCATGCCAACAAACTTGTCAATTGTGAGGGGGCAGTAACTGCCACATCATAAGTGCCTGCTCCCTGGTTTGGCCACCTTTAGGACGTTGCACTTGATGACTGGGGCTGTTCTACATGATGCTGCAATGTGGAGCCCCAAAAGCCCCACATCAGCTCTAAATGAGCTAGCTCAGCTGCTAGGAGAAGTCCATGGGAAGCAGCTGGCTCATGTGGAGCACTGCACTACACTCTATCTCCATACAGCGCCATACAGCTTGTGCTTCAGACACATAGGGGACATGTGGGCGCATGCAGCATAGAGTTTGAACCACTTCCCTTCCCAGGATGGATGGCTCTGCCCTGTTCTTCATGGAGGAAGCAAAGGCACTGATATTTCTGTTATGCTTTTGACTATATTCTACACACCACCTTGGAAAACTTGCAGGTGAACCTTGAGAGGAGGTTGGGGAGGAAAGCTAATAAGCACATCAGCCCCTGGAGAGGTATTCAGAGAAGCTCTACAGGCCCTTCTATTTTTATGCTCTGTGGGAATGTTCCAAGCACCCTGACACTTCCTCACAAGCTGGAAATGCGATTAGGCATCACACTGACACCTGGCATTTTGAGAGCACCTTTCACCTTGGAGTGTCCCAAAGTACTTTCCAGGCACAGATCACAGTTCACAGGGGAATCACTTCACATGCCGCTGAAATGCAGCTGCTTCTCAAGAGAAACCTAGGAATTCAACAGCACATGGCACTGTTAGTGTCAGTGCCTGTAAATGGAGAAGAATCCTGCAGGGACTTGAAATGGCAAGGGAAATCGAAGAGGGCATCTGGGCTGTTCCAGCTGGAACCTGGCTGGGATGCTAGATAATCAAGGACAACGTGCTGACTGACCCTCCTGGCAGCAGGTGGCTCTAGGACCACTGCTATGTTGGAATACAGTCAACTATGCTCCGTTCTTTGTCTTTGACAGGGCAGGCTATTCATAACAATGTGCAGTAACTGCTAGGCTGCAATTGCAGCACAACAGAAACAAGACACAGAACATGTGCGTGTGCATGTGAGTGTATGTGACAGTGTGTGCACGTGTGTGTGTGTCCACCCACTGCAAGGCCCCCAGGAAGATATGCCCTACCAGATCCATCTTTCTCATCTGAAGTTTTGCAGCCAACTGCGAGAAATACTTTGCTGCTTTGCTGGACATCAACTGATCCTGCAGCTTTGCCATGATCTCATTCTCCACTTCCTGTTTGCATCCAGTCTCCTTCTCTATTTCTTTTTTCACAATCCCCAGTTCATTCAGGCGAGTAGCTTGGTCCTGGGGAGAAGCCACAGAAACAACTATTAAAACATGCTGGCTGCTGGGATTTAAGAGGGAAGCAGGTGGCACAGGACAGATCAGGGCCTGGTTAAGGGAGACTCCTCCTCCCCTCAGGAGACAGCTCACCAGGCTGGCCCTGCCCAGGGCTTGCTCTGTCTCATGCAAAGCACGGGTGTAGGTGCTGAATTCCACTTGCAAGGCATCCTGCTTGGCCAGGCACTGGGCAATCAGCTTCCTGCTCATGTTGGCGTCATTTTCAGAGCGGTTCAAGATGGTAGCCAGCAACTCGTTCCTCTCTTCCTCCTTCGTGATGGACTTTTTGTAGATTTCAATCTCCATCTCCATTGATGTGAGCTGGTGCCTAGACTGCCTGCACGGTGAGAGGAAGACAGGAAAGTGCCACAAGGATCAACGTATGTGCTAGACGGGCACCTCTGAACTCCCACGTTCAAACCAGCTGCTCCACAAATGGATGAGTGAAGAGGAAAGTAAAGACCAAACCCTACACACCCATTGTGTTGGGCAACTTCTGCTTCTTAAAGTCCTTCTATGGCAAAGAAAACATTCAACTTATTTTCTGATCATTTTTAACAACTCCTTGAGGGCCAGTTCTGCCACTCCAGTGCACTGGAGTGGAAGGATGCAACTTCCTCAGGGCCTTGTATCAGCCCAAAGAAGAGGGGGACACAGAGCTTCAGGCTAGCCCTAGGAGACAGATGGCAGGCCCTCCCTGCCTGACTCTCTACCATCAGCTTCCCATTAGCTCAGAAGGAATTATGATATAGCCACCCGCCTCTGCCTAGTCTGACCAAAGAGACAAGGCAGTGTCATGTAGGACCTGCAGGAGAAGGGGCTCACTGAGAACCCATCTGCTCATTTGTATTTAAAAAGGCAGGGTCTTTTTCAGAGTCTTTTCTTCCCTTTCTGCCCACCAAACCCGTGCTAGGTAATGTTATGGGTATTAAACATAGTAGCTAGAGGTACAACCTCCCATTAGGACTTCTTAAGCCTCTGACAGCTGGAAGCTGCAGGAGGAGAAGGGAAAGGGATGGATCATTCTAGAGTTGGGAATCACCCATTACAGCAGCTCAGTTAAGGAGTGAATGTGAAGGGAAAGAAAAGTAAAATGTGATACCCCTTGTTATAATGATCCTTTATAATGAACCAGGTCTGCTCTTTGGTTAGCAATGCTCTGCATGCCCAATAATAATCATATTCTCCTCTCAGACTCTCCCCCAACCAAACTGCATCTGCTCGTGGCCTTGGCCTGTACTCAGAGGCTGTACCTCAGTGCTTCCTGCATGGCAGTGTATGCCTCATCTCGTCGTTTCATCCCAGTCAGACTGCTGTTCCACTGCTGCATCAGTTGCTTCTTCTCCAAGTTAATAGTTTGTATCTCCATGCAAGCCTGCAAACAGACCAGCTGAGCTGGTGAATCCATAGTGGGCTGGGCATCAGACTTGCATTCCACCCCAGTGCTGCCTTCTCTTCACAGCAGAGCTGGGGAGAAATGGCTCAAACTATTCATGCTTTTCATTCACTTGTCCAAGGCCCTGCTCTTTTCTTTGGCTCTTTTTATCTTTGCACTTCTGGGATAATTTACTGAAATCCATTGGCTTAATTTGCCTCTAGGACAGAAAGAGAGAAGCTGATTCACACAAGGGGACATCAGGGCCCTGGGCACTCCTCTGGGATGTGGGAGAGCACAGAGATTTGAACATAAGCCTCCCATCTTCCTAGTAAGTGCTCTAACCAACAGCTCTAGGAGTGCTGGGATAGTATTTTCTCTCTTTTCTCATACCCCTTTGACTAGAAATTCCACTGTGGACTGAAGAAAGTTCTGCCCAAACTGCAAAAAGTTTTGGCTTCCACAAATCATCCTTCTCTGTCCAACAAATATTTCATCAAAAAAATTCTGACTGGCTCAAATATTAAGTTCCAGATTTCACAGGAAAATCCAGAATAGAAAATATAGTTTCATAGTTCCTAGGGTCAGAAGGGACCTGAGCAGATCATCGAGTCCGACCCCCTGCCATGGCAGGAAAGAGTACTGGGGTCAAACGACCCCAGCAAGGTGATTGTCAAGCCTAGTCTTAAAGACCCCCAGGGTAGGAGCCAGCACCACTT
>NW_017728991.1:566789-567302 GCF_001723915.1 Gavialis gangeticus | reverse complement strand
TGCAGTACCTTGCACTTGTCAGTATCGAATCCCATCCTGTTCTCATCCACCCACCCCTGTAACCTGTCTAGGTCCGACTGTAGCCTATTCCTCCCTTCTAGAGTGCCCACATCCCCCCCACATCTTAGTGTCATCAGCAAATTTGAACAGGGTGCTTTTTATCCCCTCGTCCAAGTCCCTGATGAAGATGTTGAACAGTGCAGGCCCAAGGACTGAGCCCTGGGGGACCCCATTGCCCACATCCCTCCAGGCTGAAAATGACCCATCCACCACCACTCTCTGAGTGTGGCCCTCCAGCTAGTTGGTGACCCATTTGACTGGGTGGGTGTTGACACCACAGTTCCCCAGTTTTTTGATGGGAACGGGGTGAGAGACAGTGTCGAAGGCCTTCCAAGAGTCAAGAAAGACTATGTCCACTGGTACCCCTGCGTCTAAGGATTTGGTGACCTGGTCGTAGAAGGCCACCAGGTTGGTCTGACAGGACCTGCCCCTAATGAACCCATGTTGGTTCAT
>NW_017728991.1:559962-566016 GCF_001723915.1 Gavialis gangeticus | reverse complement strand
CAGTATAATCCTCCCTGGTGATGGCCCCTCCCTTTCCCTGGGTGTGCACCTCCCTTTTAGCTAGAAGACATTCCCGGATGCTTTTGGTGAGCCATGGGGGCTTTTGCGCCCTCCTGCTCCCTTTGATCTGTGTATCAGCGTATGGGTATCATACTAGCATGGCTGGATCTGTGCAGAGTACCGTGATGGTAGTCATAGAAAAACATCATTTATGAAGTGATACCATCTCGGCATCAAGCTTTGCATTAAAGCCAAACATTATTATTAAGTAATACTTGACTACAGTGCTGCGGCAATATATAGGAAAAAGATATGTAATGTGGGGAAAAGGCTTTTAAGAGCTAAGAACTGGTATGGAAAGGCAAGGCTCTTCAACTGCCAGAATGAGTCAGCAATACCAGGTGAGTCTGATTAGCTCCAAAACAGAACCGCACACAGGATGTATGTGTATGTGTCCAAGACAAAAAATAAAGAGGGGGAGGTGAGAAAGGAGGTTTTGCAAGGAAAAAACCCATAGATGTAGCCCAATCCGGGTAATCGTTTTTGAGACTAAAGGAAAACATTTACTCTTATGTAGGTAAATGGGATATGGGGATCTAACCCAGGCTGTGTGCACGGAGTTAAGCACAGTGCAAAGGGCTCATAACCATGTATGAAAAACCTTATCACCTCCTACCTCGCTCACAGCTTGTCGTGTCAGTCTTGTATCCTCAGCCTGGGCGATACACTGAGCTTCGTACAAAGCGATCTGCTCCCGCAGCTCATCGACCTTCCTCGTTAAGCGGTCCACATGCAGGTCCTACAAAATCAGAGCAAAGCGGATCAGCTCAAATACTGCAGGCAGACCCAGCACAGACCACATGGTCAGGAGGTTTGGAATCAGCTTCGAGTGAAATAGCTCAGTTGAACTGGGGAGGTATCAAATCAGAACCATCCTCTAGTGCATTTAGTGCCAGGTGCAGGCTCTCATCTCCACCTCTACTGAACAGTGAAGACCCCTTTCTCCTTCGTACCAATCTGCTACGAATTTGTTGTCATTTAATTAATGTTGGTAAGATGCAAATGTAAATGAAAAGTGTCTTGTCTAAATTCTTACCTAACTTCTGCTTGTCTGGGTTACTGTCCTGTGCCCATGGCATTTGAACACCTTAAATTACTAAGTCAGAAAATGAAAGTACCTTCTAAACAGCTACTTTGCATTTGCATTATCCTGCCACTGTTCAGATCCTATCCTACAGTATTTATCCTGCTACAAAAACCAGCAAGCTTGCCAGCAGAGGGAGCTTGAGGCAAATTACACTGCTCAGCTCTAGTTCTGATTTTAAAATCACTTTGCTACACTTGTGGTTCAGAATAACATCTCCATGGTTTGAAAATTAGATGCTATCTCTCTAAATCTCTTTTGTTCAAGTGCATGTGTAGATCCTGACTCGGTATTACAGGGTTGCTCAAAAAGCTGGGCCACAGGGTTAGATTACTTGGTGGCGCACAGTTTTCTGTGGGGGTTTTCCCCCCTCTTAATTTTAGGGGAAAAAATGAGCTCTGAATTAACTGATTTGGAAAAAGTAAATGACCTTGAATAGGTCCCCTTAGCCTTAGCCTCCCCTGCGACAAGACAGCTTCCTGGTGACTCTCAGCCCTGCCAGCTTCACTCACAGCCTCTGCAACACTTGGTGCTTGCTTGATACCTGTTTTTTCTTCTCCACCTCAGCTTGCATCTGCTCCACTTCAGCCTTCTTCACGGCCCGCTTCATCACGGATATGTCATCACGCACATCCTGGCCTGTGTTCTGCATGTAGAACAGGTTCAGGGCCAGGTTTTCCACCTCTGTCTGCAATGCAGAAACTGGGGAGACAGATGGGAAGGTTAATTACAAGGACAATATCGGGAGCACTCACCCATGTCCAAGTTGAAGAGAAAGGAAAGAAAGGTGTGTGCATATGATAAAAGTCAGACGGAGGAGTAAGATACCAGGGAGAAGCACCCAAGAGACCTGATAAGCACCCTTAACTCCCAAGACATTTCCACACCACAGCAATGAGGAAAGACCACCCGGGAGTGCCCTAATCACCTCTCCTGCGCTCGTCCTGGGTGTTCTGACACGCTTTCTTGTACGTAGTCCTGAGGTCCTGCAGCTCATCCTCCAGCTGCCGCCGCACCATGGCTATCTGCGAATGCCTGCTGTGGCTCTTCTCCAGCTCCATCTGCAGGCGGGCTAGCTGTTGCTGGACTCCGTAAAGCACCACTCCCAGCTCCTCCCTCTGCAATTTGCCCTTCTTTGTGGCCTCTTTCTGAAGATACAAAAGAAATGGGATAAGCCACCACAACTCAGAAAGGGCAGAGATGCAACAGGAGGTGCACTGACAGATACTGTACCAGCTCCCGAAGGTCCAGGTTCACTTTTGCCATCTGTTTGGTGAGGTAATTCTTGAGGGCAGCTTGGAACCTTTTCATCAGTGGCTACAAAAGGAAGCAAGATGATGTTGCCATCCGTGAAGCAGATGCATGAACAAGTGATGAAGAAATCTGTATCTTATATTGGCACCTATGGAGAACAGGGTTCTGACTTAGGCTAGGGTACAAGTGTGAGCCTGGTGGATATTTGTTCCTATCATAAAACTTCTCTCTCATTTGGCATCACTAGTAGTTTCTGTTTAAGAGAGGCCCAGAGTCTTTGGACCTCAGAGGTGAGGGATCCCAGCAGAGCTCCCTGACAACAGCTCCCGCAACATTTCTCCACCAGCCAGCATAAGTGCTTCATTTTCATGAGAACTAGAGTGCAGTACGTAACCTACTGCTCTAACCTGCAGCTCTGAGGATGTGAAATATTATTCCTCTTGAAAGCTGGGAGATTTACCACCCATGAGCCTGTTGTCACTGTTGTGTCTGTCCACTCCTAACTTTAGCAAGTGAAGCTAACCTGTGGTAACTTAACCCTGTTTCACCCAGGAGCAAGCTGACCTAGCTTACCCCAGGATAGTACAAGGCAGACAAAACAAGTGCTGCTGTGTCAGCTGAGCTGCTGTAAATCCCCCTCCCCTTTTCAAGCTATGCAATGGGTTTGTTCATCCATGCTCCAAGCTACCACAGAAGGAACAGGTGTTCCAGGGGGGTTAAAACTTTTGTAAAAGCAACATTTAACAAATGTACCCAAGGTGCAGCTAAACTGTAGCCTGGTTTGCCTCTCAGTTTTGTGCAATTTCCAATGCAAATGACAAGGGACACTTCTTACATGTTCTGGGTCCAAGACAATCAGTTGCGTTTCTTCTACTTCCTCGCTGCCCTCAGTTCCAGCTTCCTCATCTGCCACATGTACCTCTTCTTCCCTTTTCTCCTGCCTGCTCCCACGCTCACCAATTTGTGGATGAAACTGCTGGAAGTCAGCTTCCGGGTAGGGAGAGGGGATGGCTACACCTGCGTCAAGGACTGCACTCCAAGGACACAAGGGCAGATGTCACAGAAAGAAAATGCAGTGCGTGTCAGGTATGTTAAGATTCACTGATGTCCCGAGAGCGTGAATGTGTAACAAAGCCTGTGTTCTCTGGTGTTTAGATTGCCTCACAAAGTTAACACCACATAGGACACAGATTATAAAAAAGAAAAAGACACAGTAATCATAATAGGAAGGGGGAAATTATGACGGAAAGGACACAAGGACTAGCTCAGTGGTGGCATCAGGCAGAGGTTAATGAAGTGAGATGTTACAGTATTTTGCTGCAACTGGTTTCACTTGTTGGGAGATGTGAGCAAAACCAGATACACTTGAGACCCAGCTGCAAGGACAGCATATTAGAAAGACACTGACTGATACCTGATTCGACATGAACCTCCACCCCCACAGATGAGGCAGACCACTGAGGACTAGCTAAAGAAGAGGTGTGGGACTGGCTCCCACTGCGTATCACCAGCTGCTCCAGATTGCTTTGGCTGAAAGGAAGACTCTCCACCCCTGCTTCGTCTGGGAAATCCTCACTGGATTTATCCTGCAACAAAGAAGCCATCGTTTAAAACCAGGCCTCAGTCTGACACAGTTTACCATGCAATCCTGCTGAGTTGTGTCATTGAGACAAGAATGAGGTAGAAAAATACCTAGCCATAAAAACAATCTTGTTGCTTCTTGAGAAAACTGGAAAGCAAAATAAAGGCTCTAAAGTGGTACCCCCAGCTACACCAGTGAGGTTATACCGTCCATGGTGGAGAGATAAAGAACAACGTAATAAGAGCCACATCAAATGCTCAAGTGAATGTGACTGTTAAAAAATAACAGGGAGTATTCAATAATAGTGATCCCCTCCCATTTTTTTCAGGGCTCTTGCTTATCAGGATTCTCTCCTCACTCTTTCACGGACATTTTTGGGCTTCCCCTAGCAAAATTGCTTCTGCAACGTGGGAACACATAATGTCACAGTCCTGGAGTAAGCATGTGGTGAATGAGGCTCTGTTGTGTTCAGATACAGGAGCACTCACCTCTTCAGAGGAGAATCTTGGAGAATCCAAGGAGAATCCAAGGTCCCCCTGCCTCGGCTCTCCAAAGACCGCCTGCTCTGGCTCCTGCTCTGGGGCTCCAAAGACCTCCTGTTCCACGGCCCCAGGGACATCCTGCTTGATTGGGATGGATCTCTCTTCTGGATGCTCTGCAGGAACAGCTTCTAACACTTCCTCGTCATCCCCAGTGTCTGGCTGCATCACCTGGTGTAGATCGAAACCCAAGAGCAGAGCACAACAGAGAACGGTGTTACCACGGCATGCGCTCTGTGCTCAGTGCTATGACTACACTGCTTTTACAACTGCATTTTAGTTTTGCTGTGCAGAAAATCAGTCTAACATGATCCAATCCAGCACAGCAGCAGCAGCAGCAGCAGCTCTGGCAAGGCTGACAACAGCAAAGAACTTCCTTGTCAAATATTTCATCTCATGTGCTCATCACTCAGAAATGGATATTCTCTGTGTGGTTCTGTTGAAGAAATATTCCCATTAAAGATGACCAGGCCACATTGTTTTCATTCTCTCTGTTTGTTTTAACCACTACCAGTCTCTGGGCTTTGTCCACACAGCACATTTAGAGCTAGCTTAGGTACTGCTGCACATCGCTGCATTGTGCTTGCTCCCCAAGTATTCCACTTGTGGTGACCCTTCTGAAGACACCAAGAAAGGCACTTTAATGCATGTTTTTTGGAGACAGCTGGCGCTGTGATTCCCAGAACAATGAAGGAGGGGGAGGTACGTCTTGTAGGTGGCTGGATAATTGAATTCCCCTTTCAAACAATTATTTTACTGCTACAGGAAATGAACTGTATTCTTAATTGCAGAGTTCCCACAGCATTGGATAGGCATATTTTCTGTTATTTAAATCTGCATTTTAAAATCACAATTACATTTCTCTTACAAGCAGATGGACTCTGCGTGTTCACATATTCTGATTTTCAGAAGTGTTTAGTACCTGCAGCTCTCAGTTACTGACACTGTGGATACTCAATATTTCTGAAAATCAGCTCTTCAGAGTGTTTGGGAAGAAGAAACGAGTACAAGGATTCTGAGGTAGTCTGAAACAGCCCTGAGAAAAGGCTATTATAAGTATCTTTCAGCCCAAACCCCAAAGAATGTTTTTAATATTTTGGCAGTGCTATTTGCACCGTGTGATGTTATGAGTTATACTATCTTTAAGTAACCAACAAACTCAGTCCAGATGTATTCAGACTTCCTCCTGTGCTGCACATGGATTGAGGACTGTGCAACGTTTAAGCACCATATTATAACTGGAAGCACTCAGGCTTCTACACTACTGTTTCAAATCTCTTAGGACTCACTAGGGGGGACCAGAGGGGTTTGGGGGAGACGCTGTTTCCCCTAGCGCCCGCTGGCATAACAAGGAGAAATGGGCACAAGCTGTTGGAGAGGAGGTATAGATTGAACATCCGCAAAAACTACTTCACCGTTAGGGCGGCTAGGAGCTGGAACCAACTTCCAAGGGAAGTGGTGCTGGCCCCTACCCTGGGGGTCTTTAAGAAGAGGCTGGATGCCCACCTAGCTGGACTCGTTTGAGTCCCATTTCT
>NW_017728991.1:553106-554962 GCF_001723915.1 Gavialis gangeticus | reverse complement strand
TATGAGTTATACTATCTTTAAGTAACCAACAAACTCAGTCCAGATGTATTCAGACTTCCTCCTGTGCTGCACATGGATTGAGGACTGTGCAACGTTTAAGCACCATATTATAACTGGAAGCACTCAGGCTTCTACACTACTGTTTCAAATCTCTTAGGACCCAGTCCTGCAAGTGCCAGGAATACAGTGAGTGATGCTTGAAGCCATCAACGTCAATTGACTTTTAAATGTCAGTGTCTGCTCAGCAGCTCACAGGACTGGACCCTTATGGCAGAATAGACTCCCTGTGCTGATTTATATTAATTTATGACAAATATTTTGAAAATGAAAAGGCAACATCTGAATCCACTGGCAATCTCCACCCAGCAAACACAAACATCTGCCCAAGAGGCACCAAGGAAAGGACAAGGATGGAACATGTACTTCTTTAAAATGGGATAATGGTAATTTCCTTTCCCTTTTCCAAGTACTATTAAGTCCATATGAAAAGTGCTGTGTAAAAGACGACTCAGATATGAGTATTAGAAGACTCTCCTGAGAATGGAAATGCAGCCAAATTAATCTGCCCTTTTCCATGCAGGATAAGATTTCAGGAGGGAGCTTCTTTTAGCTTCACTGGCATTGCTTCTCCAAGGATAAGAATGGGTAACACAAGCCCTGGGTGACTGCTCTGTGCTTCTTTGTGCAATTTCATAAGCACTCACCACTGCAGGAGGCTCTGGGGTCTCCACAGCATCCTGCTCTGCTGGGGTGAGTGCCATTCCTGTTTCCTCTGCTGGAACGCCATCAGTCTCTTCCTTTCCGTCACGGCTACTCTGTGCCTGCACCAGCTAGCACACACAGGAAATGCCGCTGTAACAACAGGCTGACACAGCCCAAGCTTCTCATTCATGCAGCTACTACAGCAATTTATAGCTGTGATGTTGTTTTAGCACTTATAACATGCAGACTATGTATCTGGATATCAAATGTTAGGGACATATTCATAATATTGCAGCATCTGCTAGTGCTGCAATGGCTAGTTGGGTGGCAATAAATCCCTAAATTCAGCCCAAGCTGTCCTGTGATTAAGAGGCAGGGCAGAAAAGAAAATCACAAACCCAGAAGTGGTTTAGAAACCAGTACAAAAATTATTTGCAGAGCTCTTACGGGCCAGGAATCCACAAAGTCTTGTTCTCTGCTTGGTATTGCTCAATAATATTGATTGGCTCCTTTACAGCAAAAATACTGTATTAAATGGTGGAATTTCCATTAGCAGAGGGACTATTCCTGGCCATTACACCAATAAGTCACCACCCTCTCTCCCAGGGAGGACATTTTGGTATTCACAAGTCTTTAAAACTGTAGAGGCCATTTTAATATGCACTTATCTTAAGTTTCTATGGCTTTGCAGGTATCATGTTTCCATACAGGTTTTGTACCTTCTTAATAGGAGGAAGAAGGGTGCCTGATGCCAGAAAGCTTGTCTAACAGCCCTGCCAACTATACAGTTTATCTAATGAGAGAGTGCACGGAAAAGCCTCGCGTCTCGGCCATTGCCCAGACCATCCCAGCTACAACACTCCTTGCTGCTGCTGCTGCATGGCAAAGCAGCGGGTGCAAAGCAGCCCAACGGAAGTGAGTACTTTAAACAAGGCAGACATGGTTCTTTGGGTAAATCTGATATCTTTTATTAAATCAATTCAATTTCAGTTGGTTTAATAAAAGATATCG
The DNA here is from genome assembly GCF_001723915.1 of Gavialis gangeticus. Taxonomy (NCBI): domain Eukaryota; kingdom Metazoa; phylum Chordata; order Crocodylia; family Gavialidae; genus Gavialis; species Gavialis gangeticus. The sequence continues at coordinate 553,249 of NW_017728991.1, read as the reverse complement.
GGTTTATCCAAAGAACCTTGCCTGCCTGTGTCCTTAGACCAACACGGCTGCAACCAACACACCCGAAACATACTTTGAACCTGGTCACTTCAGGACAAAGACACCCTGGTCTCCAGTGATGCTCTTAGGAAACGCCGGAGGGA
>NW_017728991.1:547515-548106 GCF_001723915.1 Gavialis gangeticus | reverse complement strand
AACACACCCGAAACATACTTTGAACCTGGTCACTTCAGGACAAAGACACCCTGGTCTCCAGTGATGCTCTTAGGAAACGCCGGAGGGATTTCCTCCTCTTAATTTTGTCCTAATGAACCATCCTCAGCTGCTGGAAGCCCACAGGGGCACTGGCCCCTGGAGATTTTGCTGCCCAGCAGGCTGGGAGCCCTTCGTCTTTGCAGCTTTACCCCATTGCCTTCAAGATGTCTCTGCTGCTCCTCTTCCCCCTCCTCTGGAGTGGATCCAGGCTCTGACTCGGGTCTGAATGAAGGAAAACACAGGGACAAACAGCGATGACAAGAACGATGATGACAAGAAGACCCAAGGCTGGGAAGGAGGGCAATGACGGGTGCTGCTTGCTGAGGACCCCGTGCACCTGCCAGGCGGCTCTGCTCCGCACCAGTGCAGACAGGCTGGGCTGGGACCTGGCAGCCTCTCTCAGTGCCACGACAGGGGTAGGAGGCAGACAGGAGTCTGGGGCACTGGAGGGGGGGGGCACAGGGGCAAGGGGCTGCTCTGGAGGGGCCTGAGGGGACCCAAGGGGGCTGGGAGGGAGGATGGGGCTGGCGG
>NW_017728991.1:546308-547504 GCF_001723915.1 Gavialis gangeticus | reverse complement strand
CGCCCTGAGCCCCGGTTGTGCAAACCCGTGCACATATTAGTGCAAATTCATACAAATGTTGGTAAAAACCTGTGCAAATGTAGCTGTAAGGGAATATTCGTGCAAAATGGTGCAATTGTTGGTGTATATGTATTCGTGCAGATGTTGGTGGAAATAAGTATACATGCAAGTGGTGCAAATCCATGTAAGTGTTGGTGCAAATAGATATTCATGCAAATCGTGCAGGTAAATGTGTGTGCAGCTGTTGGTGCAAATAAATATTCATGCAACTGATGCAAATCCATGCATGTGTTGGTGCAAACATATACTCATGCAAATGTTGGTGCAAGTCCACATACATGTTGGTGCAAATAAATATTCATGCAGATGGTGCAAATCCATGCATATGCTGGTGCAAATAAGTATTCAGGCAGATGTTGGTGCAAGTCCTTGCAAATAAGCTTCTGTGCAAAACTTGGTGCAAATAAATGGTGCAAAACCGCGCCAGGGACAGCTCCGAGCACTTCCAAGCTTCCCCTGCAGCTGCATCTCTCTGCTGGGCCAGGCTGGGGACAGGGCCGAGCTGCCACCCATGGAGCTGCAAGGGGAGCAAGTTTTGGAAGCCGCGCCCAGGGCACGGGGCTGGCAGGGCCTCTACCCCTGCCTCTCCCAGGGTCTTCCGCAGTTGCACCCACCCACCCAGAAGAGGACCTGGTTGTGACTGAAAGGAGCTCCCCACCACTAGTTGCAATCAAGACAACTGTAAGACAAAAATGTTTTGAAAAGAATCGCAGGAAATTTCACCAAAAAATCCAAGAAAAAGTTTAAAAAACCCAAATGAAATGACAAGGCCAGGATTGTTTGTTCACAGGAAGAAATATCCCTGAAGATGCCTGGGCAGGGGTTGGACCAGTGAGGAGGGCACAGATGTACATACAGTGCCCGAAGCATGGGGATGGGTGCAGACGCCATCTCCAGTCACTGCCAGGTTCTCCTTCCACGCCCCAGGGCTGAGTTCATCAAACTTTACAGAACGTGACTGTGTTGCTTGGGGAGCTGCTTTTCCCATTAAACAGCTGAGAAGTGATTTACTGCCAACAAGTATATGGGGAAAAGCTGCGTGCCCAGACCTTGTTTGCCCCAGCACGCTGCCTGGATTTAACTAAGGATGTCCTGAACTTGATTCATATCAGGGCAGCTCTGTGGGAACTTGTGTC
>NW_017728991.1:543528-544864 GCF_001723915.1 Gavialis gangeticus | reverse complement strand
CTTGATTCATATCAGGGCAGCTCTGTGGGAACTTGTGTCAGTCACGATTTCTCACTGAGTTCACCTAAGTGATATAAGGCAATTGGAGAGCCAAATAAGAGCATATGCACAATGATGAAACACCAGTGATTAGTATTGTTAATTTGATACAACTTTTCTGTGCGGAGGAGGCATAAATGTCTCCTATCCCTATGATCTCTGAATATCCCAAAGCAACATTCAATTTGCCAGAAACTTAGAGGGGCGCATTTACACATGCATCATAGTTACTGCGCATTAAGTTTACTACCTGTAATAATAAGTATTGCCGCTATGCACAGTCACGCTACTGTGCAGTAAGTGCCGGTGCACGCTTTTTACATGACATTAATGTGCAGTAGACTAATCTACGGCTCGGCTTCTGCCGGGACACACTAACATGCAGTACAATTAGTCTGCTGTGCATTTAGTGTCTGGTGTAGATGTACCCACTGTCCATTAAATTCACTGCCTCAAAACGTCATGAAGGCCTAGTTAATTATTGCAAATTTAAAGCTCTGAGAACTGGGGGACACAGTCAAGGATTAGCTCAGCCAAGCCACCCGTCAGCTCTCCCAGACCAGGACCTGGCAGCGAGTCAGTCAATGATATCAGACTGTGTAGACACAAGGAAGGAGTGAATGCGCTATTGTTTAAATCCAGCAATTGCGCCCACGCCTTCCAGCTGTTAGGTGCGGCCACCTTGAAGGGTGGGGGATTTGCTGGAGCGGGGTGGAAGAAATGTCACTGCAACGAGGGGAATGATGGAGCGCGGGGCTGCCCGGCACCGTGGGTCTTTGTTGCGGCCTGGTCTCAGGGACAGAGAAAGCAAAGGCAAGGTGGTGCCTGGCAGGTCTGTGGGGGCACGCAACGTGGGTTCGCCCCAGCAAAGAGACTCACATGCTTGATCCTTGGAGCATCCCAGGAAGGGCCGAACCCAGAGGCATTCGTGCAAGAGGGACAGCGCTGGTGCCAGGGCAGCTTGCTCCTCACCTCGCATTGCCTCTTCCGTGGGGGCTACACATGTCACCAATGCAGATTTATCCTGGGTGCACCCACAAGTAGTGAAGTGAAGGAGCCACCGAGCTGCATCCCGCTGCAGGGAGGTCTCAGCCCTGGACACCGGTGCCCCCCCACCTTGTCAACCCCTGCAAACCCCCCGGGGTGGGAAGGGCAGGGAGCCGACATGCCGTGCAACGCCCTGCACCGCCGCGCCCCGCCAGCAGGGCGGCGACGGTCCTCCCGAGGAGCAGCCGCGGGGCCCCTCTTGGCGACCACATCGTCGAAACGGAAGTGCAGCCAACCCGGAAGCGGGCGC
>NW_017728991.1:538290-542949 GCF_001723915.1 Gavialis gangeticus | reverse complement strand
CTGGTCCTGCTTGGAGCAGGGGGTTGGACTAGATGTGACTCCCGAGGTCCCTTCCAACTTGTTTTCTATGATTTTTTTACTGAGCAGCAACCATCTCAATGGCACTTTAACTTTTATCCTGCTGTTTCTCCTCCTCCTCCCTTTGTCCTTTATGAGTCATGTTGGCTGGCCTTCCCTTGGCTAGCTGACTGGCTCTCTTGAGGAGCATGCAGATGGTGCTCTTAAATGAGCTGCAGTTTCTCAAGGAAACTAAGCCATGATTTCTCCAGGTGAGGAAAGGCTACAGAGGCCTGCTTGGTTTGGAAGAGAGACGCTTGAGAGGAGACACGAGAAGGGTTTACAACATGTTAAATGCCAAAGAGAAAGTCCCTAGGGATTTATTATTGACTCTCTCTCACCAGACAAGAATGAGTGGTCACAACGTGAAACAAGCAGACCATACGTTTAAAACTAATAAAGGAATGTTTTGTTTCATATCACGTCATTAAAGGGTGGAAGTTGTTGCCACCGAGATGCTGAGAGCGTAGCCAGATTCACAAAGGGATCAGACACGTTTTTGGAGGAAAGGGGCATCAGGAACTATTGAGCGAGGGGCATGGCCTCTGAGTCAGAACTTCCTAGGCCTGAAATGCTGGAGGCTGCAAGTGGGAGAGGAACAGCGAGAAAAAAACCACGGTCAAACCCAGGTCACTCTCCCTTTCAGCCTCCACCCTCTGCTGTGTGATGCAGGAGCCTGGGCAGGATGGGCCTCTTTCCCGGGCAGTAAATGGCAGTTCTTATGATCTTAAGGAAAAGAAGCCAGGTGCTTTCCTTGTCCTCTCCCTGCTCTCCAGGGGGCATGCAACATATTGCGAAAGATGAAACTGGGAATAGCTTTCAGACTTTTCCCTCTGGCAGTTTGGAGCAGCCCCAACTGTCTCCTGGCCCAATTTGTTGCACCCCAAACATGAAACAAAGTTTGTTTGTCTTGTAACTGTCCCCTGGATTGTCACCATCCTTGGAACTTTGTTTGCTGTGGTTTTATCATCAGCTGAATCATAAAGAGTGGTGTCGGGCATGAACGCTACAAATTTAACACCTCGTCCAGCAGTTGGTCCAATAAAAGCTATCGCAAAAATCCTTGCCTCTTGTACAGATTAATGTAAGCGTTTTGACTCTGACTGCATGGCAGTTGTCTGATTTAGGACTTGCAAGCTCTTTGAAGCGAGGTCAGCGTGGTGATATATTACTTATCAGATGGTTGGAAGCTAACTCATCTTCCCCTGGCCCCATCTATCTATCCGCCTATCCTCAAACTATGAGCTCCTCAGAGGGGGGGATCTGCCTCCTTGACGGCCTGGAAAGCACAGAATTGCTACTGTGAAACCAGTAAGGAATAACAATGAAAGTTATTGAGGGCAAGATAATGGATGTGTTGAACCCAGATGCTTTCAGTATTGTTCAGTGACAGGTTTCTGAGTTGTGGGCTTTTGATTAAGCCTTTATACTCTGTATGACAGAATTCCCTTGATGGGTTATAAAGAGCAAGTCTAGCTTATTCCTACAGTATAATGCTCTATAGTGTCTTCCATACAAACTGTATTCCCAAATGCTTTGTAGAACTATCTAAATAGGTATAAAGAGCTAAGAAACAAAGTAAGAGGCACAGAGACAATTAGGAAGAGTGAGAAAGAATAAAGAGATTTTCAAATGACAGACACAGAGAGAGGACCCAGGTGGATAGACACAGTGAGGTGCTCGCAGGCTGGCAAAGCAGCAGAGAAGGCTTTTGCCTAGACTGTGATGAGATTTGAAGAGGGGAGACTGGGATGAGTGGAAGGTTGGGCTGGATCAAGTCTGTGAAAGGCTTAGAGGGAAAAAAAATGGGAACTTTAAGCTGTTCCCTGCAATGAGTAGACAGCTGTGGAGACATACAGAGAGGAGGTGATTTGGCCACACTTGCTTGAGAAAGCAGGGAGCAGTGCTCTCTGGAGTTGGGGAGACTAAGTTGAACTTTGGCAGCTTAGGCAAGGGGAGAAGGACCTCGCCTCCCGCTCCAGCAGCTTGGGTGGATCAGCATGTGAGATGTGCAGAAGCGCGACAGATGTGGAAGGAACCTGAAGAATCATTCAGAGGGAAGAGCTGCACCTGGCAGAGGGAAGTGCTCCTTCCTTTGAAATGTTTAGCAGTGGAAACCAGCCAGTTGAGTTGGTCAAGACAGACCGGGGTGGGCAGGGAGGTGGCAGCCAAGTGTGTCCCCACACCAAAAGAGAGTGGTTGCACTTCTGCCCCTCCTGTTACCATTCCCCAAGCCTCCACACTGAAGGCACTTTGCTAGTCCACCTGGAGCATTTGGGCTGCCCAAGAGTCTGAATGCATCTTGCACTGGGCTCCTGGCATGCTTTATATACACGGTGATTAATATTGATGAGAATGAAGCCTCTGTCTGTGTGCAACTCCCCTGACCCAGAGTCATGTTTGAGTTTCTGAAGAATGAGCTGCCAAAGTGGTTTGCTCTGCTGGCAGTGAATTCCCCAGGCTGGGAGGCCAGTTCCTGTTCTGAGTCCTACACTGAGGTGCGAGTGAGATTCTATCCCAGTGCTTAGATTTATGGTCATGTTCAGACCTAATGCAATTGGTGGTAACTCCATTGAAATCAAGAGGACCTAATTGAGGAGTGATTTTTGGCCCCTGGGGGGTTCGGTAAAGATCTTTGACTCCATTCTCAGCATCTTGCTGTGTAATCAGCATAAAGCCTGAGCTAAGCAGAGGGAGAAGGTTGCATTCTTCATTCAATCAGCGAGAAGCATCTTGTGCCTATGCTCTTGTCACCTCTCAGCCTCTGGTGGGATGAGAGAGCTTTGAAACTGGCTCGTGTTTAGCCAGCAGTGCAGGCTGCTGGAAGTTCAGGAAACCAGTGCTGAAGCAGTATTAAGGCAGCGCCTGGCAGGTAGCTTAAAAATAACGCCCTCCGATATCAACTGCAGAGATTGTATTAGTACCAGGGTTAAATAATGCATGACATGGTGACTGGTCTGGGGGAGCAGAATAGACCCGCGTGGAGTGCAGCGTGCTTTACAAGCGGTGATTCAGTTGCAGCATTTCCAAGTGTCTTCTCATAGCTGCCGTGTGTAGTAAGTGGGCTCCTTGTGTGGCCAAAAAAGTGGTGTGTTTACCATTTTGTCTTCGTGCCTAGTGGGGCAGGGAGTGGTGGGCAGGCCCTGCTGGTAGCACCTCTCCCCCAGCTTTGGGATGCTGGGTCTCTTCAGTGGGATGCTGGCTCCGTTGCCCACTCTTTCCTGTGACCTGTGATGCTTTACCAGGTAGGGTGAGTTTTGTCCTGAACTTCAGTGGGGCCAAGCATCCTTCCCTATGCTAGTAGCATCTCTTGCTCTTTCCTTAGCTCGGCACTCTGTGCTGGACTGCTGCTGCCAGTAGATTAGAAATGAAAGACTTTTGATGTGGCCTACTTCATTCTCCCTGTGGTATGGGACAGCTTCAGAATTATTCCCTCGGGTGTACACTTCATTGCTGCAGAGAGTCTTGTGCCAGCATCATCGCAAGCAGGTTGCAAGTGGTGATAGCAGCCTTCTGAATATAGAGGAATGAAGCTTGACAGCAGCTTGCTGAAGGTCCCGTGGGATCTGTGGAAAACCTGTGGAGAGAGTGGAGGTGAGGACTCGTGGGTTCTTCCCTGCTATTACTACATTGCTGCTTCTGTCATAACAGACCACAAGCTAAGTGTCTCTTCCCTCCCTCTGGAGCGTGAGGACTAACCTCAGGGGTCTCCAGTGCAATGCAGTGTCAGGCTCACACAATATTAAAAATCAAGCCAAGTTTGTTGGCAGAAATTCCTCTCCTTGGAGAACTGCAAAGTAGAAAATGTTGCTCAATTCCAGCGTGAACCTGGCTCTTGTTTGACACCTCTGGAGCCCTTGTCTGTCCACAGGTTCCTGCTTCATTTCCAGAACCCTTTTATTTGGCTTTATTAGGGCCTGTATTAAATTCAGCAGGATCCATTGCCAAATATGCAACTGCTCAGCCACTTGGCTCTTGGGTTACAGCCCGACCTCCTGGCTTAGGCTGCGGCTCAGTCTGGATGGACCAGACCTTCGGTGCTGATCCATGCGTAGCACTGCTCGGAGCCTGAAGAACAGGCAGGATCCTAGCCCAGGACTGTGCAGAAACCCTGTGCTCCTCTTTATCGGGGAACCGAGAGCTGTTTCGAATGGAGCCAGCAGCATTCGTCTCTGGAAGAGCTGCCAAGGTAGGGGTGTCCGTGTGCCAACCTGCAACAGGATCTTGTTGTTCAGCAGTTTGTGGAGCAGGGAGGGCCTTTGTAAACAGTAGCTGAGACACTGCTGGCGGCAGCTAGGCTTAGCGCACAGCGAAGGGGACAACTGAGGCAGCCCTGAGGGGAGGCAGCTAGCTGCTGGCTGCATGCTTTACCTCTGGGGTGCTGTGCTAGCTAAAGAGCACTGACATCAGCTAAGAAAGCACTGCTCCTTCTCCCCTCCTCTGCTTTCTTCCCTGCCTTTGTCTTTTATATTCCAGTCTCTCTCTCCTTATACTCTGTTTTCTGCATGTCCTTTCACAGCATTGGATGAAGTCAGCTGCAGCTCATGAAAGCTTGTGCCATGTATAATTATCTCACACACCTTCCTTGCTCGCCCCCCCCCC
>NW_017728991.1:535979-538278 GCF_001723915.1 Gavialis gangeticus | reverse complement strand
TAGTTTATAAAGTGCAAATCTACCCTGCCGTCTGATTGACTAAGAAAGCATCTAGGGGCTGCGAGAACAACAAGAGCAGCTGCAGCCAAAGTATTTGGTGGCAGCAGTTGAGAGTGGGAGAGTGAAATCTTGTGTGTGCTTAACAAATATTGGCACCCAGGCAAGCTTATCAGCTAACCCCGTGCTCCAGCTTCCGGAAGGCAGGGGAGGTGTCAGCCGCTGCCACGTTGGAATGATCTTGATTAAGCCAAAATAAAAGGCTAATCTGAAATGCCCCTTTTCCTTTTATGGGTGTAGGAGCCCTGGCAACTCTCCCTCTCTGCATCCCCAGGACAAATGACAGGCACAGTCCAAGCTTCTGCTCCTGGCCCTTGCGTCAGGCCAGGAGCAGACTGACCCCTGTCGCTGCAGAAGGACGAGGGGCAAAGAGGTGGTTCTGTCCCCTTGGCTGGGGCTGCCAACATTTGTGCTGCTTTTTGGCTCGTGTGATCTGAACACCTGCAGGCTAGGAACAAGACCAACACACACTGACCTCAAGACCAACACGTGCTGACCTCGTCTCTGCAGCTGCCTCTCTCCTAACCAGGCCCCTGAACATCCACTCTTCCTGCCTGGACTGCGGCTTTTCTGCAGAGCCAGCTCAATGCACCTGCATGATTTCCTTACAGCACAGCTCCCTCCTTTTGAATCACCCCCACCCCCTTTGCCCTGAAGAAACAGTCAAGGCAAGCCCTGAGGTCCTTCTCAGATCTCTCTTTCTGCAGATCTTCCGCAGTTGCTTCAATCTTTCTGAGTGCAGAGTAGCTAATGAACGGCCGCTGCTGCCGGTCATCAGCTGAGAAGGGCTTGGCCTCTTTCCCTGTCCCTGAAGGCCTCTGGAGGGCTGCCATAGAGCTCTTGCCCCCTGGCACACTTTAGGTCTGTGCATCTCCTTGGGTTGCATTCCCTGAATCAGGATGCACATGCCTTGATCTCCGGTGTTCCCTCCAACAGGTTCTGTGGGTCTAATGGGGGCAGTGGCTGGTGTGGCAGGAAGCGTGGGTGCCCCTGCCCTGTTCAGGGACACCCATGCTCCAAGCTGGCTGGTCAGTGCCACAAGCTCAGGTCAGCTTTCCCCACGCCCAGCTTGCCAGTGCTGATGATACGCAGGTCACTCGGTGTCACGGGCTAGTTGGAGTTTCTGGTAGATGCTTGTGTTGAAACGTTGCCCGTAACTTCTTATGGTGCCTTGCAACAGTGCCCGCTGCACCCCGTTCAGAGCTGGAAGGGGCTCCATCTTTTTTCTGCGATTGTGGATGCCCAATCCCCCCTACGTAGCCCAGACCCTACAGCAGAGCTCTGCTCTGTGTTGTGCAGAGAAGTTGGGACGGAAAGCCCCAGGCTGAGGAGCGTGGCTCTGCACTTGCATCTTTTGGTTGGGAGGGGTAGTGATCCTGCCTTGAGGGCCGGACGGGGTGAGCACTCAAGGTCCTCTTGCCCTCTTTCCTGTGACCGTCAGGTATGTGCTTTCAGAGCAGGGCTGAGATATTGTGAGGCAGGAGGGGAAAGGGCTTGCACAGCAACCTCTTCACCCTCGAACCCTTGGGCTCTGCGCAAAGCAGGGTCGATCCATCTTTGTCAGGTCCCACTGAGGCCTGACACTGTCAAACTGAGCCGAAGCAGTGATTCGAGCTGACACAAGCCAGGAGACGGGTGGTGAAGTCTCACACTTTGGCCTTTAACAAGCACTGTCAGCTGCTCCTCCGACTTACCCTCTCCTCACTGTAAACAGCCGGAAAGCAATTTCCTTTCTTGCTACCTTTATCTCTCGGGTTGAGAAATGCTGACTTCTGCTTTGCCTCTGTTTTGACGGAAGAGAAGAGAAAGCAGCTCCCTTTTGTTTCCTTCTGTTGGGAGCTCAGTCCTGTGTAACCCCTGGTACCCTGCTGCCCTGTCTGTCCAAGCTGGGAAGCGAGTGCGAGGGTGAAGTAGCCCCTAGGAAGCACTTGGCAGCGGTACCAGCCCCACCTGGCATGGGTGAGTGTTGGGCAAGGGCCTTGGCCATGCACACTAGGTAATTGCAGACAGGCCAGCCTGTCTCCACTCTGCATCCTTTTGGTTTTCCTGAGAAGCGGCTGAATGTGCTGTCTACAGAGGCAGGAGTCATTTGGGGGCTGGGTTCTGGGTGACCAGGAGCCTTTACCGTTCTGTTTCTGGCCACACCTGTGGCTTGCTCTGCTGAGCCGGGTGCCTGGCCGCAAGCCTGTGGAAGGTGCTTACTGCTCATAGTTTCATAGTTTCTAGGGTCGGAAGGGACCTG
>NW_017728991.1:535580-535968 GCF_001723915.1 Gavialis gangeticus | reverse complement strand
ATCCGCCCACCCCTGTAACCTGTCCAGGTCCGATTGTAGTCTGCAAGGTACTGCTCTTCCCTGGGGGCCCGTGGCAATCTAGTGCATGCCAGGTTAAGTTGGCCCTAGAGTATGCAACCAGCACGGCTCTGGGAGAGGCCGCTTTCCCTTCCACCTGCATGTTGCGGGGGGAATGGAGACTGCCATCTCTCTGGTGCTTTGCCTGCCAGGCAGAGTGATTCCCACCCTGCCTTTGCATTGTTCTGGGCTTGCAGGGGAGTGCTTTGTGCCTCCCCGCGTGCTGCCTCAGCAGGCCCTGCGCTCTTCCCGGTCTCCCTGCTGAATTATTGATGGCATGAGCATCCCATCTGGGCTCAGCCTGCAGCTTCTCGTTAGCAGCACCGCAGCC
>NW_017728991.1:500723-530580 GCF_001723915.1 Gavialis gangeticus | reverse complement strand
GGCAGAGTGATTCCCACCCTGCCTTTGCATTGTTCTGGGCTTGCAGGGGAGTGCTTTGTGCCTCCCCGCGTGCTGCCTCAGCAGGCCCTGCGCTCTTCCCGGTCTCCCTGCTGAATTATTGATGGCATGAGCATCCCATCTGGGCTCAGCCTGCAGCTTCTCGTTAGCAGCACCGCAGCCTGTTTTCGGGTCACGGTACATTTGCTGGTTACCTGGGGATCGTGTTCCATAGTTCACTCATGTTCCCTTTTGCAAGCTGAGACACCTGCCCTGTGGCTTGGGGCTGGCGCGCTGTATTCAGTTACCTGCATCTTATTTGCCTGCTGTAGCTGGAATAGTTCCCTCCACCCCCAACCAAGAAGAGCCCTGTGTCTAAATAACAGAGTTTTTTTTCCAAAAGTCAGGGGATACGAGGTGAATGCCCTTTAGCCTGAACCAAGTGGCGCCTGGTGCCAAGGGTGCAGCACCAGCCTTGACTTGCCCAGGTGTGGTTCCTGTCTCAGCTTTGATTTGGGGTTGACCTTATGGGACTGTCCAAGCTGCCTCTGGGCCATCGCAACAAGGACGCATGGGGCAGCTCTGAGTCCTCAGAGCCCCTCCCTTAGTCCTGGGTAATGAAGTGCTCTTTCTTTCCCTCTCTGATCATTATTAATTACTTTGCATTTTGTGGCAGGCAACAGAAGCCCGAGACCAAAGCTGAAACTTTGGTCTCTGCCATCCCCAGGGATGCTTCGAGCACCACCTGGCTCCAGCAACGCTGGCCAAGGGGAGCCGGCTGTGAGTTGTGGCTGTCTCCCAGGCACCGCGTGGTTCCAGTGGGCTCATGCTCCCCCCGGCCCTGCGGTGTTGCTGGCAGGCCTCTCTCCTGTTCTGTGCACGGTTTTGCTGCATGTGCAGTGAGGCCTGTAACTGCTTGGGGTGTTTGGAGCTCCCTGTGTGAATGGCAGGGCTGGGGTAAGAGCTGATGGGAACCCTGCCGGCTGTGATGTTGCATGGCAGGAAGTCCTAACCACTCTGTTTGTGTCTCGTTGTGTGTCTCCTAATGCGGTTCCTTCCCCCTTCTCGGCAGATCTTTTGTCTGGACGTAGCTTCTGATTGAAGCGGACAGATAATGGAAACACTCCCCTGGCGATGTCTCTGGGGCGACTCCTCCGACGTGCCTCCTCAAAAGCCTCTGACCTCCTGACCTTAAACGCGAGCAGCGGCAGCAGCGCGTCATCCGTGCTGGATGGGGAGATCATCTATTCCAAGAACAATGTCTGCGTCCACCCTCCCGAGGGGCTGCAAGGCCTTGGGGAGCATCATCCAGGTAATGGGGACTGCAGAGTCTGCTGGGGGGTGGGCTCTGGTGTGTACACATCTGCACAGCATAGGCCTGCATCTTGCAACTGATTCACAGGGGGCTGCCATGAAATGAGGAGCCGAGACCTTCTGCCTATGCAAGGCAGTGCTTAGGAGCGGCCAAGAAAAGTCCCTTGGCAATTTGGGGTGCGCTTGCATGCGTCCAGGAGGCCAAGCACTGTCCCAGCCCTGATTGCATGAGTTGCCCCTAAAGCCATTTCAAAACAGAGACAAGTGAAACCATGGGGTGTCATATGCTGGAGCCAGTGGAGAGCTGCATTGCTGCTCTCTCTCCATGCCTGCTGCCGTGTGCCTCTGAATGGCAGTAGTTGTTACTGGCTTTATAATGAAAAATAATTAATTTGGCTTGCGTTTGCCTTTGGCTTTCGCTAAGTATTTTAGCCTTTAGCTGTGCTAGGGCAAACGCCTCTGAGGAGTATGTTTTAGCTCACACTTGGAGCAGAATAACTGACACCCAGTGCAAATTTTACATGCAATTGTGTCATTCATAATGCACCCTTGATTCGTTGTCTAACATGTCCAATCAGGGGCAGGAATAAATGCATGTGATTTCTGTAACCATCCAGGCCAGGAGGAATTTAAACTATTCATAAACCATCTGCAGACTCGGAATTATTTGCAAATAGCAAATAAGTTTGAGAATTTCACCATCTGTTTGTGGACAGGGGAGAAATCTGCCAAACTGTTGGATTCCTTTTGCTTGGCTGTGTTGGCAGGAGTCAGCTTGCTGGGGTGGGGGGAGTCCAAGGTAGCCCCAGCATATGGCTTATCTTAAGTATAAAATGTATGTCCTAACGGGCTGGTTCTGTGCTCTCTTGAAGGCTACTTGTGCCTGTACATGGAAAAAGACGAGCTCCTCGGCACCACGCTTATCCTCGCCTGGGTCCCGAACTCTCGGATTCAGAGGCAGGACGAAGAAGCGCTGCGCTACATCACTCCGGAGAGCTCCCCTGTGCGTAAGGCTCCCCGCAAGCGTGGCCGCCACACTCAGGGCTTTGGCGCCGTCCGGCAGACCTCTCCCACTGAGCAGAAAGGGGCAATGATCCCTAAAGGTGAAGATGTCTTGGTCGTGTCGCAGCTTATCAGAGATGTGGCTCACATCAGCACCCCTTCTTCCGAAGGGGACAAGCTCTCCCAAGGCTGCCCAACAATAGACAGTAGCCACAATTCCCCACCGCCTGCCCACAGTGACTCAGGAATTTTATCGACAATCAGTTCTCAGGATGAGCAGAACAGGTTGGAGCTGTCGGCGGAGGGGACGGAGGAAGGGCTGGACTGCAGGCCAGAGCAGGGGGAAGACGAGGCCTCCTTGGAGCTGTCCGTGGATGACGTGAGCAGGGACAGTACGTTCGACTCCGATTCTGATGCCTTCTCTTCCCCGTTTTGCCTCTCTCCCATCAGCGAAGCCCTGGGGGAAAGCAGTAGCTCTTTGTTTCTCGATACCGAAAGCAGGTGAGTGCGTCAGGTTTTTCCAGCTTCCTGCGGGGAGGGGGCATGGAGGTGGATGCAGCTGCAGGCTCAATAACCCGGTGCCTAAAAACCCCTCTGAGTCCAGCGGGGTCATCCTTTCTTTGGGCTTTCCTTAACCCCTCTCCTTACGGCTCCATTTGCTTCCCTTACATCCAGTTAAAATCTCAAGAAATGCCCCATTTCTGTTCTGTGAAGAGTTTTGCACCCAGAGGTGTGTGCTTTATACTGGACCCTGAAACACGGGCTCACTTCAGGTGGTCTGGATTGGGTATTTTCACTATATTTTTTAATAAAGTGCCTGTAGGTTTGTCTGTGTGGGGGCTACGTTGGCCTTGAGTTAATACACCATTGTTATTAACTGATGGGGCATTAAACGTGTACATGAATATGTGCATATGTAAATGAATTGCAGTGCATAGCATCCATGCCAAGCTGGTCCAGATTCGCTGACATCCCCCCAGTGCTGGGTTGGGGGGTGCATGTGCTGCTGTTCCTGAGCACAAGTGGAGTAATCGCAAAGGTGCTGCTGAGGTTCAAGTCTGCCTGCACCTGGTGCAGGTTAACCTTTCTGCACCTCAGAAATACCCAGAACACATTCACACATGTAGCTGGGGTGGGATTTACCCCTCTGCAATGGGCTGACCTGAGAATGCCCCAAGGGGGTGGGCTGTAAAGGTGGTGTCAGGTAACCAGAGTCTGAGGCTGGGTGTCAAGGCCCCGGTGTCTGAGCAGTTCCTATGTGCTCTGCATTGCAGCCGCTCCTGGGGAGGGTGCTTCCAGTTAACAGGAGCCTGACACGGTCTTTTGAGCTGGCACTTTATAATGGATGGGTGGGATGTGATGGGGAGAGAGCTCCAGCATACAGCAGCAGTGTGGAAGGAATCTGTGCGTCTGCCGAGGGCTCCCTCACCTGGCCGTACAGTCAAACACACAATGCACAAAATGCCCAGGACGATTGTTCATTTGCATGGTGCCAGCATCGACCTAAAAGCATGTGCCCCTTGCTCCTCTGAAGAAGCTGCCTCTTGTGCCAAATGCTGAAACGGCACGTTTGTCTTTCTCACACTAAATCCAGCCTGTGGGGTTAAAGCCATGCTGCTAAGGATTTTTTTCCAAGCTATGTTTAGAACGCCCCGGATTAATAATTAACATCAGTTCTAATGACCTGGCTTCATGTGTTCATTTATTCTTCGCACTGTGCTGAGTTCAGACAATGCAGTTGGCTTGATTTGGGCTGGTTCCTAGTTTTCATGTCACAGTTCTCCTGTGTTAGCACAGCATTGCATTCTCTGGGTCCCCGGGCTTTGTCGGTTGTAAAAATTACTGAGTTTTTTGTGGGGTGTTGGTTGCAGCTGTGTTGGTCTAAGGACACAGGGCAGAGGTAGGCAGTTACTTTGGGCAGAGGGTCACTTACTGAGTTTTGGCAAGCCATCGAGGGCTACATGACAGGCAGCCAGAGGCAGATAAGTATTCATTTTCTAAATTTTTTAGGGGCCTCACAGGCCAGATAAAGTGGCTTGGTGGGCTGCATCTGGCCCGCGGGCCGCATTTTGCCAACCCCTGACATAGGCAAACAAGGTTCTTCGGGTAAATGCAATGTCTTCTATTAAATGAAAGGCTTAGTTTGTCTGGGAATGTGTAACAGGCTTTACTTTCACCAAAACGTGCAGCTTCACACACTTTACCTGGCTCTCTCCTCTTGAAAGCTGCAAAGCTTCCACAAAGACGTTTGCAATTTGGTTTTGAGAGAGCAGTTTCCTGTCAGGATAATGACTGAAGAAATCCATGAGGAACACGCTGGCTTTTAGTTGTTTGCTGATGGCATCTCTGTTCCAAGCATTGCGTGGAACTGTTGAAAGGAGCAGTCGAATTACAAGACGGTTGTGCAAAATGCTGGGTTTTATTTGACCTAAAATGTGAGTTTGTTAAAAGTGAGTTATCCCAAAACCGAAATCTAGGGAAAATGCTTCCATGAAGGCTTTTCAGTGCCAGCCAGAAGCTTTCAAAAGAGAAAATACTCCTCTGTGTGTTGTATTCCTAGGCAGTCCCTTGGTATTTTCCTGCCAGTGCGCTGGGTTTATGCTGGACTAACCCTAACCCTGAAGCAGGGGCAAGTGATGCTCTTTGGGCAGCCTGGGACAGCAGTGGCAGTGAGACCAAGTGACAGGCTCAGCACCGCAGAATGGGCACCTGGGCCAGGTGGGGACTGACAGAAAGGCTACAGACCCCTAAAATAGCAAGGCAGCTCTTCCCTCTGCCCTCCATTCAGGGAGATTTTAAGGCTAGGAAGGTAGTGAAACATCAGCGAGGTCTATAAAATGCCCAGCATCCGTGACTGCAGTGGGTGGCAGCACCAGAGGGAGGGGACATGATCTGTTGGTCTTCCCAGGGTTTTGCTGGTGGATGCGGGCAGCCTTCCCTTCCTGTGCTGGGCAGTTCGCCTAGCTCAGGAGAGCCTCTAGTGGCTCACCAGCCACACTCCCGGTGTCCTGCCACCCTGCTAGATGCAGCTTGGAGAAGTTTTCAACACACTGCAAGTGGGAACAGGCTTGTGTGTTATGTGCTGTGGATTTAAAGGCCTTTTGCAGCGCATGTGGCATAAGGGATGGCTTTGGGCTGCTCTGCCTGTTTCTGTGCCAGCCTGCTCCTTGGCAGAGCAGCTTCGTCCAGGGGGTTGCAGAGCGGGGAGTGCTGTACTAACCCCTGAGTGGGAGTGTGGACCCTGGCTTCCTCGACTGGGTGCACCTAGAGCCACGTGCATGCAACTGGCCTTGTTTGTCGCGTAGGTCTGCCTCAGGTCTGGAGCATGACGGGGATTTGTGTTGCTGCTAGGTTGTCTCTCTCTCTCTCTCCTGCCCTCCAAGAATACAAGTTTCCAGTAGGGCTTTTTTGCCCCTTCCTTAGTTGCTTTCCTGCCAAAGGCTGGGCCCCTCTCCCTGCACCAACTCACCAAGCTGAAGTGATGCCTTTCCCAGGCATCTTTAGTCCAGCTGGAAGTAGACGATCCTGCGGGTGTGGAGGTAGGGCACTGGGAGTAAGCGCCAGGTGCTTCCAGGCTCCCAAGGAGACAGGTGTTGCAGACTGGGGTGGAGGCTGGAGGCCTGGTAGGGAGCCTCTCACATTAGCAATGCAAACCAAGAGGTTTCCAGGAAGGGCAACATGCAGTAGCATCACACCAGATGCTTTCTTCCCGCTGGCACTGCTTTTAAGGTTCAGAGCCAAAGGGCATGCCCTCTCTGCAGGTTCTTGGCTCCCCGCAAGCTTCCCCCGCCTGGTCTGCTCTTTTCCTCTATAGGGCTGGATGTGCCACTTGGGTTTTCCTGAACGTGGGAGGCAGCTTTGTGCTTAGCCAGCCACCTTCCTCACTTGTCGGCCCACAGAAAGGTGTGCATGGCATGCACTGACAACATCAGTGGCTGCTTCTTCGATGCCTGCGTTTCTACAGGGGCGTGGTGGCATTGGAAATAAATAGGTTATTTTGGTTCTTTCCTCCCTTCCTCTCCATCCAGTCCAGCACTGTACCTGTGGCAGGGGACAGGGAGTGTCATCCCACAGCTCAAAGGGACCCAAGTCAGGACTCCTGGGCTCTGTCCCCAGCTCTGCATCCAGCCAGTCGTGTGGACTTAGCCTCTGTGTCCCCATCGGTAAAGCAGGGGTAGCGGTGCCCCGGCACAGTCTGGCTGGTGAATATCACCCAGAGCATAAGACCTGGTGCTAATCTGCAGGTGCCTTTCCCAAAAGCTTCTGGTCTTTCACTGACTTTAAGGCTGGGTGATGGCTTGCAGACTCTGCAGCCTTGGCCCTGGGGCAGTGGGACAAGGCAGCATCTAGCCCTGGCTTGGGGACCCAGCGCCCAGCTGTGCTGACAATGCATGAGCAGACCTGTACCAAAATGAGGGGGCACCCATTGAAATTAGCAGGAGATGGGTTTAAAAGGAACAAGAAAATGCCTTTTTTTCCCACGGCACATCATTAACTTGTGGAACTCATTGCTGCAGGAAGGTGTCAAGGGAGAGAGCATATCCAGGTTCAGAAAAGGACCAGACAGGTTTATGGAGGATAGATCTGTCAGTAGCTGTGAAATGGAGCCACTAGAGATGTTTCCTCTGGTATCTCTGAACCAATAATGATAGGTGCCTAGGAGCGGGGTGGATCACATTAGATCTGTCCAGTTCACTGTTCTCCCTCTAAATCATCCACTCCTGCCACTATCAAAGATGGGATCCTGGGCTTGCTGGACCGTGGGTCTGACCCAGCACAGCACTGCTTATATTCTTATGTACTCCTGTCCCGGGTCCCACAGCAGGGCTACCAGAGACACAGAGGAGCATGAGCGGCTTGGGGCCCCGAAGGGAGCAGACCTGAGTGTTATGTGTGCAGAGTAGATAGTGTTTGCAAGAAGGGGACCTAACAGAACGGCGCTCTCCCGCAGTCCCCGCAGCTCCTAGACAGAGATGAATCTGGAGCACAAACCTTCTCCCCGCCTAGCCGGGCGAGATGCCAGGCCTGGGAAGCAGCTTCTTAGGAGTCTGGCTTGATGCAATTTTCACTGACTGGTTGCGTGGCCTGTGTTTCGGCCTCTTCCCAGGGAGCTCATCAGCTGCCCTGCGCACAGAGGGGAGCTGCTGGGTGACGGAGGGCAGCAGCAACTGTTGCATCATGTTATTATGGCAGCTCACCTGCGCAGAATAATCAAGAGGCAAAATTACAGGAGAATAAGCTGAGATGAACGTGAGCCAGTGGGGTCCCCGCGGAGTCTGGAGGGGCTTGGGGATTTGTCCTTTCTTCCAGCATCCCTGCTGCAATGCGAGTGGTTGCAGCCTTGCGGTGATGGGAGCCAACGAGCAGATTCAAACCCTCCTGCAACCTATGGCAACATCTTGTGTCATGCTGCCTGCGTGTCTTGTGTCCGACAAGCCTGGGGGCAGCACCCCTGGACAGGCCCATCGGGCTTTTTGGCATGTTGTCTAAAATGTTACTGGAGTCCAACCAACTGTCCAACTGTTGCTGACGGAAATGTATGCCTCTCTGAGTCAGTTGGTCTGTAAGGTGCTACTCTACCCTGCCTTCTGCCTAAAATTTCCTGTCATCGATCAGTAAAACTTGAGAGTGATCTCAGCTCCGCGCCACCCAAATCAGATCCTGGGAGCTCCTCACTCCACTGAAACCGCTGGCAAGATCTCCTTGGTTTCCCCTCCGATTCGGGACATGGGCAGGCTGTTGGGTGATGGGACTGGGGGCATCAGTGCCACGGAGGAGGGGGGAAATTCAGGACGCTGCGAAGGCCTAGGGTTCCAGATCTTGCCCTGTGTAAATATTTAAACAGCGGGAGGCTGTTTTTCCCCTTTGGGTTCCTGCCAGCTTTCCATGGAAGAGAGTCGTGACAGCTGACTCAGGCGCAGCCAGCGTGTTACAGCGAGGCGCGAGTGAGAAGCGCGGCTTGGAATATGCATCGAGAGCAGAGGAGGTGCAAAAAGCCTGGGGAAGGCGCCAGGGGGCAGGAAGCCCAGCGAGCCTCGGAGGTGGCGAGGGCAGCCTGGCCTGCTCCGCAGGGCTTTCCCGGAGGGGTCAATGGCTCTTTTGAAAACGGAGCTTTAAACTCTTGCTTTTACAGTGAACTCTGTCTCCCCGCGATGAATGCAGCCTCTGAAAGAGCAGATTGGATGGCGACCCGGTTTCCAGCCCCCTCTTGATTGTTTGCCCTGGGCCATCTTTGTCCCAAATGCTCCGCAGAGATGCAGTTCCCCGGGAGACACTTGGCTGACAAAGGGCATCTCTGGAAACCACCCAGACTGCGGTGCCCGCACGCTCGGCTCTAGGCTGCTTACGAACTTGGCAGCGCTCCCTGAAGACGGGAAGGGAATTCAAAGTGTCCTAGGGTCCCGCCGCTGGGTTTTGCATTGCACCGAGGAAAGCATGCCGGCTGGTTCCCTGCCACGCAGGGCTGCCAGTGCTGGGTGCAGTGTCAGCCTGCCTGCAGCTGTTCAGCCGGTGCTCCTAGAACAAGGCAGCCTAGGCTTTGTGATGGGCTTGGAAATATGTGGCTGGCCTCCGGAGCCGGCCCGCCGTGGGCTGCCCGTGGCCAGCAGATGGCAGGCGCCTCCCAGCGCAGTTCCAGCCAGAGCAAGGTGAGCCAGCAGCAGCCGGAGGAGGAGGAGGAGGTCCGCTCTGCCCCGCGCCACCACCACTCCTGGTTGGACCCGCTGGGAGGCGGCAGGAAAATGATGTGCGAGGTGTTAGACCAGGCAGGCACCTGGCAAAGTTGGGCTCCAAGTTTCAGCCGTCTTCTGGGGACCGTCGATGCTTACCTTTGTTCTCAGCGTTCTTTGGGAAAATGCAATCTTTTTGATTAGACCAACTAAATAGCTGGAAAAAATGCTCTTTGCAAGCTTTCGGGCACAAGCACCCTTCCTCAGGCAAAGGGAGAGATGTCGAGCATGTTGCTTGTGTCAGTGCTGTTCTCCGCCGTCCAGCTCAGGCAGGAGATGTCCCCTCCGTCTCCTGGCAGATCCCTGCACAGGCGATGTCTTGGTGGATCAGATCATCAAAGGAGCCCTTGATCAAAGAGCCTGCCGTGGTGCTGCTACTGCAGAGCCTGTCTCGAGGGATGTGGCAGCTGACCTTTCCTCCTCGGAGGGGCTGCGACTGAGATCTGCAGCATCCGTCCTCCTTCGGATCAAGGACCGTGCAGAAACACGGCCTTGCCTCCTCTCCTGTGGGGCCCAGCAGGGAGACACCCCATGACAGAGCTGAAGTTTGGGCTGTGTGCTTAGGTGCCATGGTGCGTTTCCAAGGAGAGCGTTGGCCTTGCTGGTCCTGGCATACAATACCTGCTGCAATCCTTGTGCTACAGAGAGCTCACCTCGTCGGCCAGATAGCATTACGCAGGTAGTGACCGTCCCTGTTTGGTCGCTCGTTATTCACTTCCGTGGTATAGCCAAAAGCCTTAACTCCCAGTATTTGTCCCCCAGAGTCTCCCCCCGCGGAGGGACAGACACGCTTCCCGCATGCTTGGGCTTTCCTGCGAAGTGAGAACGCAGTAAGCAGCTGCGCTCTTCCTGCCCCTCCTTTGCCTCCTGGCCAAACAGCCTTCCCCCGAATCCGGAGGTGGTGCGACATCAAAGCTGGGTCAGGGATGTGCCTGCTTCTCCTGAACTGTTAACTCCAGAAAAGAAATAGCCCGTCTCCTTTAAGAGCGGCTTTCGTAGCAATAGGTGGTCCTGCCCCAGCTCGAGAAACCTGGGGCTTGTCTAAATGTGACTGTTTTAGAAACCAGTTTGTTTTATGAGACTACATTGCACTGATGTAAGCCCCTTTGCACCCGTGTACTGGCAGCCTGCAGAGGGGGACTGGACCAATTGAACTAGGCTGGTTCCTAAATTAGCATCATCCTAAGACAAAACTGCCTGTGGGCCAGACCTGAAAGGATCAGGTTCATCCTTGATACCAAAAGGGTTTCCCAAGGCGAAGGGTGCCATGTGTTTCACTCTTCCCTTATGGGCAGCGGTGCTCAAGGACTGTGGTCCTTCAAGAGGATGCTTTGAGCAGCCAAGTGCGATGGGCAGGATTAGAGGAAAGGACAGTGCTGCTGACTGCTTGCTTGGAGAAGCCTCGCCGTGCTGTGTCGTTCCCGGGGCATTGGTGCCATCCTTGGTTTGTTGGGATTAGGGGAACACCCAGAGGCTCTAATCAAGGCTGAAGATAAATCATGCTTTGCCTTCATGCTTAAGTTGGCCTCGTGCAGGAGGAATTGTATTTCCCCTGTAGAAGTCCCACTGTAGCGTGTGCAAAGCAGTCTGCACAGTCTGTCACCTTGGCTGAGTCCTTGCAATTAGAGCAGTATTAAGCACTGACAGTAACTCTGAAACCTGCTTCTCATCAGCTCTCCTCTTTCCCCTCTCCTTTCTGCTGCCTTGGAGAATTGTATCCTCCAGGGAGGCCTCTGAGGCTGCATTGTAACTGCAGCGAGAGGCTCCCTGGGTGGTGCTGCTGGTGCTGCTACCGGGTCAGCAGCCTCCTGGGGTCCAGGGACTGGCTGAACTCGGTCTGTCGGTAGAAAGTCCCTCCAAAATTCCCAGTTGGTTGCTTGGAGCCAAGAATATAAGAACAAAGATAATCTTCAGGGTTTTCAAGGGGCTGGGGTTTCAAAGGCTTGATTGTAATTAGCATAATTAGCTCAGAATTTTATTTTTGCATGGAAAGAACTGCACAAAAACCCCTGGCAAAATAACCCATTGATTTCAAAAATAAAATAAACACTGCTAAGAAAGCTTCTCTTTTCCAGGCTGGACTGGGCTGAAAGGTAAACATTCTTCTTTGGGCCGTGCTGAGAAATCACTTTTTCCATCTAAGGAATTTTTTTTTCAAGTGTTGCATTTCAATTGATTTATTAATGAGTTAAAGCCCAGGCATGAGGTGCCCCTTCTCTGTACGGATTGCAAAAAATCTGTTGTTCGGCTTTTGAAATGCTTTCCTCCTTCGAAACGAAGGTAAAGTATGCACCGTTGAACAGTATACACTGGGCTTAAAAATGATTTGTTGTGTTTGGCTTTTCAGGGACCGTGTGTGTTTTTATTCATTCAAACTACTATCCTTGCTGCTGCTGCCCAAGTGTCACAAAAGCTCACAGAGAAAATCCGTGCTTTGGGTTTAGCTAAGCGGACTTTACCTGTTTAGCCATCTGATCTTTGAGAAAGCTAACTTGTGTTTAACAGCGAACGCAATTGTACGTTCAATTTTGGGCTGCCCTGGAAAAAGGGGATTGCGGTACTCTAAGTCACTACAAGTCCTGGGGACTCTTTTGCTTCCTATTTAAATGCAGAATTACCAGCGCAAGGATTTTCTGTTTGGTTCGTTTGTCGTGTAGCAGCGAGGAGACCCGGCGGAGGTGGGTATGCCCGTTCTTACAACGCCCTCCGTTCCTGCCTGAACTCACCTGGTCTCCTTCCAGGCTGCTGCTGCATCTCAGGAAGAACGAGGAGCCCCAAAGCCTCCAGTGCAGCGAGGCTTCTTGCTTGGCTGTTTTCTTATGCTGAGGTAGGGAAGAAAAGGGGAGCATCCCAGAGTGCGTTGATTCCTCTGCCTCCTGCCCAGTTTGTCTTTGTACGCAGAGACTTTGGGTATGGATCCAGCAGCTGGCATGAGCACTGGGTGCTGTGCCCCCGGCAAAACTGCAGGAAGCTTCAGAGAGAGAAAGCCGGTGTGCCTTCATGTGGATTTGAAACGTCCACTTACCTCAACACGAACTGCTTGATCTTTGCTTCTCGCAAGCAAACCGATTGTGGCAAAAGGTGCAGTGGTCAAATCCAGCTTTCTTTAGCCCATCTTGCACTGGGAGGTTTCAATGGTATGCAGAGCATCCTTGGTTAATACAAGACCCCATCCCTCATCTCGCTGCGACAGTCTTGTGGGCAGAGGAAGGAGGGGAGCGCGAAAGTCTCTGCCTTCCCTGTGGACTGTGTTTCTGTGATGTGCGCTAATCATGAAGCTTTTTCTGTTTTCTCTCCCTGTCCAGTGGGGAGCAGATGCCAGTTCAGTCAAAATACAAGCAGCTTGAGAGCCAAACAGTTTCAACGGTAATTATAAATCGCCTCTGAAAAGTGCCCTTGAATCTGCTCCCTGGCGCTGAGTTTCAACGGGGAAAATGATTTTTTTATAACGTATTACTTTCCCTTTACGTTGAGCTAAGCAAAGCAGGTTTGTCAGCAGCAGAGTGCTCCTAATTTGGTCTCCAGTGACCTCTGCAGCCATGATTGGCAGTCTGTTGTCAGGAAGGAACTTGCGCCTGTACGATAGGAATGAGCAGAACAAATGCCGCAGGACAGCTTCGGCTCCCTGGAGAACGCGGGCTAAAAAGGTGAAAGAAGTGCAATTACAGGAGGTTTTCAGCCCAGAAAGTTAATTAGCTACTAAGTAGCATTTAGCGCAGTTCAGTGTGAAGGAATTTATGTTTTGCAAGCAAACAGATCAATGGCGGGCCCGTGGAACGTGGCTTCTGGAAACCCACGCCGGCATCGGAGCGCTCCGTGCGGTGACGTCCCACGAAATCTTCCATGGATTTCCCTCCTGTGCGGACAGGGCTGGGGGATGCTCCCCCCACCAGACACCACTTACCTACTCGCGTGCACCTCCACGGGTCTTTATTCTGACATGACATTTAAAGAGACACATTCCACTTCTTCAAAATAAGTGGAATAAATCCTTCCCTGTTCAGAAAAGTCTGCATGAGGAGGATCTGCAGGAGTTTTTTGAGGCGGTACAAAGCTTCAAGCATCTATTCCAAATCTTATCAGCCTGAGGGGGATTTAGGTGCAGGTTTTAACCTAGTTTACTACTCTCTGCTCAGCAGGTATGAATGGATTTTAAAAAACTGCATGAGCATAATCCTCTTGCGGCTCTGTTTTCAGGGATATAGCCGGCCAGGATTCCCAGAACAGTGAGTCCATTGTCGTTTTGCCGTGCCTTTGATCCTTCTTTTTGGGGAACGGATTGTGAAGCACAGAGGTATCAAGACAGCCAGCTCCGTCTCAGATTGTCACTTCACTCAGCCCACCTGACATGGGTGCTTTCCACAAACTTGCAAAGATGCAGCCTTTGTAAAAGACCCATCTCAGCAGGCCGATTGCTCTCAGTCCAGGTGTCTGATACTGCTTCCCTGTGTCTCGACAGTTACTGCAAGGGGATTCAGGATGCTTTGGGCTTATGACAATTACTATTACAAACTCCTACTTGTGAGGCTTCACCCTACCATCCTCTTAAGGGTTACAGCTGTGCCAAAGGGGATGGTACAGGCACACAGCCCGTCATTAAGGACTCCTGAGAGACCGCCTGTGGTAGCACTTGTCTCTAACTGACTAATAGGAGGGACACTAACTTAAGAGGAGCAAAGAAACTTTAGGAAGGAAATGAGCCGTGAATGTGCCTGTTGCACCGGGGTTCCTGCTTTCAGCTTTTTCAATTCTGCTGATAAGCATTTGGTTTTTCTCCAGGTCCCTTCACTCCCATGCATAAACCATAGCACTGGCTTCGCCTGTTTTGTTTTTTTTTTTATTAATCCCACAAGATAATATCTCCCTGGAATGTGTTTCTGCAGTGCTAAGGCTGCTTTTGAAGAACACGGTCTAATACAAATCTCTGGTCCAACGAACATAACGCCGGCTTTCCGGTGCTATCTTGCAAACCTAGGAGCATTCTCCCTGCCTGCATGTGTCAACACAGAGGTGACTCCCTAAAAGCACAGACTTAATTAATTAGCATTGGCCTTACTGCCTAAGAGCCCATCCTTACAAGGGGCAAGCAGGGCTGCACACAGCTGAGTGTTAACATTGGTGTACAAAGCAGTTTAAAGCCATTTTCCAATGCATTCAGCACGTACAAATGGGAAAGGGCTTATGCTTAAACATAAAGTGGAGTCTTTTTTAAATTCATGGAGTGATTAACCTGGGTAATTATTGAGCGTTAGTATTTATAGAGTGTGTAAAATAACACTTTATATATTTGTGGTGTCAGGTACAGTACATGCATATATTACCAAATGTGCAGTCACAAGCTTCCTGCTCGGTTTGCTGCTTTGCTTTCTGCTCCCAGCCCTCTCTGCTGGCATGCTGCCTGTCCCCTTCCTGATCTGCCACATACAGAGGCTTCCTGTGCCACTCGAGGGGCAGCATGTCCCCATGCTGGGAGCATATGCGATGCCGTGTACAAGTATTAAATGCTGCTCGTGCATCTAGTGACTTGATGTGCTTGAACTGTGCGGAGTTTCTCACGGGAATAACCTGTGTAGTACATTCGCTTCCAGCCTCTTGTCCGTTTATTTCTTTATTAGATTTATAGGCTGCCCTTCTTTGTCTTTCTGACCACTTGATCTCCTCAAGGGCTGCAGGAATACCTGGGTGGTTTTGCTTAGTCTTTAAATGAGTTTGAGTCATCTCTTCCTGGAAAATCCTGTGTAATCAGCTGTGGCTTCAACCTGAATGTTGCCGCGTAAAATCCAGCTGCTTACAGCAGGCTATCCAGCACGTGGTGCTTTTTCCAGGCTGTTTTCTGCACTAACATACGGTAGAGAGCATTCCTGGCAGGCGTTCCACACCGCAGATCCAGCCGATAAAGCAGCGCTTTGATTCTCACAAACCCAGATACAACTTGTCTGAAAGTGTGTGCGCAGCATAGATGACGAGGCCTGGCTGCACTTTCCGCTTAACACTGGGGGGCTCCAGGCGACATTCGGATGAGGTGCAATGTTGCAGAGTAGGTGAATCGGTCCTTCTCGCTGGAGGCGTGATCCCTGCTTGCATTCTTGTGGTGCCAGGTTGTGTCCGAAGATCTCACTTCGATTGTGTCTCATCAGGATAATTAAGCAGCAGAACAGGCATGCATTAAGTAGTGGAGCTGGTTTGTTTGGGTTAAGATCTATTAAGACCTTTTTATGTAAAGTCTTATGCAGAATGAAAGGATGGGGAGGGATTGATTTTGCATGTGTGTGGGCACTGAGGTTTCATGTCCTCCCCTGGAACTAGCCTGCCCATTCAGCCTCTGTTACTAATTTCACCCGCAGCTAAAGGGGATGTCCGCAGCCTGTTCATTGAAACGCAGTGACCTGAACGGTGGGTGGATGCTGGAAACACAGCCTAATGGCCCTCACTTGGAGGGCACGGTAGCCCGTTGCAGAAAGCTTCCTGACGTGGCGCAGTGCAGCCGCATGCTGAGTGTGCGAGTCTCAGTGCTCAGTGCCTACATTGTGAGATAAGCGGATTAGAAAACACTGCAGAAAGTGGCACTGCGGGGACTGCCTTTATACCTGCTCCTTGTCTTGTTTTGCAAACCCTGATTTCACAGTGGAGCCCATTCAGGCCTCGCTTTACAACTGTTCACGGGCCTTGACCTCTGTAAGAGCCGGGGGGGGCGGGTCACGGTTTCAGAGTCACTTAGTTCTCAGAGCAGTGCCGCTTTTCTTTGGGGATGGGGCTGCTTGGCTTTTAATCTAGGTTCAGGCTTCCCCTTGGGGAAACCCTGGGTTCATTTAGCTGCTTAGCTTATTGGAAAACAGTCTGGTTCTGGTGAAAGGGCTTTCAGATGGTTTCCCAGTCCTCTGTATTCAAAGGTTGACACTTGCAAGTGGGAGCTTGTCTGAAGTCCCCATGCATGAAGCCAAGCTTATGAGTGGATGCTAGGAAATATGCTCTAGCAAGTGAGTAATTTCCCCAGAAATGTATGTTTTCATTGTGCGGGAAGGAGGCTCTTTCAGTTCTTCTGCTACCGAGAAAAGTGACTGTGCATTGCCTCCCGAGTGTGCTCCCAGGTCCTGCCCTAGCCAAGGCCCACAGCCGCTGGGCTCCATGCAAAGGATTCTGCTAGGACTATGTGACAAAACGACCTTTCCCTCCAGGCTTTCTCTGCTGCAGCCTAGTGGGGTTGCTCTGGTCACCTGGGCCAGGGGTGGAAAAAACAGGGAAGACGTGAGCCCCAAATGCAGATGTAGAGGGGTGTAGATGATGTAGGCACCCTGGCATGTAGTGGGAAGGGAAGATGAGTGTCCACTGGACTGGCTCCCCAAACTGCTCCTGGTTATGGTACAAGAGAGACCAGTGCTGACCACCAGAGAGGTATGAATTCAGAGGCTACTGACTCTCCATCGTCCTGGGGTGACTACAGACTCTGTTACTTGTGGTTAACGGTCCTCCCACCCCTGCTCCAGGGAGACGTGTGATAACCACATGACCTGCTCCACCAGCTCTGCCTCCAGCCTCGACACCAACACCCACTTCCAGGACAACAACGGGCAAGCGCAAAACGCCCGGTGGGACGAGCAGCAGAAGGTGTTTGCCCTCGAGCAGATCTGCGGGGTCTTTCGTGTGGACCTTGGCCAGATGAGGTCCCTCCGCCTTTTCTTCAGGTGAGAAATGGGTTTTCCCCATGTCCCAGCGCTGCTCCCCCCTTGGAAACAGCAAGGCTAGTTTGGGTATAGAAAATGCCTTGAACCCTAGGCCCTTGAACTCCCTTCGCCCGTCTTCTCGATTTCTCCAGAAGTTTGTTGTGGCTTCCCCATCTCCTGTAGTCCCCGTGTCTCTGGGAGCTGCTGTCTCCAGGAGCATGTTGTGCAGGCACTGGAAAGGCTCTGGCGGACCTGCTCCCACCCCAAGGCAGGGATGCTGTTCCTTCCTGGGACCGAAGGCTTTGGAGTGGGAAGAGGAGGGAGCATGGCCACCCCACTACTACTTGTAGAGCGCTGTGCTGTGGCTGGGGCTGTGGCGGCCCACGTGCCTCGGGCTGGGGAGGTGTTTGGTCTGCCTGCCTCTATGCTTGTAGTTTTTTCTTTGAGGTTTCCGTGCATTTGTGTTTCATTCCAGCTGTGTCCTCCCTCCCCTCCCTCATCCTCTCCTCCCCACTGAGAAAGCCGGCTCTAACCTGTGTGTTTTCCCTTCGGCTGCCCCGCAGTGACGAGGCCTGCACCTGTGGACAGCTGGTCATTGCTAGCAGGGAGAGTCAATATAAGATCTTCCACTTTCACCACGGTGGCCTGGATAAGCTGTCAGAGGTGTTTCAGCAGTGGAAGTACTGCACGGAGACCCACCTCAAGGATCAGGTAACCAACCTGGGCCACGTGAGGCAAAGAGGCTGTCGTACCTGCCTTCTTAGCCAGGGCTGGGCATTGAAGAGGTGTCTTAATGAGTGGCTTTGTCAAGTATGGGCAGGGCTGCAGGGTGCACCACAGGTCAAGTCTTTGCTTGGATGTGCTGGTCCCTCTTCCTCTTGGTCCTGGGTACCAGCAGGGAGCGAACATCACAAAGGCCCGTACGTGCAGGTCCCTGTTTTGCTGGACGCTGGGCCAGTGCTCGGGCATTGGGACTAGAAGGCTGCGTTGCCAGTGCTGGATCCAAAGCCCTGCACCCGTCTCATCTAGTTGGGGTGCCCAAAGCCCTGCACATGGAAGGGGTGTTTTGACAAGACACCTTGCCAGATTTTACTGTCTCCCCACAAATGTGATAAGAGCACTTTAATGACCCATTATGTACTTACTAGAAACGACGATTTTTACACTCCCATCTTTCCCCCCCAAATCCCCTGCTGCTTTCCTCATTGCAGCCGCACAGGCTTAGGCTGGCACAGAGCAGCCTTTGATTTTTCAGTGAAACATCAGCTGCAGCTTTGCGCTGAGATCGCGAGTGTCCGGAGAGGGGACCGGGCTGTGTGGCGCCCTGCGTGCCTCACAGCACTCTCTTTGTATGGGCCCAATCGTATGTAATGTATTGCCAGTGTTTCTGGCTGTGAGCAGCATTCATTCAGTCTTGGGGGGAAGCTGAGTGTGTGTGGGGAGGGGGGATGTGGAAAGAAATTCTTGTTGGAAGTGCTGCCGTTGGCAGTGCTGTGGTTCTCGAATGCCTTGAGTAGCTCTTGCTGTTTTGATTGGTGGGATGTCAGTCAGATCCTTCCCAGGCACCAAATCTTGGGGCTCACCTCGGGAGCTGCTCTGAGAGCTGCTGCTTTGCAGCTGTCACCATCTCCTCCCTTCCGCTCTGTCTCCCCTTCAGCAGCTGACCGACGAAAGGACCTGCATGCAGTTCTCCATCCGCCGCCCCAAGCTGCCATCCTCAGAGACTCACCCGGAGGAGAACGCATACAAGCGCCTCGATGTCTCTGCCTGGCTCCATCACCTGAACGAGTCCGGGCAGGTGGAGGAGGAGTACAAGCTGCTGAAGGTGAGGGGGCACCAGCGGCTGCCCGGGTGGGTTTGCTTTTCTCTTAGTGGACAAGTCCCTGAGAGCAGTTGACTTCATGCTGGGTCTGGCCCTGGGGTCTTGGTTCTCAGACTTATTGCTGGTGCTCAGCTAGAGGTCTCACAGGAACTGCATTCAGGTCACCATAATGGAGCATCTTCCTGAGCGCGGGGAGGACTCTGCCCTCCTTCCACTGCCTGTTGGAATAAGTGGACCGGGAGGGTCCCATTCCTGTACAATGCAGTGTGAACAGCTGTAGAAAGCAGCCGAGGCTCCTACTCGCAGCCCTTTGTGGGCCCGGGCAGGACCCTGTCCAAGCCCTGAAAGAAAAATTTGCCGTGAAACGCAGCGTCTCCAAGACTGGGGATTAAGCCCTGACATGAGAACGACACGTTAATCACAGAGTCCCTCCGGGGGGGTTATTGACATTGAAATGAGCCCGATTTGTGTCTCATCTGGGAATAGAGCCCAATACTTTCCTTCTACACATGTGCAAATTTGAAAGAGCTTGAATCAAGGCATCACTTGTCAGAGGCGGATGGTAAAGCTGCAGCAGCCCAGGGGCGGGTGGCGTCTTGGTGCAGCCTGTGGGACTCTTCCAGTTGCTTCTGTCACTTTTTGCACTGCTCCCTCCAGGCCATTTTCTTTGGGGGGATCGATGTCTCCATCCGTGGCGAGGTCTGGCCCTTCCTACTGCGCTATTACAGCTACGAGTCCACGTCCGAAGAGAGGGAGGCCCTGAGGGTGCAGAAGAGGAGAGAATACTTTGAGATTCAGCAGAAGAGGTAACGGGGAGCTGCCTTCCACTCTCCTCACCTCAGCTTGGGTCCTGAAGGGACAGTGTCTCCATCCTGCATTACGCTTGGCTTTGAGACCCTCCCCGAGGTCATCCCAGGGGTGTCCGGCCTTGCGGCCCCCATCCTGGCAGAGGTGCTAGATGAGTCGGACACTTTCTGGTGTTTCATAGGGTTGATGCAGAGGGGGAGGCTCTCAAAGGGGAACCTGCTGGGGGGTGGGAGAAGGATGGACCAAGGGGCTCTGTTCCGACATACCTAGGCACAGAGGAGCTGGGGCCTTTCAGCTCATCCCTCCAGTCATTCAGATCCCCGGAGATGACTGTCCCTAAGTGTGCAGGAAAGCCTTTCTCCCAAAGGGAGATGAGGAGAACATGCTGTGCTTAGCCTGGCAAAATGAAGGTGAGGAGGGGCTGTGACCACTCCTTATAACATGTCCACGGGGAGAAGCAGCTCTTTCAGACTCACGTCTTGGCCCAAGCACAAATGGGGACGAATAAAGACAGGCTGGGAACACAGAAGATTTCTGATCATCCCAATGGCCAGGTCCAGGAACAGCCTCTCAGAGCGGTTAGGATAAACTTATTGGCAGAGGATGCTAGACCCATGTCTGACTGGGACTGTGACGCGGCTGCCGGTGAGAGCTGGGGATGGACTCAGTGCCTCCAACCTTCTCGCACAGTCTGGGCATCGTGGAGATTGGGGAGCTCAGTCTGCCTCCAGGACAGGGGTTTTGTGGTATCTCTCCCTGGGCTGAGCACACTCACAGGGCTGCTTCGTTTCCAGGCTGACGATGACCCCTGAGGAGCACAAGGAGTTCTGGCGCAACGTACAGTTCACTGTCGACAAGGACGTGGTGCGGACTGACCGCAGCAACCAGTTCTTCCGTGGGGAGGACAACCCCAATGTGGAGACCATGAGGTGATGCTCCTTTATGGAGGGCGGCATCTGCCCTGGCTAGAGCTTTCCCTTCCAAGGTGCAGGAAGCTGTGTGGGCAGGCCTGGCCTTGGAGCTGGGCCAGGCGGCCCCTCTTCCCCTACCTGTACCACTTCCCTCCAGCTGTAGCGATGTCCCGTCTCCCTGGCCCAGTTCCTTGTGGACAGGGAAGCCAGGAGGTGGACACCAAAGGGTGAGGGCACTTGAAGCATCAAGCAGCCACTGCAGGAACACAGCAGGTGCCTGGGTAAAGCTGAAGCTGGCAGTCTGCAGCTGCTGGGGTGACAGACCAAGCTCCCTAGGACTGGCCGGTCTCCCTGGAGCTGCTGCACCCAGGTTCTGGCGCGTGGTTAGGGAGCAGCTAGATCTTGCCTGCTGTAGTCGTTTGGGCACTGGGGACGGGCATGTAGCCCCTGCCCCACATTGCTCCTCTGTTCCCATCATGTGACTCTTTACTGTTTAAACTGCTATTTCCTGCCATTTTGATTTCCAGCACCTGCTGTCCCCTCCCCAGCTCTTGGGGTTTCCCTCCCCTAGAGCTGTTTTGTGTTTCTCTCTCTACCTCTACTATGTTTCTCCCCTGCCCTGCTTCTCGGGGGTGGACAGCCCGCCTGGAGACTGGGTGGTTGTGAGTCCTGGTCCCAGATTGCCACAAGCTGTTTGGAAGTCTGGCTGGCCAACCAGCCCCTCATCAGAGCTGGTACAAGGCAGTCTAACCCTCCATGGCCATGCCTGGCATCTGGGCACTCTCTCCCCACGTGCCATGAGGTGTTGTGCTGGAGGGCACACGGCCCTGGGGGCTGCTCAGGAAGCTATGTGCTTTCTACCTGTAGCTGCATCCTTCGTGCTTTAAACAGCAGGAGGGATTTTTCAGTTGCATGGTTCTGCATGTTGGGTGGGATTTGGAGGGGGGAAGTGGGACTGAGTCACCTGTGACAGGTGCCCGCTGGATCTCACCCTCTCCTGTCTAATGCCTCCTAGGAGAATTTTGCTGAACTATGCAGTGTTTAACCCTACCATTGGCTACTCCCAGGGGATGTCTGACCTCGTGGCCCCCATCCTAGCAGAGGTCCTGGATGAGTCGGACACTTTCTGGTGTTTCGTGGGGTTGATGCAGAACACTATTTTCATCAGCTCCCCCCGGGATGAGGATATGGAGAAGCAGCTGGTGAGGCTCTCGTTCCTTTCCTTAACTTCCCTTCTCCCCAGGCTGTCGGAGGGATGTTGGTCTCCGATCGGTGCCAGGCAGCACCACATGAACGCGGCTGTACTGCTTGGGGTTCAGGCGGTGCAGTGGCAGGCTGTGTCTGGAGGAGGGCCCACCGTCTTTGCACTGTGCTGCACTTAAGCCAGTTCATGCTGCTTCTCAGAGGGCTGCGAGCACCGCGCTGCACTGAGCAGTTGTGCTAGTTGGAACCAAAAGTGCTGTACTTCCTGCTCCTGGGCCTGTGGAGTGTCTGAGTCTGCATCCTGGCCTTTGCTCCTGGGAGGTTTATTTAATTCCTCGTTATTTGGCTGTAGACGTGACTTAGGAATGATCTGGTCCAAGCTGCAAACTTTTCCATGGATATCTGTTTTTTAAATGCACCAATAACTGTTGTCTGTGACCAAGGTTTCACAGACCCAGGGCATGTGGAGAGCTGAAAGCCAGGCCCAATCTGCCTGGCAGCATTTCTTAAAGTAGCGGGTTCTTTTAAAAATCTAGATGCACCCTCAGGCTGTCGGGGGAAAGCTAATTCCATCCTGGCTGGGCAGTCCTACCACTTTGCTCCCAACTGGAGACATGCTGTCCTGGTCACCGTGGCCTCCTCTTGCCATGGAAAGCTACTGTGAAAGTCACTGGTGGTGTGTGATGTTCCCGTGCACACACGTGCATCCCCAGCGAGTTGGTTTTCCAATGCAATGTCTGTGCCACCCAGTGAAAGTCAAAACTCAGCGTTTCCAGAAATAGCCACCTCTGTCCTCTGTTTTGTGAGGCTGCACTCCTAGAGCTCTGAGTCCCAGGCTTCCTTTTTTTAGCAGCAGTATAAAAGCAAAGCTGTAGTGCATTTGGTCTTCTCTCTTTTCTTGCTGAATCTCTGCCTGTAAAGCTCTGTCTGCACTGACGAGCCAAGGCTGGTCCTTAGTGCAAAATATATAACAGGTGTGGCATGGCTGAGGCCTGAATACCAACATGGGGCTTGTTGAAAGAGGGGAAAAATTTCGTGTAACAAGGCTGGAGTGTGGTGATGAGGGACATGCCACTGGCAGGCATGTGCTTCTGGGTCTGGGGCATCACAGGGACAGCCACAGGGTGGAGGATGAGCTGAGTGACGGCACCTTTTCCAGATGTACCTGCGCGAGCTGCTGCGGCTCATGCACCCCCGCTTCTACCAGCACCTGGCCACACTGGGGGAGGACGGCTTGCAGATGCTGTTCTGTCACCGCTGGATCCTCCTCTGCTTCAAGCGCGAGTTCCCAGAGGCGGAGGCCCTGCGCATGTGGGAGGCTTGCTGGGCTCATTACCAGGTGAGGCTGCAGTCTGCAATACGGTGCACCACAGAGCAGGTGCATGCCCTTGGTTGGCCCCACACTCATGGATGCAGCTGCCTTTCCCCATGCTCATGCAGTATGTTGCACGAGAGAGCACCCACCCAGGCAAAGTATCACTGCACAGACCCAGCCCCCTTTTCACTCCCTGAGTTGTGACTGTGATGCGCTTAAAATAGCATCTCATCTTTGCAATGGGCTGGTTTTATCCCCTGCCGCTTGCCTTAGAAATCATTGAAATCAATGCAGATTGCACCCTGGCTTGGTGCTTGATTGCGTCCTGGGGATGATCTGGCTCCTGCTACAACCCATCAGTGCAAAAGGAATCACCTTCACTTTAAGTGGCAATAGTAGCTTGTTTCCCCAAGCCTCCAGACTAGCCACATGCAGCTGAGTGCTGGTCTGCTCCTGTCCAGTGAGCAAAAGGGCAGGGACACTTGGAAAGTCCTCTTCATCAGCCCACACAAATTGTATGTTTGTTTCTGCATAAATTGGCCTGCAGAACTGCCCTCCGAGGGCTGCGCAGGGAAGTCGCGATGGGCTTGCCCATGCATTTGGAGTGGGAGATATCCATCTAGACAGTGCATCTGTGGGAGGGACCATGTGCTCTGTAAGGACGCTCCCCTGTCTACCTAGCAAAGAATCGTGTCCCCAAGGGGGCTTAACTCCTCAGACCTGCAAAACAAGGTGGCCTCAGCAAGTGGTTTCCAGCTGGGGACGTAAAATAATGGGTCCATTAGAAAAATCATGACCCTCCTCTAGCTTCTGTCCTCTGGGGGGCAGCTGCTTGTGGCTTGACTCCAGTGGGAACTGGCTTGCTATTCACCACTAGCACACATCCCAGACGGGAACCAAGTTTGTGCGAACAGGGCTCCTTCCTGACCCAGGAGTCTTTCCAGGTTGGGTGGGGGAGAGAGGGCACTGGGTGCCCCAAGCATCCCATCCCATAACGCAAACTCCTGCTTTGCTCCTGCAGACTGACTACTTCCACCTTTTTATCTGTGTGGCCATCGTGGTGATCTACGGGGACGACGTCATTGAGCAGCAGCTGGCCACCGATCAGATGCTGCTGCATTTTGGCAACCTGGCTATGCACATGAATGGGGAACTTGTACTCAGGAAGGTCAGTGCCGTGGGCCGGCGTGGGCTGACCTGTCATGGTTCTGAATGTGGGAGGCCGAGCGGGAGCACTCCCATTTCCCTGTTCACTCGTCCCTGGCATGGGCCATAGGCACAGCAGGAATGAGTGGTGTGGGGGTCTGTCTATAGGCAGCACATATTGTGAGACCAACCCTGGGAAGTGCAGGGAGTCTAGATGTGCCACTCAGAGGCAGGATAACACACACGTGCATTCAAAGGCTGGAAAGGGAGCCTGCAGCTCTTCAGCCTTGGGGTGAGGGCCCCTGTTCAGGTCAAGCAGGAGTGATGAGAGGCGTGACACTCCCCTGCATGAAGAGCAGTGATGGTCTCAGTTTAGTGCTCAGTGATGCCAGGTGATGCCCCACACACACGCGTGCACACGCACACACCCCTCACTGCTGACAGCTGCAGCAGCTGAAGGTGGGGTAGGCAGCAGACTTTCCCCTCTCCTCCGTGGTCGCTGCACAGCATGTCTGGGGCATGTCAGCCAGCAGCAAGAAGGAGCTGTGCCCAGTGTTGTCTGGGCTGGGCCGGCTCTGTGGCTGACCTGACGACTTCACCTTCCGGTGGCTGAATGCAGTCAGTGCTGGAAATGCCTCCCAGGCCTCTTTTGGCTGCACTTGGGATCCATGTCCCCCCTAGCCAGGCTGCTGTGGATCCTCGTGTGAGCCAAACAGACCCACGGGCAGCCCCGGCCCCTCGAACGTGTGCTCTGGCTATGCCACTAATGAGCCTCCCCTCCTCTCCCCCCTCCAGGCACGGAGTTTGCTGTATCAGTTCCGCCTGTTACCGCGCATTCCCTGCAGCCTGCACGACCTGTGCAAGCTTTGTGGGACCGGCATGTGGGACAGCGGCTACATCCCAGCTGTGGAGTGCTCTGGACATCACCCTGAGTCAGAGAGCTGCCCATACGGGGGCCTGGTGGAACTGCCCTCCCCCAAGCCCGGAAACGAAGGCAAGAGAGGGCTGAAATCGCGGGACGTCTTTGCTTTCCGGAAATAGCCCTGGATGACTGGCACGCGTGGCAGAAGCAGGGGACATGGGCAGGCAGGAGACACGTGGAAGGGGAAAGAAAGGGCGAGTTTCTCAAGCCTTCTGAGCTGAGCAGGGGCGGCACGATGTGGGTCAGACCCGGAGCAGTGACTGCACACCCGTCGGTCTGGTTTGTGTTTCTGCTGCTGGATCGGAGCAAGGAGCCCTGGACTCGGTCCCTTGCTGAGTGGTACCAAGAACAGCCTTCACAGGTAGGGTAGGGAGCTGAGACCTGGGGAGACCTGGCTCTGCACTGCCCCTTCCTCCTGGGCACAGACATTGCTTCGACCAAAACTCACGGCTCACCGGCTTCTGCATCAAGCCACGATCACTCTGAATATGTCTGCCAAAAAATAAAGTCGCTAGCTCTGGGCTCGTGGGGGAGCTGTTTCCATGGGCCGATTCCTGCAGAATTGTTCTGTGTTGCGTGGGACGTGGGGGCAGGCGTGGGCTGGTTTCCCCTGGACTGAACCTGCCCCCTGCCCGCATGCAGGGAGTCCCATGAGCCTCCTCCCAGGGGGTCACGTTCTTGTCTACCTCCACTCTCAGCAGAGCCCTTTCTGGTGCTGACAGCTGCAGAACAGAGGCCTGTTCAGTCCAAGGGGCTTAGCCCCAGGTGCCTGCAGGCTGTCAGGGGGCTCCTCTTCCTCTTTGCCCCCCGGTATTTTATGGTTCAGCCTGTGTCTTCAGGGAGGCTCCAGTGCCTGCTTTCCAGGTGGGGACCCCTGCACAGCAGCTGCATGAGCAAGGAAGCAAATTGCACTGCAGCAGCCAGCGCTTGGGCCCATCTCTGCTCCCAGCCTCCGAGTGGGAGTAAGGGTGGCTACTGCCCCTCTTCAACGCCAGTCAGCTGCAAATGCTAGGCTGGGACTGGGGTTGGAGCACGGGGCTTCAGGTCAGCAGTGTGGGGTCCCCGGTGAGCCCTGGAGGGGAGAGGGCAGCTGCAAGGTGATCCACGCCAGGGGGCCAAACACTGTGCTCTCCTTGCTGGGCCTTCAGGGCCTGCTGCTGTCTCTGGCACCAACTTGCCTTGGCCCCTGCCCTACTGAGCTGGTCTCACGCTGGCTGGGTGCAGTGTGGGGGTCTGCTGCTTCCAGGCTTTAATGGGAAGGGGCTAAGTCCTGCCGTGGCTTTTGGGGAACTACTTTGCCCTTCAGGCTGGGGCTGCAGCCAGTGCCATCCAGCCGTGCTTCCCCCAAGCTGGCTGGAACGCCCCCGTCCGAAAGTGGTACTGTGTTGGCATGGGGGGTTTGGGAATGCCAGAGGGGGTCATGGGAAAAGAGCGCCACCTGCTGCCCACTTTGCCCCTCCACACAAAGCCACGGCCATGCATCTGTGTCCTGCACGGTTGTAGCCGACATCCAGGAAGCCTGGGTGCAGCCGCCGGCAGGCTGAGGCACCGGGCAGCGCGGGCATTCGTGCCGCCTGCCTGCCTGTCAGCATCGCAGGGACGAGCCTGAGTGACTCCCTTGCTCGATGTAACCTGGGAGCGATCACACAACACAACCATCCTGGACCCAGAGCCGGTCTGGCTGCCGGAGCTGTTTGCGGTGGGAAGGGATGAAGGCGGCGATGACTTTTGAAATGAGAGTTTCCACGTGAGCAGCACGACGGTTGTTCCGGGTTCCTTTGGCTCAACACTTCGTCTGGAAATTTTCCAGCGTTTGCTTTATGGGGAAAAAAACCTGCTGGCTCTTTGTGACACCTAATTGTGTGGCGGTCTGTTATGAAAGCAGCCGTGTGTGTGATCCCACCAGGCAGCGTTCCTATGCTGGCGTCTGCTGGCCTCAGGATCTTCAGGTGTCTCCTCGCAGCCATGGGTCTGTCGCCCACTGTTTGACGGCTGCTTGTTGAGTTTCTCTTACATCGCGGTGAGATAAGTGGCCAAGATGCTCCATGAGCTGCCTCCTGGTGACCAGGAGAGGGTTTTATCCCGGGAAACCCGACTTCAGTGTCAAGATAGGCGTTAGCTCTGGATACCATTATTGCCTTCCCCTGGAGGGCTCCCAGGCCCGCGGTGGCTCCCAGACGGGCACTTGTGACCCCCAGACCATTGTGACACTGGGAGCAGGGGGTGAGCCTGATGGAAATACCAGTGCAGAATTGGGGTTGCTAGTGGGAGGCTCCTGTGCCACGCAGTGTGGAGGGGCACAAAGCAGAGACCGTGGCTCATGTGTGCTAAAAAGAGAGGCAGGGTGGGGGGGGGACTGGGAGTGTCGGGACTCCTGGGTTCTTCAGATTTGAAATGCTTGGAACAAATACCTCCCCCCACCCCATGGCTCGGTTTTCCCCATCTGCAAAATGGGCAGAATGGCTCTGACCCTCCCCTGCCAATGCAGAGCTGGTGGATGAAAATAGCAGGGTATTAAAATAGCTCTTTCAAGTCTATTTTTGTGAAAACCCTGTGCATGTGATGGCCACCAGTTTATATCCAGACCCTGAATCGTTTTCCTGTTCAAATGAACTGGGCACCGCTCCGCTGCCCAGGCTGCAGGTCAGAAACAGGACTTTGCAAAGGTAAACAGTCGGCCTCCGGCTCTGGATGCTCTGAGATGGTTGCGGGGGTGCTTCGAACAGGAAGGCGAAAATTATTGAAAGCCAAAACATTGTGCTCCGTAATCCCAGCAGGGAACATGAGCCGCTTGCATCTGGACGGGGAGGGAGGACTGGCTCGCTCTGTGCAGCCAGTCGCCTGCCGGTGCCCGAGCGCACCGTGCTCACCCATGTCCCTGCCGCCTGCAATGACCGCGTTTTCTGTTGGGTCCTGGAGGAACGCAACGCAGCCGTGGGCCGTGGGTGAGGAGGTGCGATGCAGCAGGATGGAGCTGTGCCCAGCATCCAGGTGCTGTAGGATGCTCTCCTGCCGCCTGCTCCCCATGCAGCTCTCCCTGCGGGGCCCATAAAGGCAGCCCAGCCAGGCTGGCTCTGGTTTATGGCCTCATCCTGCTGCTGCCTGGCAGCGCATGGGCTCCTGCGCCCCGGAGCTTTGTTCAGA
The DNA here is from genome assembly GCF_001723915.1 of Gavialis gangeticus. Taxonomy (NCBI): domain Eukaryota; kingdom Metazoa; phylum Chordata; order Crocodylia; family Gavialidae; genus Gavialis; species Gavialis gangeticus. Next base: position 502,608 of record NW_017728991.1, on the reverse strand, counting down.
TGCAAACACCCCCTTGCTCCGCAATGAAATGTCGGGGCTGAGGGGCCAGGCTAATGCACCTGCGGCCCGCCTCTTAACGAGCTGCAGTCCAAAGAGGAGGGGGCTGAAGTCGTCAGGCACTTTGCTGCAGAGCCTGAGGCCCCAGTTAGAGATTCGTGGTGCCAGGAGGGCCCTGTGCAACAGGCGGACGGAGCGTGCAAGGCTGGGGCATGACCCTGGGCCGTGCCCATGAGCCCGGGGAGGGCAGGGTGTGGCTGAAACCTGCTGCCGGCTGCGCGCTTGGGCCGGCTGGGCTGGTTGCTTTGTCTTGGTTCAAGCTGCCTGGCTACATTTTTGGCTTATTTTTATACACTTGTTTTATGGCCAGGTAGCATATCTGCCATAAATGACACCCGGCAGCACCTGCTGCATCTAATAAGGTGCAGTGGGATGCTTGCGTGGTTATAATTAGCCTCTTCTGAGCGATGCTTCTGGAGGAGTCTGCAGGCCACGGCCCCGGGGCAAGCAGGCCGCAGTCCCGCAGCCCTCGCTGGGGAGTGGGGCTCCCTCGCGGCAGGACGGGGTTAGTCCTGGTCAGGCATTATTAACCTCCCAGCCTAGCAGGGCTGTCCGCTGCATTGCTGCGTGGGCACTGTCCTGTCCCGAGCCAGGCAGAGAAGATCACAGCCCTCTGTGCTGGGTCGTAAACATGCTCGGGCCTTTGCTTGGGGGTCGCAGTGCGTTGTCCAAGCCTTGGACCCGCTCTGCCCCCAGGGGCCCAGTGCTGCTACTCCTGTGCCGTATTCCGGAGACCCAAGGGGCCAGAGCCTGTTTCTCCTTTGCAAACCCTGTCTGGCTCATCTGCCACCGTTCACCTTCACTGTCCTGAGACCAGCTCGTCCGCTGAGGTCCCAGCTCCAACTTCCCAGACAAGTGTGAACGGGTTGAGTGTGCAAGGGCCAGGAAGCAGTCGCCGCCCCCATTCAGGGGCTGGGATGGGGATTTCCAACAGCGTGCACAGGGCAGGAACCCTGGCTCTTTTTGCAGCCTCTCCCAGCCCTTTGCAGCGTGGTAGGAAGGCGCTGGTGTCAAATGCATGGGATGTTCCTGGTGCCGAACTCGCAACGCGCTCCCTTATTGATAAGTAGCCGAGTGGGGCCAGAGCCCATGGCTCTCCTGGGCGTCTGGAGCAGGTGCGATGGGCCCTGGAGGATGCAAGCACGGCCCCTTGGTCAGCCGGCCTGTGGCTGGGTGGGGGAGGCTGTGCCCTGTGCGACAGAGGAGTTTCTATTTTGGGAAATGCCTCAAGAGCCCGTGGTGTCAGCAATTGCTGCCCTCCTCGTTATGCAAGAGCACATTCACCTGGCAGGCGGAGCTCCTGTTTGCTGGCTCTGAGCAAGAAATGTTTGGGCAGCATTGTCACGAAACACGTCTTACGAACGAAACCGCCTGGCGTGGCTGTGGCTGTGGCACACTCCCATGTGCAGGTCACTCAGGTGGCTGATGTGCCAGTGCTGGTGTGAATGCACGAGCACATCGTGGGGGACTTGCTTGACCCCTCAGGTGCTTGCCCCCGTGGGAGACAGGGAGTCTGGGACGGTTTGAGGGCTCTGGCTGCTAAGCAATAACCAGGGGAACTCCTTGCTGCAGGAGCATCTCCATTTCTAACCCTTAGCACCCGACTGAGCTTTGAGTCTCTAACATCTGCCTTTACGGGCAGAAGGGAACAGGGAGAAGAAAGGTGTGAAGCCACCTGCATCCGGGCCTGAGCCAGCCACCAGCAGAGGGAAGAAAGGCTTCCAGTCTGGGCCAGGAGGGTGTTTCTTGGCCTCTCAGACCCCCACCTGGTGCCAGGGCGGACAGCCCACTCCTCCAGCCCCCGTAGGGATGCCCGCAAGGCTTTGCT
>NW_017728991.1:491526-500423 GCF_001723915.1 Gavialis gangeticus | reverse complement strand
CCCGCAAGGCTTTGCTGCTGACGCTGAAAACAGTGCAGGGACGCACATGCCCTGGGCTTCTCTGCAGGCAGTCCCAAAATCCAGCCGCGTGGCAGGCGAGGGAGGGAGTGAAAATGTCCTTGTCCCCCTTCCCCAGCCTGGCTTTGCATTTTCAAGTGCAAGGTGCTGCTGGTCTGTCAACCTCTGGCATCTGCAGCTTGCCTCCAGGATAAAGCCCCTTCTGGCTCTGGGGGAGCTCAGACCAGGTCTTTGTTTCTCTTTTTTTTGCGAAGCTGCTGTATCTTGTTCCATGGCTGCGCCAATGCTCGGCTTTGTTAGCCCCTCCTCTCACTGGGTGGCCGCATCCTGCCCTGGCAGGGGTATATTGGCAATGGACCCATCTGGGGGCTGCTGGGGACACATTGGGGTGTAATGTGTGCTGTTGCCCTTTGCTGCCCTGCACCCTCTCGGAGAGGCAGTTTTTCAAACCGAATTAGCCGAGCGGCCGTTGTCGGCGCCTGTCTGCGCTGCCACGGAAAGGGCTGAGCCGCCTGCGTTCCCCGGGGCGGTTGCTAATCGAATAATGTCAGGTGCGCTCCAAATAAATATTAATGGCCACGGTGACAAAGCCAATTTGGGGCAATCTAATAAAAAGGACAGAGTGTAAGTTGGCAACGTTTATACGCTATTTTTCCTGAATGAGATTAAGGAGGAGAGATGCAGGGAAGCTGCCTGGTCTCCCCCCTCCCTGGCGAGCAGGCAGGGTTTCCAGGGCCCTGACAAGTCAGTGTTTCGTCTGTTGGGTGTGACATGCCCAGCTTCGACGTCTCTGGGCTTTGTCTTGCAGCCCAGCGGCGGTGACTTGGGGATGGAGCCGTGTAAAGGACATTGCTGTTTCCGCCTTCGAGGAACGACAAGCTGTTTTCCCCCCATCGTGCTAGATGCTGACGGCAGGGCAGAGCGCCAGTCGCAGCTGGTCACACTGCCCCGTGTCTCTGCCGTGCTCAACTGGAGCTGGCCTGGCACGGCCACCGCGTTACCAGGCGCCGCAGTGCTTTGTGGGCCTTCGCCAGCCCTCCCGGGGACGTGGGCATTGTTGGGAGGGAAGCAGCGCCGCCAGCCACAGCCTCTCTGCCCCCATCAGTGCGAGGGGTCCGACGCGAGCAGCTCTTGGGCCTCGCACGGCCCATGCAGCCCTCATGGTTTCCTGGCACGCGCGGCGCTGTTTCCTGGGCACCACTGGCTCCTGTCTGTCCTCCCTGCTCTTTGCTTTGTGTCTCGGCCTTTCACAGGCCTGCAGGAGACAGGAAGATAGTTTTTTAAATATAAAACAAATCCCAGAGCCGGGAGCTGCCAGCGTAGCTCTCCTTGCGAGCGGATGGCACTTGGCTGAGCTGCGTGGTTGGGGGCTCGTGCGTGGTGCCCATTCCCCCACGGGAGGAGACGCACCAACTGATGTGGGTTAACGCTGCTCCTAGGGACTTGCTGCACCTCCTATGCAAAAGCTATGGGGTGGTGGGGGCTGCTTTTCCAGACCGCTTGGGAAACCATGGAGCTTTTCCCCTTCTGGCTGCTGGAGCCGCAGGTTGTTCACCTCGGCCCTTCCCCGGGGCGCTCCGGTGCTCTTGCCGCATTTCACTTGGCTCAGGGATGCCTGGACCCGGGACAAGCATCCCTGCAGCATCTTGCTCCTGGTGCCACCTGGGGTCAGTGCTATCCCTCCTGCCCTGCCCATGCCCCAGGCTGGAGCACAGAGGCAGGCGAGGCTGAGAAACCTGTCTGGCGATTTATTTTCCAACCACGTTTCCCCCTGTGTTTTCCTTTTCCTCTCTCTGATTTGGCCCAGCCTGGCACCCCAAGCTGAAACCCACTGGATCAGCCAGCAACCTCCTGGCTCACTGGGGTTTCGTCTTGAAATGTGAGGCAGGGGCTGGGGCTGGGGCTCCCAGCCCAGAGTCCTGCCTGCACCTTGCCCCGTGGCATCCAGCCCGTGGCTGGGGCACGTGGCAGTCCTGTTCGGCCCTTGGCACGCGTGGGCCTGCTCCGTTCCAGCTCCGTTGCTCCTGGCCCGCGTCTGCCATGCCGGAGGGCTGGCGGCCAGGAGACCACGCTGCCCTGCCCACATTGCCGGAGCTCCCCGAGTCCCCGGAGTCTGCATGCTTGAACCCACAGTCCTGCAGCCCCGGCTCTTCACTCCTTTCCAGACAGCGAGACGGGAGTCAGCTGAGAGGGGAGGCATCCCCAAGCCCACACAGGGACTGGATGCGGAGACAGCGTGGAGGCCTGGAAACTGCTCACGCCTCTCCGGGCTGGGTGCAAACCCTTCCCTGCAGCACTGTGGCCTGTAGGTACGTCGTCTTCTTCCCTCCGGGCCTGCAGCAGGTCACTGCAGGCGGCAGCCGGCTCTTTGGGGCAATGGCATCCTCCCAGCCCCTCTCTCCTGAGCCCCTGGATGCTGCTGGTGCGACATCAGCCAGCTCTCACCAGCTCCCGGGGCAGGGAGGCAAGCGCACGGCAGCGCGGATGTAACCCTGCGGAGCACCGCTCGTCTCTGGGAAAGCAGCCCTTGGCCCCGGGCCCTGGGGGCAAGGCTGCTCTCGGCTGTTGGGCTTGGCAGTGGGAGCCCGTCTGACCCCTGACCCTCTCCCGCCTCCGCCCCAGAGCTGCCTCGGACACTGCTTAGGCATCTGGATAAGACATCCGAGCGCCCACGTTTTGGAGCTGGTGCCAGGGTCCTCAAGGAGTTTGAAATGGGGCTTTTGCAGCAGAGAGGTATGCCCTGATCGATGCCGGCAGGGTCCTGCGAGCCATTTGGACACAGCAGCACAGAGCTGAGCTGTGCACAGGGCGCTTCCTCGGCCGGGATGGGGCAGGGCATGGTCCCCCAGCCAGGAGCTCCGTGCTCTGGAGCCGTGACCTTGGTGCTTTAATCACAGGCCCGAGGTGCAAAGCTGCCTGGTGGCTCCTGCCGCAGCCAGCGCCTCCCACGATTTGGGGGTCCCATCTCCCCAGGAGCTGCGGGAGTTGGGAGGTCACTGCCGGGGTGTGAAGGAGCTGCCCCAGCCGCGGTGCCCGTCACCCTGGCGTCCCACACCCCCAGGTGCGCTCGGTGCCAGAAGCAGTGGGGGGACGCGCCGGCAGCGGGCAAGGAGCAGCAGGTGCAGGAGCCGTCGCTCGTGGCTCCCCAGGCGGTTCGAGTCTCAGGCAGGAGGGGAAGGGAGGGAAGCAATGAGGCAACCCGGCTCCCTCTTTGCCTCATGCAGCCTCCGGTGCGGCAGGGACCTCCAGCGGCTGCAGCTTCCCCTGCTCTCCCCTCCGGGAGCTGCCTGAGGCTGTCCTGGGCCTCGGGGCCCTTGGCAGGAGGGGCACGCACCGTCCCCCGAGCTGGAGGCCAAGCCAGCGGCTGGCTCAGCTGATGGGGGGGAGCTGGCCCCGAGCCAGGAGGGAAGCGCCGCTGGGTCTCGGGGGCTTTGCTCCAACTTCTCCGTGATGCAACCTCAGCCCTGCATTACAGGTGCTGCGGGCTGCCTGCCCCTTGCACCCTGCAAGGCTGCGAGGAGGCCCTGGGCCCAGCCTGCGTTTGTCCAGGGCTCTGGATGCCACATTCAGCATCCTCCGGGCTGAGGGCACAGCCCCGTGTCCATGCCCGGCCCACCCCTGCCAGCTTGCCCTCCAGGGGCTTGCCCCTGGGTGAGCTGGGCCCGTGGCTCCGTCCCATGCCGTGCTGCTGGGCTGTGGCCCCCACGGTGCAGGTCCCAGTCAGGGTCCCGGCTCAGCACCGGGGTTCCCAGCATTTGTGCTCTGGATGCTTTCAGCAGCGACGGGAAACCCTGGTAACTGCCCAGATGCCAGCCGGGCCTCTCGGCTCCGTGCCAAGGGCAATAAATCTGCCCCGTTCCCAGCTGCCCTGCACTGCCGGGGTCTGGGCTGCGTGGGGGAGCCCCGCCAAGACAGCCCCCTGCTCCAGGGTGGCCCAGACCTGGCCGGGCAGCATCTGCCCGGCCTCAAGCGGCGCGTTGGTGCTGCCAGCCCCAGGCCCGGGGGGCTCGGGGGTGGGAGGAAGGCTGAGCCCCTGTCAGCCTGGGGCTGCTTCCCGCTCCCAGAAGGGTCCGGGTCTTCTGGAGTGCCTGCCCTTTGTGTGCGTCAAGGTGTGCCCCCCCTTCTTGAGCAGAGCGGAGGGTGCAAATCCTATTCTCCCCCATGCCCACGTCCCGGCTGCTTGAGCCGGTGCCCACGAGACACAATCCAGGAGACTCGCGTGAGCTGCGGGTCTCGCTCCATCACCCCCGGCCCCGTGCATCCCCCTCTGCGCGGAAACGGCAGCCGGGGTGAGGCTGGAGACGGGCAGGTGAGCGAGGCTCCGTGGCGCAGCGTCCTTCCCAGAAGCAGCCCGGGAAGGGGCTGGGGGCTTGGAGGACCGTGGGCGTGGGGGTAAGGGAGCTGCCTTGGGGTCTGTAGGGCCCCACGCACCACTGCTCTGGCCCCCCGCATGCACTCCTGTCTTCCGCTCTGTCCCTGCAGCTGTGCCCGAAGGCTGCGTGGGGGCTGTGTGGATCACCACCTGCCAGCCTAGGGCTCCAGACCTGTTTTGCAGCCTCTGCCCAAAGGACTGGGCCAGCGGAGCCGACCCCAGCGCATTTCAGCAAGCACCTGGCACGGGCGCGAGGTCCTCTCTGCCCAGAGGGAGCAAAGCCGGCACAGAAGCCATCTCCGCAGCCCAGGGCCGTGCACCCGTGGGTGAGCGCACGACTCCAGGCTCTCTCCCTCGGCCAGTCCCTCGGCGGTGCCGGATGGACAGAAGTGGCTCTGGACGACTGTACGGGCCTGCCCCCCTCCACCAGTGACCCCCGCTCCGTGTTGCGGGGGTGCTCCGGGAACCCCGCTGTGCCGGTAACGATGGGCATCGCGGAGGGCGACGGGGTGGTGGGCCGGCCCCCAGCCCCCTGCCGGGGGAGCGGAGCGGGAGGACAATCGATCAGGCCGGCGCGCGCTGACCTTTTTGTTCTTGAAAAATTGCTCTTCAGCGGCTCCGGCTGTAAAATTAAATTGATTAGGAGCGAGCGCAGATGGAATTGGTGTCGCGGGGGGAGAAGGACAGCCGGCACCCCGACCCCAGGGGGTGCGCCGGGGCAGGGCCCTTGCAGGCCGAGCTGGGGGCAGAGGAGGTGACTTACCCACAGCGACCTTGCTTGTGCCAGGGGTGTGCCCAGCCTGGTGCCTCGGGGCGCGTGTGGCCTTGCAAGGACGGGGAGGTCGTCGCATCTGCCCCTGCTGCAGCTGGGCGACCTCCCCTGGCTCTCTCCACGGCACAAGGGACCCTCTCACCCAGCCTCCCACCTGCGACGCGGGCAACAGCACGAGCGGCCTGCTTGCCCATGGGCACGCGTGACCCAGGAGACGCCGGGGAGCACAGAGGCGCGAGGGGCTCCTTCCACTGAGTCACTTTTGCTGCCCTTTAAAGAGCTGCTGATGAAGTCAAACCCTATGGAAATGTAATGGGATAATCGACAGCCTATTGTTGCTGGGCTTAATTTAGCCAGCCAGCCATTCAGAAAGGGAAGCGCGCAGCGCGGCCGCCTGTGCAAGCAGCATCCCGGGAATCAGCCCCGAGCCCCTGGAGCGGGGGAGGCTGCGCTGGTGCAGACAGATGAGTTCACCTGCAGCGCTCTCCCCGGGGCCCGCCCTGGCCGCCGGACGTTTGCTGGAGCTGGGAGGCCCCGGGGGCTCTGGGCCCGCAGCCGCGCTCCTTCGGCCAGCGCACGACGCCAGGCCAGGTCCAGAGAGGACGCTGAGGGCCTGGAGAAGGTGCCCTCGAGCCACGCACGGGCCGCTGCAAGCGAGGCAGGGCCGGTCTGCACTGGAAGGGGCGAGGCGCTGCTTGAAGAGCCCGTGCCAGCCTTTGATGCGGCCCGGCGCTCAGAGCTGCACGGTCTGCCATGCGGGCGCCTGGGTCACACCCCCGGAAGGAAGTTTCCCTGCCGATTCATCCTGAATTCTTCTCCTCTGAGCACAACCCAGTTGCTATCTCTGGCCCCTGCTCCAGCATATTCTTCCTCCCGCTGTTTACCTTCCTCGCATGCTTTCGGGCCGCCTCACATCCCCGCCCGCCAGCCGGCATCAGCTGGCCGCACAATAGGAGCTCTCCCCACCACCCTCGCTGGGCTGCTCCTTCCTGGGTTCCCTGCAGCCTCCGGGTCTCGCTCCTGGGGCCGTCACGCGCCCCGCTGCGGCCGGCTTCTCTGCCTGCCGCGGCTGTGTGCGCCCCGCACGAGGCAGCCTGACCTGGTGGGAGCCCCTGCACCCTGCCTAACCTCCCTAAGCAAGGACGTGGTGCTGGTCCCCTCTGGATCCCTGCTGGCCCCTGGCCCACTTGCCGTATGCTCCTCTGCCTCCCCTGCTCCCAGCACGTCCCTGCCCTTCGGATTATTCTCCCTAGATGAATTAGCAGCATCCCTCAGCCTGAGCCCCATTTCCACATCCCCTGCCTACCCCGGGCCTCTGGCCGGCATATCTCTGCCTTTGCAGCACAGCCCGGTTGCACACCGGCTGCAAGTGTCCGCAGCGCGCTATGTCCCACGGTCCACGCAGGCTGGACCTGTGCTCGAGGCCGCTTTCAAGATGCCGGGGAGGGGGGTCCAGTAGGATCGGATGTAATGCAGCCCGAGGGGGCTGATTTCTGGGTGTCTCTATGCTCTGAGGCTGGCCCCAAACCCCCATGCCAGGACTCAGCGTCTCCCACGAGACGCCATGGGCCTTCTCCACCAGGGCGTGGGATGCGGGTCTCACGGGGGGGCGCGTGACACAGGGACGGGGCTGAGCGGGGAAATTGCCCGGCTGCTCCTCCTGGTCTGGCCATTGCCTGTCTGCAGGACATGGGACAAGGTGCTTTGACCCACTCAGCTTGCCTGACACTCAGTTCAAGGGTGCACCACCCACTCCCCGGACAGACGGAGGTGAGGGGGAGACTTAATGCTGCAGCGCAAAGTGCTCCGAGGCCCTTGGCTGGGAGAGCCCCCTGCCCCGGCCCTGCGCGCTGCCCTCGTCCGGGGGGTTGCTGAACAGCGGCTGCAGAGCGTGCCCCCCCGTCGGGCACGGTCTCGGGCGGCGTGCTGCAGTGACCACCGCGCGCCGCCAGGTGTCCTCCACCCTGGTGCCACCGGAGTATTTCGGGCTGCAGCCGAGCTCCCTCCCTCCCTCCTCTTGCCTTTTATGGCCCTCGTGCAGCAGTGGCCCAAACATGGGCCGCTGCAGGCGTCTGCTGCCACCCCCTTCCTGCCCCTCCACCCTGCTCTGCTGCTCCCCAGCGGGGGGCTTTATGGGCAGCTTCCCACGGAGACGGGCCCAGGGCAGCGCTCGGGGGTTTGGGCGCGTCCTGGCTCCTCCCTGTTCACCTGGGGGAGCTGCGAGCCAGGCCCAGCGTCGCCTTGGCCGGCGCGCTGCCATGCGGGCTGTCCCAGAGCGGGGAAAGGGGCTGTGCCGTGACGTCCCACGCGCCTTCCTTGGCACCTGTTGGTTTGTGAGCTCCTGCCTGCGGTGCCAGGCGGCGGCGGGAAGGAGGCAGCTCCTTGCTCCTGGCAGCAAATCCCCCGGGAGAGGGGGTGCGTCTGCACCGGTCAGCGACAGCGCTCGACGGAGCCTGGCACAGGCCCCCTCGGTAGCGCCAGCGACTGACCTGCGCGCGTGGCACTGCCCTGTCGTCGGTCCGGAGACCACCGGGTGACCGTCTCCCTCCCTCTGCTTGAGGTCCCCACTGCTAGGTCTGGACAGAGGGGCCCTGCCCAGCCCCTGCATGGGGCAGGTCCAGACCTTCCTCCATGCACGACCCCCGCTGCTCTCCTCTGGTTCAGGTGCTCTGGTCCCTTGTCTCTGGGCCTTCCCCAAAGCCACGAACACGCGCAAGGAGCAAAACGCAAAGCCTGGCAGTGCCGAGCCAGCTTGGCTCCCGGCTGAGCCCAGGCTCCCGGGACCCGGGCTCCAGTTCTGGGAGGCGAGAACCGCCGAACACAAGCGACCATTGTCCCCGTGCAGAGCCGGGCAGGGACCCTGGCTTTGGGGTGTCCTGCTGCTGCAGTTTGAGAGGGGGGTGCTAGTCTCACCCAAAGGTCCCTGATGAGCTGCTTTGCTGTTCATCTCTTCAGCCCTCCCCGGGGCAATTTTGCAGTGCCCATCAGCTCGCCGGGCACTTGCCAGCCAGCCCTGCTCCTCTTGAGATGCCAGCTGCAGGACGGGGGCTCACAAAGCCACACCTGGAGCCCATGGCAAGCAGGGGCTGCAGGGCAATGCGGGTTGTGGTGCTTCTGCCACCCGCCCAGCGCAGAAACCACTTGGGGCAGGAATAAAATAACCCTTGCCATACCTCTTTGCCCTGCAGTGGCCAGGCGAGCTGGGTGCAGGGAGGAGTGGCATTGCGCGGCAACTTTGGGGCTGGCTGATCCTTCCCCGCGCAGCACGCCGGTGACTGGAAAACAGAGGCCAAGCGGGCGCATGTCTCAAATGAGTGGCAGGGGAGACCCCAGGAAGCGAGGCTGCACGGCCGGCCGCGGCCCGAGACAGCTGGAGTTCCCAGAACCCGCTCAGCATCCCCCGGGGAAACCAGAGCGGCGAGCGGCCGGCTAAAAATAGCTTTGCAGGGCACGCGTCCCCGCCTGACGAAACGAGAAGTGAGAAGGGCGAGGGGCTCGCGGCTTTCCATGGAACGGTCCCCCGGGCCCCTTGTCCTTGCAGCGCGGCACGAGGGAGGGACCGTGCCGCTCGCCCCAGGAGCAGCCGCGCGTTGCCGGCTAGACCGGGGTGCTCCTGGAGCCTCGCCAGGCCTCTCCGGGTCGGGGGCCGCGTTACCTGTCCAGCCGGGACCCCTGCTGCACCTGGCCCTGCAGGACCCTGAGGCGTTCGCCGTCTCTCCTCCTGGGTGCCCGTTG